>NW_027490237.1:0-600000 GCF_050948175.1 Xylocopa sonorina
TATCGAAGCAATAGAGTTCAAATGCTTCTTAAAACGAGATATTGCATCTCATATCTATGTTTCATGATAAGATATAATATTCATTGCGAAGTGTTATGCATTCCTCGTCTACGATTCAAATGAATGTAAATGCGACACTTCCTTGCAAGGAATTAGCGTTTGCAGATGTCTAAGTATCGTAGCAATAGAGTTCTTATGATTCTTAAAACGAGATATTGCATCTCATATCTATGTTTCATGATAAGATATAATATTCATTGCGAAGTGTTATGCATTCCTCGTCTACGATTCAAAAGAAAGTAAATGCGACACTTCCTTGCAAGGAAATAGCGTTTGCAGATGTCTACGTATCGTAGCTATAGAGTTCATCTGATTCTTAAAACGCGATATCGCATCTCATTTCTATGTTTCATGGTAAGATATAACATGATATGCGAAGTGTTATGTATTCCTCGTCTACACTTCAAATGAATGCGAATGCGATACTTCCTCGCTACGAAATAGCGTTTGCAGATGTCTACGTATCGTAGCAATAGCTTTATAATGCTTCTTAAAACGCGAGATCGCATCTCATTTCTATGTTTCATGGTATGATATAATATGATTTGCGAAGTGTCATGTATTCCTCGTCTACACTTCAAGTGAATGTGACTGCGATATTTCCTCGCTAGGAAATAGCGTTTGCAGATGTCTACGTATCGTAGCAATAGCTTTCTAATGCTTCTTAAAACGCGATATCGCATCTCATTTCTATGTTTCATGGTAAGATGTAATATGATTTGCGAAGTGTTATGTATTCCTCCTCTACCACTCTACACTTCAAATGAATGTAAGTGCGACGCTTTCTTGCAAGGAAATAGCGTTTGCAAATGTCTACCTATCGAAACAATAGGGTTCTAATGCTTCTTAAAACGCGATATCGCATCTCATTTCTATGTTTCATGGTGAGATATAATATGATTTGCGAAGTGTTATGTATTCCTCGTCTACACTTCAAATGAATGTAAATGCGACACTTCCTTGCAAGGAAATAGCGTT
This sequence comes from Xylocopa sonorina, assembly GCF_050948175.1. Taxonomy (NCBI): domain Eukaryota; kingdom Metazoa; phylum Arthropoda; class Insecta; order Hymenoptera; family Apidae; genus Xylocopa; species Xylocopa sonorina. Next base: position 1,039 of record NW_027490237.1, read on the forward strand.
CGCTGATGTCCACCTATCGTAGCAATAGAGTTCTAATGCTTCATAAAACGCGATATCGCATCTCATTTCTATGTTTTCATGGTAAGATATAATATGATTTGCGAAGTGTTATGTATTCCTCGTCTACACTTCAAATGAATGTAAATTGCGACACTTCCTTGCAAGGAAATAGCGTTTGCAGGTGTCTACGTATTGAAGCAATAGAGTTCAAATACTTCTTAAAACGAGATATTGCATCTCATATCTATGTTTCATGATAAGATATAATATTCATTGCGAAGTGTTATGCATTCCTCGTCTACGATTCAAACGAATGTAAACGTCCGCAGATGCCTAGGTATCGTAGCAATAGTGTTCATATGATTCTTAAAACGCGATATCGCAACTCATTTCTATGTTTCATGGTAAAATATAACATGATTTGGGAAGTGTTATGTATTCCTCGTCTACACATCAAATGAATGTGAATGCGATACTTCCTCGCTAGGAAATAGCGTTTGCAGATGTCTACGTATCGTAGCAATAGATATCTAATGCTTCTTAAAACGCGATATCGCATCTCATTTCTATGTTTCATGGTAAGATATAATATGATTTGCGAAGTGTCATGTATTCCTCGTCTCCACTTCAAATGAATGTAAATGCGACACTTCCTTGCAAGGAAATAGCGTCTGCAGATGTCTAGGTATCGTAGCAATAGAGTTCTAATGCTTCTTATAACACGATATCGCATCTCATTTCTGTGTTTCATGGTAAGATATAATATTATTTGCGAAGTGTTATGTACTCTTCGTCTACGCTTCTCATGAATGTAAATGCGACACTTCCTTGCAAGGAAATAGCGTTTGCAGATGTTTACGTATCGAGGAAATAGAGTTCAAATGCTTCTTAAAACGAGATATTGCATCTCATATCTATGTTTCATGATAAGATATAATATCCATTGCGAAGTGTTATGTATTCCTCGTCTACACTTCAAATGAATGTAAATACGACACTTCCTTGCAAGGAAATAGCGTTTGCAGATGTCTACATATCGTAGCAATAGAGTTCTAATGCTTCTTAAAACGCGATATCGCAACTCATTTCTATGTTTCATGGTAAGATATAATATCATTTGCGAAGTGTTATGTACTCCTCGTCTACGCTTCACATGAATGTAAATGCGACACTTCCTTGCAAGGAAATAGCGTTTGCAGATGTCTACGTATCGAAGAAATAGAGTTCAAATGCTTCGTAAAACGAGATATTGCATCTCATATAAATGTTTCACGATAAGATATAATATTCATTGCGAAGTGTTATGCATTCCTCGTCTACGATTCAAATGAAAGTAAATGCGATACTTCCTTGCAAGGAAATAGCGTTTGCAGATGTCTACGTATCGTAGCAATTGAGTTCATATGATTCTTAAAACGCGATATCGCATCTCATTTCTATGTTTCATGGTAAGATATAATATGATTTGCGAAGTGTCATGTATTCCTCGTCTACACTTCAAGTGAATGTGAAGGCGACACTTCCTCGCTAGGAAATAGCGTTTGCAGATGTCTACGTATCGTATCAATAGCTTTCTAATGCTTCTTAAAACGCGATATCGCATCTCATTTCTGTGTTTCATGGTAAGATATAATATGATTTGCGAAGTGTTATGTATTCCTCGTCTACACTTCAAATGAATGTAAATGCGACACTTCCTTGCAAGGAAATAGCGTTTGCTGATGTCTACGTATCGAAGCAATAGAGTTCAAATGCTTCTTAAAACGAGATATTGCATCTCATATCTATGTTTGATGATAAGATATAATATTCATTGCGAAGTGTTATGCATTCCTCGTCTACGATTCAAATGAAAGTAAATGCGACACTTCCTTGCAAGGAAATAGCGTTTGCAGATGTCTACGTATCGTAGCAATTGAGTTCATATTTTTCATAAAACGCGATATCGCATTTCATTTCTATGTTTCATGGTAAGATATAATATGATTTGCGAAGTGTCATGTATTCCTCGTCTACACTTCAAGTGAATGTGAATGCGATACTTCCTCGCTAGGAAATAGCGTTTGCAGATGTCTACGTATCGTAACAATAGCTTTCTAATGCTTCTTAAAACGCGATATCGCATCTCATTTCTATGTTTCATGGTAAGATATAATATGATTTGCGAAGTGTTATGTATTCCTCGTCTACACTTCAAATGAATGTAAATTGCGACACTTCCTCGCTAGGAAATAGCGTTTGCAGATGTCTAGGTATCGTAGCAATAGAGTTCTAATGCTTCTCAAAACGCAATATCGCATCTCATTTCTGTGTTTCATAGTAAGATATAATATGATTTGCGAAGTGTCATGTATTCCTCGTCTACACTTCAAATGAATGTAAATGCGACACTTCCTTGCTAGGAATTAGCGTCTGCAGAATTCTAGGTATCGTAGCAATAGAGTTCAAATGCTTCTTAAAACGAGATATTGCATCTCATATCTATGTTTCATGATAAGATATAATATTCATTGCGAAGTGTTATGCGTTCCGCATCTATGATTCAAATGAATGTGACTGCGATATTTCCTCGCTAGGAAATAGCGTTTGCAGATGTCTACGTATCGTAGCAGTAGCTTTCTAATGCTTCTTAAAACGCGATATCGTATCTCATTTCTATGTTTCATGGTAAGATGTAATATGATTTGCGAAGTGTCATGTATTCCTCGTCTACACCTCAAACGAATGTAAATGCGAGACTTCCTTGCTAGGAAATAGCGCCTTGCGATGTCTAGGTATCGTAGCAATAGTGTTCTAATGCTTCTTAAGACGCGATGTCGCATCTCATTTCTATGTTTCATGGTAAGATATAATATGATTTGCGAAGTGTCATGTATTCCTCGTCTACACTTCAAATGAATGTAAATGCGACACTTCCTTGCTAGGAAATAGCGTCTGCAGATGTCTAGGTATCGTAGCAATAGAGTTCTAATGCTTCTTAAAACGCGATATCGTATCTCATTTCTATGTTTCATGGTAAGATATAACATGATCTGCGAAGTGTTATGTATTCCTCGTCTACACTTCAAATGAATGTAAATGCGAAACTTCCTTTGCAAAGAAATAGCGTTTGCAGATGTCAACGTATCGTAGCAATAGATTTCTAATGCTTCTTAAACCGCGATATCGCATCTCATTTCTATGTTTCATGATAAGATGTAATATGATTTGCGAAGTGTCATGTATTCCTCGTCTACACCTCAAACGAATGTAAATGCGAGACTTCCTTGCTAGGAAATAGCGCCTGCAGATTTCTAGGTATCGTAGCAATAGTGTTCTAATGCTTCTTAAGACGTGTAATCGCATCTCATTTCTATGTTTCATGGTAAGATATAATATGATTTGCGAAGTGTTATGTATTCCTCGTCTAAACTTCAAATGAATGTAAATGCGACACTTCATTGCAAGGAAATAGCGTTTGCAGATGTCTACGTATCGTAGCAATAGAGTTCTTATGATTCTTAAAACGCAATATCGCATCTCATTTCTATGTTTCATGGTAAGATATAACATGATTTGCGAAGTGTCATGTATTCCTCGTCTACACTTCAAATGAATGTGACTGCGATATTTCCTCGCTAGGAAATAGCGTTTGCAGATGTCTACGTATCGTAGCAATAGATTTCTAATGCTTCTTAAAACGCGATATCGCAACTCATTTCTATGTTTCATGGTTAGATTTAATATGATTTGCGAAGTGTTATGTATTCCTCGTCTACACTTCAAATGAATGTAAATGCGTCACTTCCTTGCTAGGAAAAAGCGTCTGCTTATGTCTAGGTATCGTAGCGATAGAGTTCTAATGCTTCTCAAAACGCAATATCGCATCTCATTTCTATGTTTCATGGTAAGATATAACATGATTTGCGAAGTGTTATGTATTCCTCGTCTACACTGCAAATGAATGTGAATGCGATACTTCCTCGCTAGGAAATAGCGTTTGCAGATGTCTACGTATCGTTGCAATAGCTTTCTGATGCTTCTTAAAACGCGATATCGCATCTCATTTCTATGTTTCATAGTAAGATATAATATGATTTGCGAAGTGTCATGTATTCCTCGTCTACACTGCAAATGAATGTAAATGCGACACTTCGTTGCTAGGAATTAGCGTCTGCAGAATTCTAGGTATCGTAGCAATAGAGTTCAAATGCTTCTTAAAACGAGATATTGCATATCATATCTATGTTTCATGATAGGATATAATATTCATTGCGAAGTGTTATGCGTTCCTCATCTATGATTCAAATGAATGTAAATGCGACACTTCCTTGCTAGGAAACTAGCGTCTGCAGATGTCTAGGTATCGTTGCAATAGCTTTCTAATGCTTCTTAAAACGCGATATCGCATCTCATTTCTATGTTTCATGGTACGATATAATATGATTTGCGAAGTGTCATGTATTCCTCGTCTACACTTCAAATGAATGTGGCTGCGATATTTCCTCGCTAGGAAATAGCGTTTGCAGGTGTCTACCTATTGTAGCAATAGAATTCTAATGCATATTAAAACGCGATATCGCATCACATTTCTATGTTTCATGGTAAGATTATAATATGATTTGCGAAGTGTCATGTATTCCTCGTCTACACTTCAAATGAATGTAAATGCGGATACTTCCTTGCTAGGAAATAGCGTCTGCAGATGTCTAGGTATCGTAGCAATAGAGTTCTTATGATTCTTAAAACGCGATATCGCATCTCATTTCTATGTTTCATGGTAAGATATAATATGATTTGCGAAGTGTCATGTATTCCTCGTCTACACTTCAAATGAATGTAGAATGCGACACTTCCTTGCTAGGAAATAGCGTCTGCAGATGTCTAGGTATCGTAGGCAATAGTGTTCTAATGCTTCTTAAAACGCGATATCGCATCTCATTTCTATGTTTCGTGGTAAGATATATAATATGATTTGCGAAGTCTTATGTATTCCTCGTCTACACTTCAAATGAATGTAAATGCGACACTTCCTTGGTAGGAAATAGCGTCTGCTTATGTCTAGGTATCGTAGCAAAAGAGTTCTAATGCTTCTTAAAACGCGATATCGCATCTCATTTCTATGTTTCATGATAAGATATAATATTCATTGCGAAGTGTTATGCATTCCTCGTCTACGATTCAAATGAAAGTAAATGCGACACTTCCTTGTTAGGAAATAGCGTCTGCAGATGTCTAGGTATCGTAGCAATAGAGTTCTTATGATTCTTAAAACGCGATATCGCATCTCATTTCTATGTTTTCATGGTAAGATATAATATGATTTGCGAAGTGTTATGTATTCCTCGTCTACACTTCAAATGAATGTAAATGCGACACTTCCTTGCAAGGAAATAGCGTCTGCAAATGTCTACGTATCGTAGCAATAGAGTTCTTATGATTCTTAAAACGCGATATCGCATCTCATTTCTATGTTTCATGGTAAGATATAATATGATTTGCGAAGTGTTATGTATTCCTCGTCTACACTTCATATGAACGTTAATGCGACACTTCCTTGCAAGGAAAGTGCGCTTGCAGATGTCTACGTATCGTAGCAATAGAGTTCTTATGATACTTAAAACGCAATATCGCATCTCATTTCTATGTTTCATGGTAAGATATAATATGATTTGCGTGGTGTTATGTGCTCCTCGTCTACACTTCAAATGAATGTAAATGCGACACTCCCTTGAAAGGAAATAGCGTCTGCAGATGTCTAGGTATCGTAGCGATAGAGTTCTAATGCTTCTCAAAACGCAATATCGCATCTCATTTCTATGTTTCATGGTAAGATATAATATGATTTGCGAAGTGTGATGTATTCCTCGTCTACACTTCAAATGAATGTAAATGCAACACTTCCTTGCAAGGAAATAGCGTTTTGCAGATGTCTGCCTATCGTAGCAGTAGAGTTCTTATGCTTCTTAAAACGCGATATCGCATCTCATTTCTATGTTTCATGGTAAGATATAATATTCATTGCGAAGTGTTATGCATTCGTCGTCTGCGATTCAAATGAACGTAAATGCGACGCTTCCTTGCAAGGAAATAGCGTTTGCAGATGTCTACGTATCGTAACAATAGAGTTCTCTATGATTCTTAAAACGCGATATCGCATCTCATTTCTATGTTTCATGGTAAGATATAATATGATTTGCGAAGTGTCATGTATTCCTCGTCAACACTTCAAATGAATGTAAATGCGACACTTCCTTGCTAGGAAATAGCGACTGCAGATGTCTAGGTATCGTAGCAATAGAGTTCTAATGCTTCTTAAAACGCGATATCGCATTTCATTCCTGTGTTTCATAGTAAGATATAATATGATTCGCGAAGTGTCATGTATTTCTCGTTTACACTTCAAATGAATGTAAATGCGACACTTCCTTGCTAGGAAATAGCGTCTGCAGAATTCTACGTATCGTAGCAATAGAGTTCAAATGCTTCTTGAAACGAGATATTGCATCTCATATCTATGTTTCATGATAAGATATAATATTCATTGCGAAGTGTTATGCGTTCCTCATCTATGATTCAAATGAATGTAAATGCGACACTTCCTTGCTAGGAAATAGCGTCTTCAGATGTCTAGGTATCGTAGCGATAGAGTTCTAATGCTTCCTAAAACGCGATATCGCATCTCATTTCTACGTTTCATGGTAAGATATAACATGATTTGCGAAGTGTTATGTATTCCTCGTCTACACTTCAATGAATGTGTATGCGATACTTCCTCGCTAGGAAATAGCGTTTGCAGATGTCTACGCCATCGTTGCAATAGCTTTCTAATGCTTCTTAAAACGCGATATCGCATCTCATTTCTATGTTTCATGGTACGATATAATATGATTTGCGAAGTGTCATGTATTCCTCGTCTACACTTCAAATGAATGTGCCTGCGCTATATTTCCTCGCTAGGAAATAGCGTTTGCACATGTCTACGTATCGTAGCAATAGCTTTGTAATGCTTCTTAAAACGCGATATCGCATCTCATTTCTATGTTTCATGGTAAGATGTAATATGATTTGCGAAGTGTTATGTATTCCTCCTCTACACTTCAAATGAATGTAAGTGCGACACTTCCTTGCAAGGAAATAGCGTTTGCTGATGTCTACGTATCGAAGAAATAGAGTTCAAATGCTTCTTAAAACGAGATATTGCATCTCATATCTATGTTTCATGATAAGATATAATATTCATTGCGAAGTGTTATACATTCCTCGGTCTACGATTCAAATGAATGTAAATGCGAAACTTCCTTGCAAAGAAATAGCGTTTGCAGATGTCAATGTATCGTAGTCAATAGATTTCTAATGCTTCTTAAAACGCGATATCGCATCTCATTTCTATGTTTCATGGTAAGATTTAATATGATTTGCGAAGTGTCATGTATTCCTCGTCTACACTGCAAATGAATGTAAATGCGACACTTCGTTGCTAGGAATTAGCGTCTGCAGAATTCTAGGTATCGTAGCAATAGAGTTCAAATGCTTCTTAAAACGAGATATTGCATCTCATATTCTATGTTTCATGATAAGATATAATATTCATTGCGAAGTGTTATGCGTTCCTCATCTATGATTCAAATGAATGTAAATGCGACACTTCCTTGCTAGGAAATAGCGTCTGCAGATGTCTGGGTATCGTTGCAATAGCTTTCTAATGCTTCTTAAAACGCGATATCGCATCTCATTTCTATGTTTCATGGTACGATATAATATGATTTGCGAAGTGTCATGTATTCCTCGTCTACACTTCAAATGAATGTGACTGCGATATTTCCTCGCTAGGAAATAGCGTTTGCAGGTGTCTACCTATTGTAGCAATAGTATTCTAATGCATCTTAAAACGCGATATCGCATCACATTTCTATGTTTCATGGTAAGATGTAATATGATTTGCGAAGTGTTATGTATTCCTCCTCTACACTTCAAATGAATGTAAGTGCGACACTTCCTTGCAAGGAAATAGCGTTTGCTGATGTCTACGTATCGAAGAAACAGAGTTCTAATGCTTCTTAAAACGCGATATCGAATCTCATTTCTATGTTTCATGGTAAGGATATAAATATGATTTGCGAAGTGTCATGTATTCCTCGTCTACACTTCAAATGAATGTAAATGCGAGACTTCCTTGCTAGGAAATAGCGTCTGCAGATGTCTAGGTATCGTAGCAATAGTGTTCTAATGCTTCTTAAGACGCGATGTCGCATCTCATTTCTATGTTTCATGGTAACATATAATATGATTTACGAAGTGTCATGTATTCCTCGTCTACACTTCAAATGAATGTAAATGCGACACTTCCTTGCTAGGAAATAGCGTCTGCAGATGTCTAGGTATCGTAGCAATAGAGTTCTAATGCTTCTTAAAACGCGATATCGCATCTCAATTCTATGTTTCATGGTAAGATATAACACGATTTGCGAAGTGTTATGTTTTCCTCGCCTACACTTCAAATGAATGTAAATGCGACACTTCCTTGCAAGGAAATAGCGTTTGCAGATGTCTACGTATCGAAGCAATAGATTTCAAATGCTTCTTCAAACGAGATATTGCCATCTCATATCTATGTTTCATGATAAGATATAATATTCATTGCGAAGTGTTATGCATTCCTCGTCTACGATTCAAATGAATGTAAATGCGACACTTCCTTGCAAGGAAATAGCGTTTGCAGATGTCTACGTATCGGAGCAGTAGAGTTCTAATGCTTCTTAAAACGCGATATCGCACCCTCATTTCTATGTTTCTATGGTAAGATATAATATGATTTGCGAAGCGTCATGTATTCCTCGTCTACACTTCAAATGAATGTAAATGCGATACTTCCTTGCTAGGAAATAGCGTCTGCAGATGTTCTAGGTATCGCTAGCAATAGCGTTCTTATGATTCTTAAAACGCGATATCGCATCTCATTTCTATGTTTCATGGTAAGATATAATATGATTTGCGAAGTCTTATGTATTCCTCGTCTACACTTCAAATGAATGTAAATGCGACACTTCCTTGGTAGGAAATTGCGTCTGCAGATGTCTAGGTATCGTAGCAATAGAGTTCTAATGGTTCTTAAAACGCGATATCGCATCTCATTTCTATGTTTCATGGTAAGATATAATATGATTTGCGAAGTGTTATGTATTTCTCGTCTACACTTCAAATGAACGTAAATGCGACACTTCCTTGCAAGGAAATAGCGTTTGCAGGTGTCTACCTATCGTAGCAATAGAATTCTAATGCATCTTAAAACGCGATATCGCATCTCATTTCTATGTTTCATGGTAAGATATAATATGATTTGCGAAGTGTCATGTATTCCTCGTCTACACTTCAAATGAATGTAAATGCGACTCTTCCTTGCTAGGAAATAGCGTCTGCAGATGTCTAGGTATCGTAGCAATAGTGTTCTGATGCTTCTTAAAACGCGATATCGCATCTCATTTCTATGTTTCGTGGTAAGATATAATATGATTTGCGAAGTCTTATGTATTCCTCGTCTACACTTCAAATGAATGTAAATGCGACACTTCCTTGGTAGGAAATAGCGTCTGCAGATGTCTAGGTATCGTAGCAAAAGAGTTCTAATGCTTCTTAAAACGCGATATCGCATCTCATTTCTATGTTTCATGGTAAGATATAATATGATTTGCGAAGTGTCATGTATTCCTCGTCTACACTTCAAATGAATGTAAATGCGAGACTTCCTTGCTAGGAAATAGCGTCTGCAGATGTCTAGGTATCGTAGCAATAGTGTTCTAATGCTTCTTAAGACGTGTAATCGCATCTCATTTCTATGTTTCATGGTAAGATATAATATGATTTGCGAAGTGTTATGTATTCCTCGTCTAAACTTCAAATGAATGTAAAAGCGACACTTCATTGCAAGGAAATAGCGTTTGCAGATGTCTACGTATCGTAGCAATAGATTTCTAATGCTTCTTAGAACGCGATATCGCTTCTCATTTCTATGTTTCATGGTAGGATATAATATGATTTGCGAAGTGTGATGTATTCCTCGTCTACACTTCAAATGAATGTAAATGCAACACTTCCTTGCAAGGAAATAGCGTTTGCAGATGTCTGCCTATCGTAGCAGTAGAGTTCTTATGCTTCTTAAAACGCGATATCGCATCTCATTTCTATGTTTCATGGTAAGATATAATATTCATTGCGAAGTGTTATGCATTCCTCGTCTGCGATTCAAATGAACGTAAATGCGACACTTCCTTGCAAGGAAATAGCGTTTGCAGATGTCTACGTATCGTAACAATAGAGTTCCTATGATTCTTAAAACGCGATATCGCGTCTCATTTCTATGTTTCATGGTAAGATATAATATGATTTGCGAAGTGTCATGTATTCCTCGTCTACAATTCAAATGAATGTAAATGCGACACTTCCTTGCAAGGAAATAGCGTTTGCAGGTGTCTACCTATCGTAGCAATAGAATTCTAATGCATCTTAAAACGCGATATCGCATCTCATTTCTATGTTTCATGGTAAGATATAATATGATTTGCGAAGTGTCATGTATTCCTCGTCTACACTTCAAATGAATGTAAATGCGACTCTTCCTTGCTAGGAAATAGCGTCTGCAGATGTCTAGGTATCGTAGCAATAGTGTTCTAATGCTTCTTAAAACGCGATATCGCATCTCATTTCTATGTTTCGTGGTAAGATATAATATGATTTGCGAAGTCTTATGTATTCCTCGTCTACACTTCAAATGAATGTAAATGCGACACTTCCTTGGTAGGAAATAGCGTCTGTAGATGTCTAGGTATCGTAGCAAAAGAGTTCTAATGCTTCTTAAAACGCGATATCGCATCTCATTTCTATGTTTCATGGTAAGATATAATATGATTTGCGAAGTGTCATGTATTCCTCGTCTACACTTCAAATGAATGTAAATGCGACTCTTCCTTGCTAGGAAATAGCGTCTGCAGATGTCTAGGTATCGTAGCAATAGAGTTCAAATGCTTCTTAAAACGAGATATAGCATCTCATATCTACGTTTCATGATAAGATATAATATTCATTGCGATGTGTTATGCATTCCTCGTATACGATTCAAATGAATGTAAATGCGACACTTTCTTGCAAGGAAATAGCGTTTGCAGATGTCTACGTATCGTAGCAATATAGTTCTTGTGATTCTTAAAACGCGATATCACATCTCATTTCTATGTTTCATGGTAAGATATAATATGATTTGCGAAGTGTTATGTATTCCTCGTCTACACTTCAAATGAATGTAAATGCGACTCTTCCTTGCTAGGAAATAGCGTCTGCAGATGTCTAGGTATCGTAGCTATAGAGTTCAAATGCTTCTTAAAACGAGATATAGCATCTCATATCTACGTTTCATGATAAGATATAATATTCATTGCGAAGTGTTATGCATTCCTCGTATACGATTCAAATGAATGTAAATGCGACACTTTCTTGCAAGGAAATAGCGTTTGCAGATGTCTACGTATCGTAGCAATAGAGTTCTTGTGATTCTTAAAACGCGATATCGCATCTCATTTCTATGTTTCATGGTAAGATATAATATGATTTGCGAAGTGTTATGTATTCCTCGTCTACACTTCAAATGAATGTAAATGCGACACTTCCTTGCAAGGAAATAGCGTTTGCAGATGTCTAGGTATCGTAGCTATAGAGTTCAAATGCTTCTTAAAACGAGATATAGCATCTCATATCTACGTTTCATGATAAGATATAATATTCATTGCGAAGTGTTATGCATTCCTCGTATACGATTCAAATGAATGTAAATGCGACACTTTCTTGCAAGGAAATAGCGTTTGCAGATGTCTACGTATCGTAGCAATAGAGTTCTTGTGATTCTTAAAACGCGATATCGCATCTCATTTCTATGTTTCATGGTAAGATATAATATGATTTGCGAAGTGTTATGTATTCCTCGTCTACACTTCAAATGAATGTAAATGCGACACTTCCTTGCAAGGAAATAGCGTTTGCAGATGTCTACGTATCGAAGCAATAGAGTTCAAATGCTTCTTAAAACGAGATATTGCATCACATATCTATGTTTCATGCTAAGATATATTATTCATTGCGAAGTGTTATGCATTCTACGTCTACGATTCAAATGAACGTAAATGCGACACTTCCTTGCTAGGAAATAGCGTCTGCAGTTGTCTAGGTATCGTAGCAATAGAGTTCTCATGCTTCTTAAAACGCGATATAGCATCTCATTTCTATGTTTCATGGTAGGATATTATATGATTTGCGAAGTGTTATGTATTCCTCATCTACACTTCAAATGAATATAAACGCGACACTTCCTTGCAAGGAAATAGCGTCTGCAGATGTCTACGTATCGTAGCAATAGAGTACTTATGATTCTTAAAACGCGATATCGCATCTCATTTCTATGTTTCATGGTAAGATATAATATGATTTGCGAAGTGTTATTTATTCCTCGTCTACACATCATATGAATGTTAATGCGACACTTCCTTGCAAGGAAAGTGCGTTTGCAGATGTCTACGTATCGTAGCAATAGAGTTCTTATGATTCTTAAAACGCGATATCGCATCTCATTTCTATGTTTCATGGTAAGATATAATATGATTTGCGAAGTGTCATGTATTCCTCGTCTACAATTCAAATGAATGTAAATGCGACACTTCCTTGCAAGGAAATAGCGTTTGCAGGTGTCTACCTATCGTAGCAATAGAATTCTAATGCATCTTAAAACGCGATATCGCATCTCATTTCTATGTTTCATGGTAAGATATAATATGATTTGCGAAGTGTCATGTATTCCTCGTCTACACTTCAAATGAATGTAAATGCGACTCTTCCTTGCTAGGAAATAGCGTCTGCAGATGTCTAGGTATCGTAGCAATAGTGTTCTAATGCTTCTTAAAACGCGATATCGCATCTCATTTCTATGTTTCGTGGTAAGATATAATATGATTTGCGAAGTCTTATGTATTCCTCGTCTACACTTCAAATGAATGTAAATGCGACACTTCCTTGGTAGGAAATAGCGTCTGTAGATGTCTAGGTATCGTAGCAAAAGAGTTCTAATGCTTCTTAAAACGCGATATCGCATCTCATTTCTATGTTTCATGGTAAGATATAATATGATTTGCGAAGTGTCATGTATTCCTCGTCTACACTTCAAATGAATGTAAATGCGACTCTTCCTTGCTAGGAAATAGCGTCTGCAGATGTCTAGGTATCGTAGCAATAGAGTTCAAATGCTTCTTAAAACGAGATATAGCATCTCATATCTACGTTTCATGATAAGATATAATATTCATTGCGATGTGTTATGCATTCCTCGTATACGATTCAAATGAATGTAAATGCGACACTTTCTTGCAAGGAAATAGCGTTTGCAGATGTCTACGTATCGTAGCAATATAGTTCTTGTGATTCTTAAAACGCGATATCACATCTCATTTCTATGTTTCATGGTAAGATATAATATGATTTGCGAAGTGTTATGTATTCCTCGTCTACACTTCAAATGAATGTAAATGCGACTCTTCCTTGCTAGGAAATAGCGTCTGCAGATGTCTAGGTATCGTAGCTATAGAGTTCAAATGCTTCTTAAAACGAGATATAGCATCTCATATCTACGTTTCATGATAAGATATAATATTCATTGCGAAGTGTTATGCATTCCTCGTATACGATTCAAATGAATGTAAATGCGACACTTTCTTGCAAGGAAATAGCGTTTGCAGATGTCTACGTATCGTAGCAATAGAGTTCTTGTGATTCTTAAAACGCGATATCGCATCTCATTTCTATGTTTCATGGTAAGATATAATATGATTTGCGAAGTGTTATGTATTCCTCGTCTACACTTCAAATGAATGTAAATGCGACACTTCCTTGCAAGGAAATAGCGTTTGCAGATGTCTAGGTATCGTAGCTATAGAGTTCAAATGCTTCTTAAAACGAGATATAGCATCTCATATCTACGTTTCATGATAAGATATAATATTCATTGCGAAGTGTTATGCATTCCTCGTATACGATTCAAATGAATGTAAATGCGACACTTTCTTGCAAGGAAATAGCGTTTGCAGATGTCTACGTATCGTAGCAATAGAGTTCTTGTGATTCTTAAAACGCGATATCGCATCTCATTTCTATGTTTCATGGTAAGATATAATATGATTTGCGAAGTGTTATGTATTCCTCGTCTACACTTCAAATGAATGTAAATGCGACACTTCCTTGCAAGGAAATAGCGTTTGCAGATGTCTACGTATCGAAGCAATAGAGTTCAAATGCTTCTTAAAACGAGATATTGCATCACATATCTATGTTTCATGCTAAGATATATTATTCATTGCGAAGTGTTATGCATTCTACGTCTACGATTCAAATGAACGTAAATGCGACACTTCCTTGCTAGGAAATAGCGTCTGCAGTTGTCTAGGTATCGTAGCAATAGAGTTCTCATGCTTCTTAAAACGCGATATAGCATCTCATTTCTATGTTTCATGGTAGGATATTATATGATTTGCGAAGTGTTATGTATTCCTCGTCTACACTTCAAATGAATGTAAATGCGACACTTCCTTGTAAGGAAATAGCGTCTGCAGATGTCTACGTATCGTAGCAATAGATGTCTTATGATTCTTAAAACGCGATATCGCATCTCATTTCTATGTTTCATGGTAAGATATAATATGATTTGCGAGGTGTCATGTATTCCTCGTCTATACTTCAAATGAATGTAAATGCGACACTTCCTTGCTAGGAAATAGCGTCTGCAGATGTCTAGGTATCGTAGCAATAGAGTTCTAATGCTTCTTAAAACGCGATATCGCATCTCATTTCTATGTTTCATGGTAAGATATAACATGATTTGCGAAGTGTGATGTATTCCTCGTCTACACTTCAAATGAATGTAAATGCGAAACTTCCTTGCAAGGAAATAGCGTTTGCAGATGTCTACCTATCGTAGCAGTTGAGTTCCAATGCTTCTTAAAACGCGATATCGCATCTCATTTCTATGTTCCATGGTAAGATATAATATGATTTGCGAAGTGTTATGTATTCCTCTTCTACACTTCAAATGGATGTGAATATGACACTTCCTCGATAGGAAATAGCGTTTGCAGATGTCTACGTATCGTAGCAATAGAGTTCTTATGATTCTTAAAACGCGATATCGCATCTCATTTCTATGTTTCATGGTAAGATATAATATGATTTGCGAAGTGTTATATATTCTTCGTCTACACTTCAAATGAATGTAAATGCGACACTTCCTAGCAAGGAAATAGCGTTTGCAGATGTCTACGTATCTTAGAAATAGTGTTCTAATGCTTCTTAAAACGCGATATCGCGTCTCATTTCCATGTTTCATGGTAAGATATAATATGATTTGCGAAGTGTTATGTATTCCTCGTATACACTTCATATGAATGTTAATGCGACACTTCCTTGCAAGGAAAGAGCGTTTGCAGATTTCTGTGTATCGTAGCTATAGAGTTCTTATGATTCTTAAAACGCGATATCGCATCTCATTTCTATGTTTCATGGTAAGATATAATATGATTTGCGAAGTGTTATGTATTCTTCGTCTACACTTCAAATGAATGTAAATGCGACACTTCCTAGCAAGGAAATAGCGTTTGCAGATGTCTACGTATCTTAGCAATAGTGTTCTAATGCTTCTTAAAACGCGATATCGAATCTCTTTTCCATGTTTCATGGTAAGAAATAATATGATTTGCGAAGTGTTATGTATTCCTCGTGTACACTTCATATGAATGTTAATGCGACACTTCCTTGCAAGGAAAGAGCGTTTCAAGATGTCTACGTATCGTAGCAATAGAGTACTTATGATTCTTAAAACGCGATATAGCATCTCATTTCTATGTTTCATGGTAAGATATAATATAATTTGCGAAGTACTATGTATTCCTCGTCTACACTTCAAATGAATGTGAATGCGACACTTCCTCGCTAGGAAATAGCGTTTGGAGATGTCTACGTATCGTAGCAATAGATTTCTAATGCTTCTTAAAACGCGATATCGCATCTCATTTCTATGTTTCATGGTAAGATATAATATGATTTGCGAAGTGTTATGTATTCCTCGCCTACACTTCAAATGAATGTAAATATGACACTTCCTAGCAAGGAAATAGCGTTTGCAGATGTCTACGTATCGTAGGAATAGTGTTCGAATGCTTCTTAAAACGCGATATCGCATCTCATTTCCATGTTTCATGGTAAGATATAATATGATTTGCGAAGTGTTATGTATTCCTCGTCTACACTTCATATGAATGTTAATGCGACACTTCCTTGCAAGGAAAGAGCGTTTGCAGATGTCTAAGTATCGTAGCAATAGAGTTCTTATGATTCTTAAAACGCGAAATCGCATCTCATTTCTATGTTTCATGGTAAGATATAATATGATTTGCGAAGTATTATGTACTCCTCGTCTACACTTCAAATGAATGTAAATGCGACACTTCCTTGAAAGGAAATAGTGTCTGCAGATGTCTAGGTATCGTAGCGATAGAGTTCTAATGCTTCTTAAAACGCGATATCGCATCTCATTTCTATGTTTCATGGTAAGATATAATTTGGTTTGCGAAGTGTGATGTATTCCTCGTCTACACTTCAAATGAATGTAAATGCGACACTTCCTTGCAAGGAAATAGCGTTTGCAGATGTCTACCTGTCGTAGCAGTAGTGTTCTAATGCTTATTAAAACGCGATAACGCATCTCATTTCTATGTTTCATGGTAAGATATAATATGATTTGCGAAGTGCGTGTATTCCACGTCTACACTTCAAAAGAATGTAAATGCGACACTTGCTTGCAAAGAAATAGCGTTTGCAGATGTCTACCTATCGTAGCAGTAGTGTTCTATTGCTTCTTAAAACGCGATATCGCACCTCATTTCTATGTTTCATGGTAAGATATAATATGATTTGCGAAGTGTTATGTATTCCTCGTCTACACTTCATATGAATGTAAATGCGACACTTCCTTGGTAGGAAATAGCGTTTGCAGATGTCTACGTATCGTAGCAATAGTGTTCTTGTGATTCTTACAACGAGATATCGCATCTCATTTCCATGTTTCATGGTAAGATATAATATGATTTGCGAAGTGTTATGTATTCCTCGTCTACACTTCATATGAATGTTAATGCGACACTTCCTAGCAAGGAAATAGCGTTTGCAGATGTCCACGTATCTTAGCAATAGTGTTCTAATGCTTCTTAAAACGCGATATCGAATCTCATTTCCATGTTTCATGGTAAGAAATAATATGATTTGCGATGTGTTATGTATTCCTCGTGTACACTTCATATGAATGTTAATGCGACACTTCCTTGCAAGGAAAGAGCGTTTCAAGATGTCTAAGTATCGTAGCAATAGAGTTCTTATGATACTTAAAACGCGATATCGCATTTCATTTCTATGGTTCATGGTAAGATATAATATGATTTGCGAAGTGTGTGTATTCCACGTCTACACTTCATATGAATGTAAATGCGGCACTTCCTTGCTAGGAAACAGCGTCTGCAGATGTCTAGGTATCGTAGCAGTAGAGTTCTAATGCTTATTAAAACGCGATATCGCATCTCATTTCTATGTTTCATGGTAAGATATAATATGATTTGCGAAGTGTGTGTATTCCACGTCTACACTTCAAATGAATGTAAATGCGACACTTCCTTGCAAAGAAATAGCGTTTGCAGATGTCTACGTATCGTAGCAATAGATTTCAAATGCTTCTTAAAACGCGATATCGCATCACATTTCTATGTTTCATGGTAAGATATAATATGATTTGCGTAGTGTTATGTATTTCTCGTCTACACTTCATATGAATGTAAATGCGGCACTTCCTTGCTAGGAAATAGCGTCTGCAGATGTCTAGGTATCGTAGCAATAGAGTTCAAGTGCTTCTTAAAACGAGATATTGCATCTCATATCTATGTTTCATGATAAGATATAATATTCATTGCGAAGTGTTATGCATTCCTCGTCTACGATTCAAATGAATGTAAATGCGACTCTTCCTTGCAAGGAAATAGCGTTTGCAGATGTCTACGTATCGTAGCAATAGAGTTCTTATGATTCTTAAAACGCGATATAGCATCTCATTTCTATGTTTCATGGTAAGATATAATATGATTTGCGAAGTGTTATATATTCCTCGTCTACACTTCAAATGAATGTAAATGCGACACATCCTTGCAAGGAAATAGCGTTTGCAGATTTCTGCGTATCGTAGCTATAGTGTTCTTATAATTCTTAAAACGCGATATCGCATCTCATTTCCATGTTTCATGGTAAGATATAATATGATTTGCGAAGTGTTATGTATTCCTCGTCTACACTTCATATGAATGTTAATGCGACACTTCCTTGCAAGGAAAGAGCGTTTGCAGATGTCTAAGTATCGTAGCAATAGAGTTCTTACGATTCTTAAAACGCGAAATCGCATCTCATTTCTATGTTTCATGGTAAGATATAATATGATTTGCGAAGTGTTATGTACTCCTCGTCTACACTTCAAATGAATGTAAATGTTACACTTCCTTGAAAGGAAATAGCGTCTGCAGATGTCTAGGTATCGTAGCGATAGAGTTCTAATGCTTCTTAAAACGCGATATCGCATCTCATTTCTATGTTTCATGGTAAGAAATAATATGATTTGCGAAGTGTGATGTACTCCTCGTCTACACTTCAAATGAATGTAAATGCGACACTTCCTTGAAAGGAAATAGCGTCTGCAGATATCTAGGTATCGTAGCGATAGAGTTCTAATGCTTCTTGAAACGCGATATCGCATCTCATTTTTATGTTTCATGGTAAGATATAATATGATTAGCGAAGTGTGATGTATTCCTCGTCTACACTTCAAATGAATGTAAATGCGACACTTGCTTGCAAGGAAATAGCGTTTGCAGATGTCTACCTATCGTAGCAGTAGTGTTCTAATGCTTATTAAAACGCGATAACGCATCTCATTTCTATGTTTCATGGTAAGATATAATATGATTTGCGAAGTGTGTGTATTCCACGTCTACACTTCAAATGAATGTAAATGCGACACTTCCTTGCAAAGAAATAGCGTTTGCAGATGTCTACGTATCGTAGCAATAGATTTCAAATGCTTCTTAAAACGCGATATCGCATCTCATTTCCATGTTTCATGGTAAGATATAATATGATTTGCGAAGTGTTATGTATTCCTCGTCTACACTTCATATGAATGTTAATGCGACACTACCTTGCAAGGAAAGAGCGTTTGCAGATGTCTAAGTATCGTAGCAATAGAGTTCTTATGATTCTTAAAACGCGAAATCGCATCTCATTTCTATGTTTCATGGTAAGATATAATATGATTTGCGAAGTGTTATGTACTCCTCGTCTACACTTCAAATGAATGTAAATGCGACACTTCCTTGAAAGGAAATAGCGTCTGCAGATATCTAGGTATCGTAGCGATAGAGTTCTAATGCTTCTTGAAACGCGATATCGCATCTCATTTTTATGTTTCATGGTAAGATATAATATGATTAGCGAAGTGTGATGTATTCCTCGTCTACACTTCAAATGAATGTAAATGCGACACTTCCTTGCAAGGAAATAGCGTTTGCAGATGTCTACCTATCGTAGCAGTAGTGTTCTAATGCTTATTAAAACGCGATAACGCATCTCATTTCTATGTTTCATGGTAAGATATAATATGATTTGCGAAGTGTGTGTATTCCACGTCTACACTTCAAATGAATGTAAATGCGACACTTCCTTGCAAAGAAATAGCGTTTGCAGATGTCTACGTATCGTAGCAATAGATTTCAAATGCTTCTTAAAACGCGATAGCGCATCTCATTTCTATGTTTCATGGTAAGATATAATATGATTTGCGAAGTGTTATGTATTCCTCGTCTACACTTCAAATGAATGTAAATGCGACACTTCCTTGCAAGGAAATAGCGTTTGCAGATGTCTACGTATCGTAGCAATAGATTTCTAATGCTTCTTAAAACGCGATATCGCATCTCATTTCTATGTTTCATGGTAAGATATAATATGATTTGCGAAGTGTTATGTATTCCTCGTTTACATTTCAAATGTATGTAAATGCGACACTTCCTTGCAAGGAAGTAGCGTTTGCAGATTTCTGCGTATTGTAGCAATAGAGTTCTTATGAATCTTAAAACGCGATATCGCATCTCATTTCTATGTTTCATGGTAAGATATAATATGATTTGCGAATTGTTATGTATTCCTCGTCTACACTTCATATGAATGTTAATGCGACACTTCCTTGCAAGGAAATAGCGTTTGTAAATGTCTACCTATCGTAGCAATAGGGTTCTAATGCTTCTTAAAACGCGATATCGCATCTCATTTCTATGTTTCATGGTAAGATAGAATATGATTTGCGAAGTGTTATGTATTCCTCGTCTACACTTCATAGGAATGTAAATGCAACACTTCCTTGGTAGGAAATAGCGTTTGCAGATGTCTACGTATCGTAGCAATAGTGTTCTAATGCTTCTTAAAACGCGATATCGCATCTCATTTCCATGTTTCATGGTAAGATATAATATGATTTGCGAAGTGTTATGTATTCCTCGTCTACACTTCAAATGAATGTGAATGCGACACTTCCTCGCTAGAAAATAGCGTTTGCAGATGTCTACGTATCGTAGCAATAGATTTCTAATGCTTCTTAAAACGCGATATCGCATCTCATTTCTATGTTTCATGGTAAGATATAATATGATTTGCGAAGTGATATGTATTCCTCGTCTACACTTCATATGAATGTTAATGCGACACTTCCTTGCAAGGAAAGAGCGTTTGCAGATGTCTAAGTATCGTAGCAATAGAGTTCTTACGATTCTTAAAACGCGAAATCGCATCTCATTTCTATGTTTCATGGTAAGATATAATATGATTTGCGAAGTGTTATGTACTCCTCGTCTACACTTCAAATGAATGTAAATGTTACACTTCCTTGAAAGGAAATAGCGTCTGCAGATGTCTAGGTATCGTAGCGATAGAGTTCTAATGCTTCTTAAAACGCGATATCGCATCTCATTTCTATGTTTCATGGTAAGATATAATATGATTTGCGAAGTGTGATGTACTCCTCGTCTACACTTCAAATGAATGTAAATGCGACACTTCCTTGAAAGGAAATAGCGTCTGCAGATATCTAGGTATCGTAGCGATAGAGTTCTAATGCTTCTTGAAACGCGATATCGCATCTCATTTTTATGTTTCATGGTAAGATATAATATGATTAGCGAAGTGTGATGTATTCCTCGTCTACACTTCAAATGAATGTAAATGCGACACTTGCTTGCAAGGAAATAGCGTTTGCAGATGTCTACCTATCGTAGCAGTAGTGTTCTAATGCTTATTAAAACGCGATAACGCATCACATTTCTATGTTTCATGGTAAGATATAATATGATTTGCGAAGTGTGTGTATTCCACGTCTACACTTCAAATGAATGTAAATGCGACACTTCCTTGCAAAGAAATAGCGTTTGCAGATGTCTACGTATCGTAGCAATAGTGTTCTAGTGCTTCTTAAAACGCGATATCGCATCTCATTTCCATGTTTCATGGTAAGATATAATATGATTTGCGAAGTGTTATGTATTCCTCGTCTACACTTCAAATGAATGTGAATGCGACACTTCCTCGCTAGAAAATAGCGTTTGAAGATGTCTACGTATCGTAGCAATAGATTTCTAATTCTTTTTAAAACGCGATATCGCATCTCATTTCTATGTTTCATGGTAAGATATAATATGATTTGCGAAGTGCTATGTATTCCTCGTCTACACTTCAAATGAATGTAAATGCGACACTTCCTTGCAAAGAAATAGCGTTTGCAGATGTCTACGTATCGTAGCAATAGATTTCAAATGCTTCTTAAAACGCGATAGCGCGTCTCATTTCTATGTTTCATGGTAAGATATAATATGATTTGCGAAGTGTTATGTATTCCTCGTCTACACTTCAAATGAATGTAAATGCGACACTTCCTTGCAAGGAAATAGCGTTTGCAGATGTCTACGTATCGTAGCAATAGATTTCTAATGCTTCTTAAAACGCGATATCGCATCTTATTTCTATGTTTCATGGTAAGATATAATATGATTTGCGAAGTGTTATGTATTCCTCGTTTACATTTCAAATGAATGTAAATGCGACACTTCCTTGCAAGGAAGTAGCGTTTGCAGATTTCTGCGTATTGTAGCAATAGAGTTCTTATGAATCTTAAAACGCGATATCGCATCTCATTTCTATGTTTCATGGTAAGATATAATATGATTTGCGAATTGTTATGTATTCCTCGTCTACACTTCATATGAATGTTAATGCGACACTTCCTTGCAAGGAAATAGCGTTTGTAAATGTCTGCCTATCGTAGCTATAGGGTTCTAATGCTTCTTAAAACGCGATATCGCATCTCATTTCTATGTTTCATGGTAAGATAGAATATGATTTGCGAAGTGTTATGTATTCCTCGTCTACACTTCATAGGAATGTAAATGCAACACTTCCTTGGTAGGAAATAGCGTTTGCAGATGTCTACGTATCGTAGCAATAGTGTTCTAATGCTTCTTAAAACGCGATATCGCATCTCATTTCCATGTTTCATGGTAAGATATAATATGATTTGCGAAGTGTTATGTATTCCTCGTCTACACTTCAAATGAATGTGAATGCGACACTTCCTCGCTAGAAAATAGCGTTTGGAGATGTCTACGTATCGTAGCAATAGATTTCTAATTCTTTTTAAAACGCGATATCGCATCTCATTTCTATGTTTCATGGTAAGATATAATATGATTTGCGAAGTGCTATGTATTCCTCGTCTACACTTCAAATGAATGTAAATGCGACACTTCCTTGCAAGGAAATAGCGTTTGCAGATGTCTACGTATCGTAACAATAGAGTTCTTATGATTCTTAAAACGCGAAATCGCATCTCATTTCTATGTTTCATGGTAAGATATAATATGATTTGCGAAGTGTTATGTATTCCTCGTCTACACTTCAAATGAATGTGAATGTGACACTTCCTCGATAGGAAATAGCGTTTGCAGATGTCTGCGTATCGTAGCAATAGAGTTCTTAAGATTCTTAAAACGCGATATCGCATCTCATTTCTATGTTTCATGGTAAGATATTATATAATTTGCGAAGTGTTATGTATTCCTCGTCTACACTTCAAATGAATGTAAATGCGACACTTCCTTGCTAGGAAATAGCGTCTGCAGATATCTAGGTATCGTAGCGATAGAGTTCTAATGCTTCTTAAAACGCGATAACGCATCTCATTTCTATGTTTCATGGTAAGATATAATATGATTTGCGAAGTGTTATGTACTCCTCGTCTACACTTCAAATGAATGTAAATGCGACACTTCCTTGAAAGGAAATAGCGTCTGCAGATATCTAGGTATCGTAGCGATAGAGTTCTAATGCTTCTTGAAACGCGATATCGCATCTCATTTTTATGTTTCATGGTAAGATATAGTATGATTAGCGAAGTGTGATGTATTCCTCGTCTACACTTCAAATGAATGTAAATGCGACACTTCCTTGCAAGGAAATAGCGTTTGCAGATGTCTACGTATCGTAGGAATAGTGTTCGAATGCTTCTTAAAACGCGATATCGCACCTCATTTCCATGTTTCATGGTAAGATATAATATGATTTGCGAAGTGTTATGTATTCCTCGTCTACACTTCATATGAATGTTAATGCGACACTTCCTTGCAAGGAAATAGCGTTTGTAAATGTCTACCTATCGTAGCAATAGGGTTCAAATGCTTCTTAAAACGCGATATCGCATCTCATCTCTATGTTTCATGGTAAGATAGAATATGATTTGCGAAGTGTTATGTATTCCTCGTCTACACTTCATAGGAATGTAAATGCAACACTTCCTTGGTAGGAAATAGCGTTTGCAGATGTCTACGTATCGTAGCAATAGTGTTCTAATGCTTCTTAAAACGCGATATCGCATCTCATTTCCATGTTTCATGGTAAGATATAATATGATTTGCGAAGTGTTATGTATTCCTCGTCTACACTTCAAATGAATGTGAATGCGACACTTCCTCGCTAGAAAATAGCGTTTGAAGATGTCTACGTATCGTAGCAATAGATTTCTAATTCTTTTTAAAACGCGATATCGCATCTCATTTCTATGTTTCATGGTAAGATATAATATGATTTGCGAAGTGTTATGTATTCCTCGTCTACACTTCAAATGAATGTAAATGCGAAACTTCCTTGCTAGGAAATAGCGTCTGCAGATGTCTAGACATCGTAGCGATAGAGTTCTAATGCTTCTTAAAACGCGATATCGCACCTCATTTCTATGTTTCATGGTAAGATATAATATGATTTGCGAAGTGTTATGTACTCCTCGTCTACACTTCAAATGAATGTAAATGCGACACTTCCTTGAAATGAAATAGCGTCTGCAGATGGCTAGGTATCGTAGCGATAGGGTTCTAATGTTTCTCAAAACACAATATCGCATCTCATTTCTATGTTTCATGGTAAGATATAATATGATTTGCGAAGTGTTATATACTCCTCGTCTACACTTCAAATGAATGTAAATGCGACACTTCCTTGAAAGGAAATAGCATCTGCAGATGTCTAGGTATCGTAGCGATAGGGTTCTAATGCTTCTCAAAACGCAATATCGCATCTCATTTCTATGTTTCATGGTAAGATATAATATGATTTGCGAAGTGTGATGTATTCCTCGTTTACACTTCAAATGAATGTAAATGCGACACTTCCTTGCAAGGAAATTGCGTTTGCAGATGTCTACCTATCGTAGCAGTAGAGTTCTAATGCTTATTAAAACGCGATATCGCATTTCATTTCTATGTTTCATGGTAAGATATAATATGATTTGCGAAGTGTGTGTATTCCACGTCTACACTTCAAATGAATGTAAATGCGATACTTCCTAGCAAGGAAATAGCGTTTGCAGATGTCTAAGTATCGTAGCAATAGAGTTCTTATGATTGTTAAAACGCGAAATCGCATCTCATTTCTATGTTTCATGGTAAGATACAATATGATTTGCAAAGTATTATGTAGTCCTCGTCTATACTTCAAATGAATGTAAATGCGACACTTCCTTGAAAGAAAATAGCGTCTGCAGATGTCTAGGTATCGTAGCGATAGAGTTCTAATGCTTCATAAAACGCGATATCGCATCT
Organism: Xylocopa sonorina; assembly: GCF_050948175.1. Taxonomy (NCBI): domain Eukaryota; kingdom Metazoa; phylum Arthropoda; class Insecta; order Hymenoptera; family Apidae; genus Xylocopa; species Xylocopa sonorina. Next base: position 26,325 of record NW_027490237.1, read on the forward strand.
CATTTCTATGTTTCATGGTAAGATATAATATAATTTGCGAAGTGTTATGTATTCCTCGTCTACACTTCAAATGAATGTAAATGCGACACTTCCTTGCAAGGAAATAGCGTTTGCAGATGTCTACCTATCGTAGCAGTAGTGTTCTAATGCTTATTAAAACGCGATAACGCATCTCATTTCTGTGTTTCATGGTAAGATATAATATGATTTGCGAAGTGTGTGTATTCCACGTCTACACTTCAAATGAATGTAAATGCGACACTTCCTTGCAAAGAAATAGCGTTAGCAGATGTCTACGTATCGTAGCAATAGATTTCAAATGCTTCTTAAAACGCGATAGCGCATCTCATTTCTATGTTTCATGGTAAGATATAATATGATTTGCGAAGTATTTTGTATTCCTCGTCTACAATTCATATGAATGTAAATGCGGCACTTCCTTGCTAGGAAATAGCGTCTGCAGATGTCTAGGTATCGTAGCAATAGAGTTCAAATGCTTCTTAAAACGAGATATTGCATCTCATATCTATGTTTCATGATAAGATTTAATATTCATTGCGAAGTGTTATGCATTCCTCGTCTACACTTCAAATGAATGTAAATGCGACACTTCCTTGCAAAGAAATAGCGTTTGCAGATGTATACGTATCGTAGCAATAGAGTTCTAATGCTTCTTAAAACGCGATATCGCACCTCATTTCCATGTTTCATGGTAAGATATAATATGATTTGCGAAGTGTTATGTATTCCTCGTCTACACTTCAAATGAATGTGAATGCGACACTTCCTGGCTAGAAAATAGCGTTTGAAGATGTCTACGTATCGTAGCAATAGATTTCTAATGCTTTTTAAAACGCGATATCGCATCTCATTTCTATGTTTCATGGTAAGATATAATATGATTTGCGAAGTGCTATGTATTCCTCGTCTACACTTCAAATGAATGTAAATGCGACACTTCCTTGCAAAGAAATAGCGTTTGCAGATGTATACGTATCGTAGCAATAGAGTTCTAATGCTTCTTAAAACGCGATATCGCATCTCACTTCCATGTTTCATGGTAAGATATAATATGATTTGCGAAGTGTTATGTATTCCTCGTCTACACTTCATATGAATGTTAATGCGACACTTCCTTGCAAGGAAATAGCGTTTGCAAATGTCTACCTATCGTAGCAATAGGGTTCTAATGCTTCTTAAAACGCGATATCGCACCTCATTTCCATGTTTCATGGTAAGATATAATATGATTTGCGAAGTGTTATGTATTCCTCGTCTACACTTCAAATGAATGTGAATGCGACACTTCCTGGCTAGAAAATAGCGTTTGAAGATGTCTACGTATCGTAGCAATAGATTTCTAATGCTTTTTAAAACGCGATATCGCATCTCATTTCTATGTTTCATGGTAAGATATAATATGATTTGCGAAGTGCTATGTATTCCTCGTCTACACTTCAAATGAATGTAAATGCGACACTTCCTTGCAAAGAAATAGCGTTTGCAGATGTATACGTATCGTAGCAATAGAGTTCTAATGCTTCTTAAAACGCGATATCGCATCTCACTTCCATGTTTCATGGTAAGATATAATATGATTTGCGAAGTGTTATGTATTCCTCGTCTACACTTCATATGAATGTTAATGCGACACTTCCTTGCAAGGAAATAGCGTTTGCAAATGTCTACCTATCGTAGCAACAGGGTTCTAATGCTTCTTAAAACGCGATATCGCATCTCACTTCTATTTTTCATGGTAAGATATAATATGATTTGCGAAGTGTTATGTATTCCTCGTCTACACTTCAAATGAATGTAAATGCGAAACTTCCTTGCTAGGAAATAGCGTCTGCAGATGTCTAGACATCGTAGCGATAGAGTTCTAATGCTTCTTAAAACGCGATATCGCACCTCATTTCTATGTTTCATGGTAAGATATAATATGATTTGCGAAGTGTTATGTACTCCTCGTCTACACTTCAAATGAATGTAAATGCGACACTTCCTTGAAATGAAATAGCGTCTGCAGATGGCTAGGTATCGTAGCGATAGGGTTCTAATGTTTCTCAAAACACAATATCGCATCTCATTTCTATGTTTCATGGTAAGATATAATATGATTTGCGAAGTGTGTGTATTCCACGTCTACACTTCAAATGAATGTAAATGCGACACTTCCTTGCAAAGAAATAGCGTTTGCAGATGTCTACGTATCGTAGCAATAGATTTCAAATGCTTCTTAAAACGCGATAGCGCATCTCATTTCTATGTTTCATGGTAAGATATAATATGATTTGCGAAGTATTATGTATTCCTCGTCTACACTTCATATGAATGTAAATGCGGCACTTCCTTGCTAGGAAATAGCGTCTGCAGATGTCTAGGTATCGTAGCAATAGAGTTCAAATGCTTCTTAAAACGAGATATTGCATCTCATATCTATGTTTCATGATAAGATATAATATTCATTGCGAAGTGTTATGCATTCCTGGTCTACGAATCAAATGAATGTAAATGCGACACATCCTTGCAAGGAAATAGCGTTTGCAGATGTCTACCTATCGTAGCAGTAGAGTTCTAATGCTTATTAAAACGCGATATCGCATTTCATTTCTATGTTTCATGGTAAGATATAATATGATTTGCGAAGTGTGTGTATTCCACGTCTACACTTCAAATGAATGTAAAGGCGATACTTCCTAGCAAGGAAATAGCGTTTGCAGATGTCTAAGTATCGTAGCAATAGGGTTCTTATGATTGTTAAAACGCGAAATCGCAACTCATTTCTATGTTTCATGGTAAGATATAATATGATTTGCAAAGTATTATGTAGTCCTCGTCTATACTTCAAATGAATGTAAATGCGACACTTCCTTGAAAGGAAATAGCGTCTGCAGATGTCTAGGTATCGTAGCGATAGAGTTCTAATGCTTCATAAAACGCGATATCGCATCTCATTTCTATGTTTCATGGTAAGATATAATATAATTTGCGAAGTGTTATGTATTCCTCGTCTACACTTCAAATGAATGTAAATGCGACACTTCCTTGCAAGGAAATAGCGTTTGCAGATGTCTACCTATCGTAGCAGTAGTGTTCTAATGCTTATTAAAACGCGATAACGCATCTCATTTCTGTGTTTCATGGTAAGATATAATATGATTTGCGAAGTGTGCGTATTCCACGTCTACACTTCAAATGAATGTAAATGCGACACTTCCTTGCAAAGAAATAGCGTTTGCAGATGTCTACGTATCGTAGCAATAGATTTCAAATGCTTCTTAAAACGCGATAGCGCATCTCATTTCTATGTTTCATGGTAAGATATAATATGATTTGCGAAGTATTATGTATTCCTCGTCTACACTTCATATGAATGTAAATGCGGCACTTCCTTGCTAGGAAATAGCGTCTGCAGATGTCTAGGTATCGTAGCAATAGAGTTCAAATGCTTCTTAAAACGAGATATTGCATCTCATATCTATGTTTCATGATAAGATATAATATTCATTGCGAAGTGTTATGCATTCCTGGTCTACGAATCAAATGAATGTAAATGCGACACATCCTTGCAAGGAAATAGCGTTTGCAGATGTCTACGCATCGTAGCAATGGAGTTCTTATGATTCTTAAAACGCAATACCGCATCTCATTTCAATGTTTCATGGTAAGATATAATATGATTTGCGAAGTGTCATGTATTCCTCGTCTACACTTCAAATGAATGTAAAGGCGACACTTTCTTGCAAGGAAATAGTGTTTGCAGATGTCTACCTGTCGTAGCAATAGAGTTCTAATGCTTCTTAAAACGCGATATCGCATCTCATTTCTATGTTTCATGGTAAGTTATAATATGGTTTGCGAATTGTTATTTATTCCTCGTCTACACTTCAAATGAATGTAAATGCGACACTTCCTTGCAAGGAAATAGCGTTTGCAGATGTCTACCTGTCGTAGCAATAGAGTTCTAATGCTTCTTAAAACGCGATATCGCATCTCATTTCTATGTTTCATGGTAAGATATAATATGATTTGCGAAGTGTTATGCATTCCTCGTCTACACTTCAAATGAATGTAAATGCGACACTTCCTTGCAAGGAAATAGCGTTTGCAGATGTCTACCTGTCGTAGCAATAGAGTTCTAATGCTTCTTAAAACGCGATATCGCATCTCATTTCTATGTTTCATGGTAAGATATAATATGATTTGCGAAGTGTTATGCATTCCTCGTATACGATTCAAATGAATGTAAATGCGACACTTCCTTGCAAGGAAATAGCGTTTGCAGATGTCTACGCATCGTAGCAATAGAGTTCTTATGATTCTTAAAACGCAATACCGCATCTCATTTCTATGTTTCATGGTAAGATATAATATGATTTGCGAAGTGTCATGTATTCCACGTTTACACTTCAAATGATTGTGAATGCGACACTTCCTCGCTAGGAAATAGCGTTTGCAGATGTCTAGGTATCGTAGCAATAGAGTTCTTATGATTCTTAAAACGCAATACCGCATCTCATTTCTATGTTTCATGGTAAGATATAATATGATTTGCGAAGTGGCATGTATTCCTCGTCTACACTTCAAATGAATGTAAATGCGACACTACCTTGCAAGGAAATAGCGTTTGCAGATGTCTACCTATCGCAGCAATTGGGTTCTAATGCTTCTTAAAACGCGATATCGCATCCCATTTCTATGTTTCATGGTAAGATATAATATGATTTGCGAAGTGTTATGTATTCCTCGTCTACACTTCAAATGAATGTAAATGCGACACTTCCTTGCAAGGAAATAGCGTTTGCAGATGTCTACCTATCGTAGCAATAGAGTTCTAATGCTTCTTAAAACGCGATATCGCATCTCATCTCTATGTTTCATGGTAAGATATAATATGATTTGCGAAGTGTCATGTATTCCACGTCTACACTTCAAATGAATGTAAATGCGTCACTTCTTTGCTAGGAAATAGCGTCTGCAGATGTCTAGGTATCATAGCAATAGAGTTCAAATGCTTCTTAAAACGAGATATTGCATCTCATATCTATGTTTCATGATAAGATATAATATTCATTAGGAAGTGTTATGCATTCCTCGTATACGATTCAAATGAATGTAAATGCGACACTTCCTTGCAAGGAAATAGCGGTTGCAGATGTCTACGTATCGTAGCAATAGGGTTCTTATGTTTCTTAAAACGCGATATCGCATCTCATTTCTATGTTTCATGGTAAGATATAATATGATTTGCGAAGTGTTATGTATTCCTCGTCTACACCTCAAATGATTGTGAATGCGACACTTCCTCGCTAGGAAATAGCGTTTGCAGATGTCTAGGTATCGTAGCAATAGAGTTCTTATGATTCTTAAAACGCAATACCGCATCTCATTTCTATGTTTCATGGTAAGATTTAATATGATTTGCGAAGTGTTATGTATTCCTCGTCTACACTTCAAATGAATGTAAATGCGACACTTCGTTGCAAAGAAATAGCGTTTGCAGATGTCTACGTATCGTAGCAATAGATTTCTAATGCTTCTTAAAACGCGATATCGCACCTCATTTCTATGTTTCATGGTAAGATATAATATGATTTGCGAAGTGTCATGTATTCCTCGTCTACACTTCAAAGGAATGTAAATGCGACACTTTCTTGCTAGGAAATAGCGTCTGCAGATGTCTCGGTATCGTAGCGATAGTGTTCTAATGCTTCTTAAAACGCGATATCGCATCACATTTCTATGTTTCATGGTAAGATATAATATGATTTGCGAAGTGTTATATATTCTTCGTCTACACATCAAATGAATGTAAATGCGACACTTCCTTGCAAAGAAATAGCGTTTGCAGATGTCTACGTATCGTAGCAATAGATTTCTAATGCTTCTTAAAACGCGATATCGCATCTCATTTCTATGTTTCATGGTAAGATATAATATGATTTGCGAAGTGTCATGTATTCCTCGTCTACACTTCAAATGAATGTAAATGCGACACTTCCCTGCAAGGAAATAGCGTTTGCAGATGTCTACGTATCGAAGTAATAGAGTTCAAATGATTCTTAAAACGAGATATTGCATCTCATATCTATGTTTCATGATAAGATATAATATTCATTGCGAAGTGTTATACATTCCACGTCTACACTTCAAATGAATGTAAATGCGTCACTTCTTTGCTAGGAAATAGCGTCTGCAGATGTCTAGGTATCGTAGCAATAGAGTTCAAATGCTTCTTAAAACGAGATATTGCATCTCATATCTATGTTTCATGATAAGATATAATATTCATTGCGAAGTGTTATGCATTCCTCGTATACGATTCAAATGAATGTAAATGCGACACTTCCTTGCAAGGAAATAGCGGTTGCAGATGTCTACGTATCGTAGCAATAGCGTTCTTATGTTTCTTAAAACGCGATATCGCATCTCATTTCTATGTTTCATGGTAAGATATAATATGATTTGCGAAGTGTTATGTATTCCTCGTCTACACCTCAAATGATTGTGAATGCGACACTTCCTCGCTAGGAAATAGCGTTTGCAGATGTCTAGGTATCGTAGCAATAGAGTTCTTATGATTCTTAAAACGCAATACCGCATCTCATTTCTATGTTTCATGGTAAGATATAATATGATTTGCGAAGTGTTATGCATTCCTCGTATACGATTCAAATGAATGTAAATGCGACACTTCCTTGCAAGGAAATAGCGTTTGCAGATGTCTACGCATCGTAGCAATAGAGTTCTTATGATTCTTAAAACGCAATACCGCATCTCATTTCAATGTTTCATGGTAAGATATAATATGATTTGCGAAGTGTCATGTATTCCACGTCTACACTTCAAATGAATGTAAATGCGTCACTTCTTTGCTAGGAAATAGCGTCTGCAGATGTCTAGGTATCGTAGCAATAGAGTTCAAATGCTTCTTAAAACGAGATATTGCATCTCATATCTATGTTTCATGATAAGATATAATATTCATTGCGAAGTGTTATGCATTCCTCGTATACGATTCAAATGAATGTAAATGCGACACTTCCTTGCAAGGAAATAGCGTTTGCAGATGTCTAGGTATCGTAGCAATGGAGTTCTTATGATTCTTAAAACGCAATACCGCATCTCATTTCTATGTTTCATGGTAAGATATAATATGATTTGCGAAGTGTCATGTATTCCTCGTCTACACTTCAAATGAATGTAAATGCGACACTTCTTTGCTAGGAAATAGCGTCTGCAGATGTCTAGGTATCGCAGCAATAGAGTTCAGATGCTTCTTAAAACGAGATATTGCATCTCATATCTATGTTTCATGATAAGATATAATATTCATTGCGAAGTGTTATGCATTCCTCGTATACGATTCAAATGAATGTAAATGCGACACTTCCTTGCAAGGAAATAGCGTTTGCAGATGTCTAGGTATCGTAGCAATAGAGTTCTTATGATTCTTAAAACGCAATACCGCATCTCATTTCTATGTTTCATGGTAAAATATAATATGATTTGCGAAGTGTCATGTATTCCTCGTCTACATTTCAAATGAATGTAAATGCGACACTTCCTTGCAAGGAAATAGCGTTTGCAGATGTCTGCCTATCGTAGCAATAGGGTTCTAATGCTTCTTAAATCGCGATATCGCATCTCATTTCTATGTTTCATGGTAAGATATAATATGATTTGCGAAGTGTTATGTATTCCTCGTCTACACTTCAAATGAATGTAAATGCGACACTTCCTTGCTAGGAAATAGCGTCTGCAGATGTCTAGGTATCGTAGTGATAGTGTTCTAATGCTTCTTAAAACGCGATATCGCATCTCATTTCTATGTTTCATGGTAAGATATAATATGATTTGCGAAGTGTTATGTATTCCTCGTCTACACTTCAAATGAATGTAAATGCGACACTTCCTTGCAAGGAAATAGCGTTTGCAGATGTCTACCTATCGTAGCAATAGGGTTCTAATGCTTCTTAAAACGCGATATCGCATCTCATTTCTTTGTTTCATGGTAAGATATAATATGATTTGCGAAGTGTTTTGTATTCCTCGTCTACACTTCAAATGAATGTAAATGCGACACTTCCTTGCAAAGAAATAGCGTTTGCAGATGTCTACGTATCGTAGCAATAGATTTCTAATGCTTCTTAAAACGCGATATCGCATCCCATTTCTATGTTTCATGGTAAGATATAATATTATTTGCGAAGTGTCATGTATTCCTCGTCTATACTTCAAATGAATGTAAATGCGACACTTCCTTACTAGGAAATAGCGTCTGCAGATGTCTAGGTATCGTAGCAATAAAGTTCAAATGCTTCTTAAAACGAGATATTGCATCTCATATCTATGTTTAATGATCAGATATAATATACATTGCGAAGTGTTATGCATTCCTCGTATACGATTCAAACGAATGTAAATGCGACACTTCCCTGCAAGGAAATAGCGTTTGCAGATGTCTACGTATCGTAGCAATAGAGTTCTTATGATTCTTTAAACGCCATATCGCATCTCATTTCTATGGTTTATGGTAAGATATAATATGATTTGCGAAATGTCACGTATTCCTCGTCTACACTTTAAATGAATATAAATGCGACACTTCCCTGCTAGGAAATAGCGTCTGCAGATGTCTAGGTATCGTAGCAATAGTGTTCTTATGATTCTTAAAACGCGATACCGCATCTCATTTCTATGTTTCTTGGTAAGATATAATATGATTAGCGAAGTGTCATGTATTCCTCGTCTACACTTCAAATGAATGTAAATACGACACTTCATTGCTAGGAAATAGCGTTTGCAGATGTCTACGTATCATAGCAGTAGAGTTCTTATGATTCCTAAAACGCGATATCGCAACTCATTTCAATGGTTCATGGTAAGATATAATATGATTTGCGAAGTGTTATGTATTCCTCGTCTACACTTCAAATGAAAGTAAATGCGACACTTCCTTGCAAGGAAATAGCGTTTGCAGATGTCTACGTATCGTAGCAATGGAGTTGTTATAATTCATAAAACGCGGTATCGATCTCAATTCTATATTTCATGGTAAGATATAATATGATTTGCGAAGTGTTGTGCATTCCTCGTCTACGATTCAAATGAATGTAAATGCGACACTTCCTTGCTAGGAAATAGCGTTTGCAGATGTCTACGTATCGTAGCGATAGGGTTCTAATGCTTCTTAAACGCGATATCGCATCTCATTTCAGTATTTCATGATAAGAAATAATATTCATAGTGAAGTGTTATGTACATCTTGTCTACACTTCAAAAGAATGTAAATGCCACACATCTTTGGTTGAAAATGCGTTTCCAGATATCAATGAAACGAAGCAATAGTGTTCTAATGCTTCTTGAAACGCGATATCGCATCTCCTTTCTATGTTTCATGATTAGATGTAATATTCATCGCGAATTGTTATGTATACCTCGTCTACACTTCAAACGAATGTAAATGTCACACGGCCTTGCTAGGAAATAGCGTTTCCAGATGTCTACGTGTCGAAGCAATAGAGTTCTAATGCTTCTTCAGACGCGATATCGCATCTCAATTCTATGTTTCATGATAAAATATAATATTCATTGCGAAGTGTTATGTATACCTTGTCCACACTACTAAGGAATGTAAATTCCCCACTTCCTTGCTAGGAAATGCGCTTCGACATGTCTACGTATCGAAGCAATAGAGTTCTAACGCTTCTTAAAACGCGATGTCGCATTTCATTTCCATGTTTCATGATAAGATATAATTTTCATCGCGAAGTGTTGAGTATTCCACGTCTACACTTCAAATGAATGTAAATTTCACACTTCCTTGCTAGGAAATAGCGTTTCCAGATGCCTACGTATCGGAGCAGTAGAGTTTTAATTCTTTCTAAAACGCGATATCGGATCTCAATTCTATGTTTCATAATATGATATAATATTCATTGCGAGGTGTTATGTATACCTCGCCTGCACTGCAAAAGAAAGTAAATGCCACACTTCCTAGCTAAGAAATGCGTTTCTAGATGTCTACGTATCGATGCAATGGAGTTCTAATGCCTCGTAAAACGCGAAATCGCATCGCACTCCTATGTTTCATGATAAGATATATTATTCATTGCGAAGTGTCATGTGTACATCGTCTACACTTCAAAAGAATGTAAATGCCACACTTCCTTGGTAGGAAATGCGTTTCCAGATGTCTACATATGGAAGCAATGGAGTTCTAATGCTTCTTAAAACGCGATATCGGATCGCAGTTCTATGTTTCATGGTAAGATATAATATTCATTGCAAAGTGTTGCGTATACCACGTGTGCACTTCAAAAGAAGTTGAATCCACAATGCCGTCATATAGATACAGAAACGGCAAAAATTCCAAACAATAATTTAAAAAATTCAAAAAGGGGGGAGTGAAAATCCATCTCCTTTACGATGATAAGGAACAAGTCTGCCTCATGCACTACAATATCCCAAACAGCCAGCGATTGGCACGCCAATGACAACGGATGGAACGAACTCCGTGTCAGAACTGTGCTAACAAAGTGCTCCTACTCAGCTTTCGAAATGGCATACTGTTAGTACTGGGGCGGCATTCGTATCACGGCACTATTAAAGCACCGAGATATAGCACACGGGCTACACGGCAGTGACAATGACACTATCAGCTCACCATAGCTACACGGTTGGTTGTGGCATAGTCTGACATTTACTAATGGGGAAGCTGTTTCCATAAAAATTATAAGCAAATATGAAAAATGACTAAACTGTGCAATTTATTTATTTTGATTCCAATGATTCCAATAACGTATGAAAGCACAGGTTCCCCATTGCCAAATGTGATCCTGCGTCATTGCTGAGGAGATTCATGAATGGAGCGATGATACGCGTGTCACCATGGTGCTGGTTCTGCGCGATTCGCTTGTCTAGAACGTGCTGGTAACACGTTCTGGCATTTTAGTCAACGAATCCGGTCACAGATGACTACGAATCAGTTGACACTCCTCGGAAGTGGCAATATAGTGCCGGCATGGTGTCGCTACCATCTTGCCGTTTGTTATTTGGGATGCTTTTTAGTGCATTATTCGGAATTGAATTCGAACACATAGCTACTTAATCGCAAATTTGTATGTACTGTGACGTGGTGAAGTCACAAGGCTCGCTCACCCCCCCCCCCCCCCCTGCTACGGTTAGACTAGCTCGCAGATCACAACCCATGCGAGAAGCGCGACACGGACCATCGCGATAGCTGTATTTGAGAGGAGCGAGAAATACAGGATGGTAGAACCTCCCCCCCCCCCCCCCCCCGTTCGTTTCTCTCTCACCGTTCAACGGATTAGACTGGCGAGCTGATGGAAGAAGCGACCCATAAGACGCCTCTTCGGCGGATAATAAGACCGCAGGTTCGCGGAAGGGCTGTGCGCCGAGGTAGCGTGACGGGCTCGATGGTGGAGGAGTCGGGAAGTGAGCAAGAAGAGACCCTGAAGCCCGAAGGATAGGATCGAGAGCTCTGCAACGATAAGACTGCTGCCATAGTCCATGGAGACAAACAGGATGGTTCTCGGGTGTGAGAAGTACCTCTACCCCTCCCCCATTAGAACTCTATTGCTTCGATACGTAGACATCTGGAAACGCTATTCCCTAGCAAGGAAGTGTTGCATTTACATTTTTTTGACGTGTAGACGAGAATACATGACACTTCGCAATGAATATTATATCTTATCATGAAAAATACAAATGAGATGCGATATCGCGTTCTAAGAAGCATTAGAACTTTATTGCTTCGATAGGGAGACATTCGGAAACGCTATTTCTTAGCCAGGATGCGTGGCATTTACATTCTTTTGAAGTGTAGACGAGGTATACATGACACTTCGCAATGAAGATTATATCTTACCATGAAACATAGAAATGAGATGCGATATCGCGTATTGAGAAGCATTAGATATCTATTGCTACGATACGAAGACATCTGCAAGCGCTATTTCCAAGCAAGGAGGTGTCGCATTTACATTCTTTTGAAGTGAATACGAGGTATACATATCACTCCACAATGCATATTATATCTTATCATGAAACATAGAAATGACTACGAATATAACATTATAACTCTATTGCTACGATACGTAGACATCTGCAAACGCGATTTCCTAGCAAGGAAGTGTCGCATTTACATTCTTTTGAAGTGAATGCGAGGTATACATAACATTGTACAATGAATAATACATCTTATCATGAAACATAGATATGAGATGCGATATCCCGTTCTAAGAAGCATGAGAACTCTATTGCTTCGATACGTAGCCATCTGCAAGCGGTATTTCCCAGCAAGGAAGTGTTGCATTTACATTCTTTTGATGTGTAGACGAAGGTACATGACACTTCGCAATGTATGTTATATCTTATCGTGAAACGCAGAAGTGAGATGCGATATCGCGTTTTAAGAAGCATTAGAACTCTATTGCTTCGATACGTAGTCATCTGCAAACGTTAATTCCTAGCATGGAAGTGTCGCATTTACATTATTTCGGAGCGAATACGAGGTATACATGACACTTCGCAATGAATATTATATATTATCATGAAACATAGTAATGAGTAGCGATATCGCGTTTTGAGAAGCATTAGAACTCTATTGCTACGGTACGTAGACATCTGCAAACGCTTTTTCCTAACAAGGAAGTGTCGCATTTACATTCTTTTGAAAGGAATACGAGGCATACATGACACTTTGCAATGAATATTATATCTTATCATGAAACATAGAAATGAGATGCGATATGACGATTTAAGAAGCATTAGAATTCTATTGCTTCGATACGTAGACATCTGCAAACGCTATTTCCTAGCAAGGAAGTGTCGCATGCACATTCAATTGAAGTGTATGCCAGATATACATGGCACTTCGCAATGAATATTGTATCTTATCATGAAACATAGAAATGAGATGCGATATGGCAATTTATGAAGCATTGGATGTCTATTGCCTTGATACGTAGACATCTGCAAACGCTACTTCCTAGCAAGGAAGTGTCGCATTTACATTCTTTTGAAAGGAATACGAGGTATACATGACACTGCACAATGAATATTATATCTTATCATGAAACATAGAAATGAGATGCGATATGGCGATTTATGAAGCAATAGATGTCTAATGGTTCGATACGTAGACATCTGCAAAGGCTACTTCCTAGCAAGGAAGTGTCGCATTTACATTCTTTTGAAAGGAATACGAGGTATACATGACACTTCGCAATGAATATTATATCTAATCATGAAACGTAGAAATGTGATGAGATATAACGATTTAGGAAGCATTAGAACACTATTGCTTCGATCCGTGGACATCTGCAAACGCTATTTCCTGGCAAGGAAGTGTCGCGTTTACATTCTTTTGAAGTGAATACGAGGTATACATAACACTCCACAATGAAAATTATATCTTATCATGAAACATAGAATTGAGATGTAATATGGCGATTTAAGATGCATTAGAACACTATCGCTTCGATACGTAGATATCTGCAAACGCTACTTCCTAACAAGGAAGTGTCGCATTTACATTTTTTTGAAAGGAATACGAGGCATACATGACACTTCGCAATGAATATTATATCTTATCATGAAACATAGAAATGAGATGCGATATGACGAGTTAAGAAGCATTAGAATTCTATTGCTTCGATACGTAGACATCTGCAAACGCTATTTCCTAGCAAGGAAGTGTCGCATGTACATTCAATTGAAGTGAATGCGATGTATACATGGCACTTCGCAATGAATATTATATCTTATCATGAAACATAGAAATGAGATGCGATATGGCGATTTAAGAAACATTAGAACTCTATTGCTTCGATACGTAGATATCTGCAAACACTATTTCCTGGGAAGAAACTGTCGCATTCACATTCGTTTGAAGTGTATACGAGGTATACATGACACTTCGCAATGAATATTATATATTATCATGAAACATATATATGAGATGCGATATGGCGATTTAAGAAGCATTAGATATCCATTGCTTCGATACGTAGACATTTGCAAACGCTATTTGCAAGCAAGGAAGAGTCGCATTTACATTCTTTTGAAGTGAATACGAGGTATACATAACGCTCCACAATGATTATTACATATTATCATGAAACTTAGTAATGAGTAGCGATATCGCGTTTAGAGAAGCATTAGAACCCTAATGCTACGATACGTAGACATCTGCAAACGCTATTTCCGGGCAAAGAAGTGTCGCGTCTACATTCTTTTGAAGTGAATACGAGTTTTTCATAACACTCCACGATGAAAATTATATCTTATCATGAAACATAGAAATGAGATGTAATATGGCGATGTAAGAAGCATTAGAACTCCATTGCTTCGATACGTAGACATCTGCAAACGCTACTTCCTAGCAAGGGAGTGTCGCATTTACATTCCTTTGAAAGGCATACGAAGTATACATGACACTTCGCAATGAATATTATATCTTATCATGAAACATAGCAATAAGATGCGAAATCGCGATTTAAGAAGCATTAGAAATCTATTGCTTCGATACGTAGACATCTGCAAACGCTACTTCCTAACAAGGAAGTGTCGCATTTACATTCTTTTGAAAGGAATACGAGGCATACATGACACTTCGCAATGAATATTATATCTTATCATGAAACATAGAAATGAGATGCGATATGACGATTTAAGAAGCATTGGAATTCTATTGCTTCGATATGTAGACATCTGCAAACGCTATTTCCCAGCAAGGAAGTGTCGCATGCACATTCAATTGAAGTGTATGCGAGGTATACATGGCACTTTGCAATGAATATTATATCTTATCATGAAACATAGAAATGAGATGCTATATGGCGATTTAAGATGCATTAGAACTCTATTGTTTCGATACGTAGACATCTGCAAACGCTATTTCCGGGCAAAGAAGTGTCGCGTCTACATTCTTTTGAAGTGAGTACGAGTTTTTCATAACACTCCACGATGAAAATTATATCGTATCATGAAACATAGAAATGAGATGTAATATGGCGATGTAAGAAGCATTAGAACTCCATTGCTTCGATACGTAGACATCTGCAAACGCTACTTCCTAGCAAGGGAGTGTCGCATTTACATTCCTTTGAAAGGCATACGAAGTATACATGACACTTCGCAATGAATATTATATCTTATCATGAAACATAGCAATAAGATGCGAAATCGCGATTTAAGAAGCATTAGAAATCTATTGCTTCGATACGTAGACATCTGCAAACGCTACTTCCTAACAAGGAAGTGTCGCATTTACATTCTTTTGAAAGGAATACGAGGCATACATGACACTTAGCAATGAATATTATATCTTGTCATGAAACATAGAAATGAGATGCGATGTGACGATTCAAGAAGCATTAGAACTCTATTGCTTTGATACGTAGACATCTGCAAACGCTTTTCCTAGCAAGGATGTGTCGCATTTACATTCATTTGAAGTGTATGCGAGGAATACATGACACATCGCAATGAATATTACATATTATCATGAAACATAGGAATGAGGTGCGATATTGCGAATTAACAAGCTTTATAACTCTATTGCTTCGATACGTAGACATCTGCAAACTCTATTTCCTAGCAAGGAAATGCCGCATTTACATTCATTTGAAGTGTATGCGAGGTATACATAACAAATCGCAATGAATATTATATATTATCATGAAACATAGAAATGAGAAGCGATATTGCGTTTTGAGAAGCATTGGATCTCTAATCCCACGATACGTAGACATCTGCAAACGCTATTTTCTAGCAAGGAAGTGTCGGATTTACATTCATTTGAAGTGTATGCGAGGTATACATGACACTTTGCAGTGAATATTAAATATTATCATGAAACATAGGAACGAGATGCGATATCGCGAATTAACAAGCATTACAACTCTATTGCTTCGATACGTAGACATCTGCAAACGCTATTTCCTAGCAAAGAAGTGTCGCATTTACGTTCATTTGAAGTGTATGCGAGGTATACATGGCACTTCGCTATGAATATTATATATTATCATGAAACACATAAATGAGATGCGATATCGCGAATTAACAAATTTAGAACCCTATTTCCTCGATACGTAGACATCTGCAAACGCTATTTCCTAGCAAGGAAATGCCGCATTTACATTCATTTGAAGTGTATGCGAGGTATACATGACACTTCGCAATGAATATTATATATTATCATGAAACATAGAAATGGGATGCGATATCGCGAATTAACAGGTTTAGAACTCTATTTCCTCGATACGTAGACATCTGCAAACGCTATTTCCTAGCAAGGAAGTGTCGCATTTACATTCTTTTGAAGTGAATACGAGGTATACATAACAGTGCACAATGAATATTATATCTTATCATGAAACATAGAAATGAGATGCGATATCGCGATTTAAGAAGCTTTAGAACTCTTTTGCTTCGATACGTAGATATCTGCAAACGCTATATCCTAGCAAGGAACTGTCGCATTTACATTCATTTGAAGTGTATGCGAGGTATACATAACAAATCGCAATGAATATTATATATTATCATGAAACATAGAAATGAGAAGCGATATCGCGTTTTGAGAAGCATTGGATCTCTAATCCCACGATACGTAGACATCTGCAAACGCTATTTTCTAGCAAGGAAGTGTCGGATTTACATTCATTTGAAGTGTATGCGAGGTATACATGACACTTTGCAGTGAATATTAAATATTATCATGAAACATAGGAACGAGATGCGATATCGCGAATTAACAAGCATTACAACTCTATTGCTTCGATACGTAGACATCTGCAAACGCTATTTCCTAGCAAAGAAGTGTCGCATTTACGTTCATTTGAAGTGTATGCGAGGTATACATGGCACTTCGCTATGAATATTATATATTATCATGAAACACATAAATGAGATGCGATATCGCGAATTAACAAATTTAGAACCCTATTTCCTCGATACGTAGACATCTGCAAACGCTATTTCCTAGCAAGGAAATGCCGCATTTACATTCATTTGAAGTGTATGCGAGGTATACATGACACTTCGCAATGAATATTATATATTATCATGAAACATAGAAATGGGATGCGATATCGCGAATTAACAGGTTTAGAACTCTATTTCCTCGATACGTAGACATCTGCAAACGCTATTTCCTAGCAAGGAAGTGTCGCATTTACATTCTTTTGAAGTGAATACGAGGTATACATAACAGTGCACAATGAATATTATATCTTATCATGAAACATAGAAATGAGATGCGATATCGCGATTTAAGAAGCTTTAGAACTCTTTTGCTTCGATACGTAGATATCTGCAAACGCTATATCCTAGCAAGGAACTGTCGCATTTACATTCATTTGAAGTGTATGCGAGGTATACATGACACTTCGCAACGAATATTATACACTATCATGAAACATAGAAATGAGGTGCGATATCACGAATTAGCAAGCTTTAGAACTCTATTGCTTCGATACGTAGACATCTGCAAACGCTATTTCCTAGCAAGGAAGTGTCGCATTTACATTCTTTTGAAGTGAATACGAGGTATACATAACAGTGCACAATGAATATTATATCTTATCATGAAACATAGAAATGAGATGCGATATCGCGATTTAAGAAGCTTTAGAACTCTTTTGCTTCGATACGTAGATATCTGCAAACGCTATATCCTAGCAAGGAACTGTCGCATTTACATTCATTTGAAGTGTATGCGAGGTATACATGACACTTCGCAACGAATATTATACACTATCATGAAACATAGAAATGAGATGCGATATCACGAATTAGCAAGCTTTAGAACTCTATTGCTTCGATACGTAGACATCTGCAAACGCTATTTTCTAGCAAGGAAATGCAGCATTTACATTCATTTGAAGTGTATGCGAGGTATACATAACAAATCGCAATGAATATTATATATTATCATGAAACATAGAAATGAGAAGCGATATCGCGTTTTGAGAAGCATTGGATCTCTAATCCCACGATACGTAGACATCTGCAAACGCTACTTCCTTGCAACTAAGTGTCGCATTTACATTCTTTTGAAGTGAATGCGAGGTATACATAGCACAGCACAGTGAATATTATATCTTATCATGAAACATTGAAATGAGATGCGATATGGCGATTTAAGAAGCATTAGAACTCTCTTGCTTCGATACTTAGACATCTATAAACGCTGCTTCCTAGCAAGGAAGTGTAGCATTTACATTCCTTTGAAAGGAATACGAGGTATACATAACACTGCACAATGGATATGATATCTTATCGTGAAACATAGAAATGAGATGCGGTATCGCGATTTAAGAAGCTTTAGAACTCTTTTGCTTCGATACGTAGACATCTGCAAACGCTATTTCCTAACAAGGAAATGCCGCATTTACATTCATTTGATGTGTATGCGAGGTATACATGACACTTCTCAATGAATATTATATATTATCATGAAACATAGAAATGGGATGCGATATCGCGAATTAACAAGTTTAAAACTCTATTGCCTCGATACGTAGACATCTGCAAACGCTATTTCCTAGCAAGGAAGTGTCGCATTTACATTCTTTTGAAGTGAATACGAGGTATACATAACACTGCACAATGAATATTATATCTTATCATGAAACATAGAAATGAGATGCGATATCGCGATTTAAGGAGCTTTAGAACTCTCTTGCTTCGATACGTAGATATCTGCGAACGCTATTTCCTAGCAAAGAACTGTCGCATTTACGTTCATTTGAGGTGTATGCGAGGTATACATGACACTTCGCAACGAATACTATATATTATCATGAAACATAGAAATGAGATGCGATATCGCCTTTTTAGGAACATTAGAAGTCTATCGCTACGATAGGTAGACACCTGCAAGCGCTATTTCCCAGCAAAGAAGTGTCGCATTTACTTTCTTTTGAAGTGAATACGAGGTATATATTACACTTCGCAATGAATATTATATCTTATCATGAAACATAGGAATGAGATGTGATATCTCGTTTTAAGAAGCATTAGAACTCTGTTCCTTTCATACGTACACATCTGCCATCGCTACATCCTAGCAAGAAAGTATCGCATTTACATTCTATTGAAGTGTATACGAGGTATACATAACACTGCACAATGAATAATATATCTTAACATGAATCATAGAAATGAGGAGCGATTTCGCGTTTTAAGAAGCACCAGAATTCTGTAGCTTCGACACGTAGACTTCTGCAAACGCTATTTCCTAGCAAGGATGTGTCGCATTTACATACTTTTGAAGTGAATACGAGGTATACATAACACTGCACAATGAATAAACTATTTTATCATAAAACATGGGAATGACATGCGATATCGCGATTTAAGAAGAATTAGAACTCTACTGCTTCGATACGTAGACATCTGCAAACGCCACTTCTTATCAAGGAAGCGTCGCAATTATATTCAATTGAAGTGAATACGAGGTATACATAAAACTGCACAATGAATATTATATCTTATCATGAAACATAGAAATGAGATGCGATATCGCGTTTTAAGAAGCATTAGAAATCAAGTGTTTCGATACATAGACATCTGGAAACGCTATTTCCTAGCAAGGAGCGTCGCATTTACATTCCCTTGAAATGTAGACAAGGTATACATGACACTTCGCATTGAATAGTATACCTTACCATGAAACATAGAAATGAGATGCGATATCGCGTTTTAAGAAGCATTAGAATTCTATTGCTTCGATACGTAGACATCTGCAAACGCTACTTCCTAGCAAGCAAGTGTCGCATTTACATTCTTTTGGAAGGAATACTAGGTATACATGACACTTCGCAATGAATATTACATCTTATCATGAAACATAGAGATGAGATGCGATATGGCGATTTATGAAGCATTAGATGTCTATTGCTTCGATACGTAGACATTTGCAAATGCTATTTCCTAGCAAGGAAGTGTCGCATTTACATTCTTTTGAGGTGGAAACGAGGTATACATAACACTGCATAATGGATATTATATCTAATCATGAAACATAGAAATGAGATACGATATCGCGATTTCAGAAGCATTAGAATTCTACTGCTTCGATACGTAGACATCTGCATACGCTATTTCCTAGCAAGGAAGTGTCGTATATACATTCTTTTGAGGTGGAAACGAGGTATACACAACACTGCACAATGGATATTATATCTTATCATGAAACATAGAAATGAGATACGATATCGCGATTTCAGAAGCATCAGAATTCTATTGCTTCGATACGTAGACATCTGCAAACGCTATTCCCTAGCAAGGAAGTGTCGCATGTACATTCAATTGAAGTGTATGCGAGATGTACATGGCACTTTGCAATCAATATGATATACTATCATCAAACATAGAAATGAGAAACGATGTCGCGTTTTGAGAAGCATTATAGCACTAATTCTACGATACGTAGACATCTACAAACGCAATTTCCTAGCAAGGAAGTGTCGCATTTACATTCTTTTGATGTGAATACGAGGTATACATAACACAGCACAGTGAATATTATATCTTATCATGAAACATAGAAATGAGATGCGATATGGCGATTTCAGGAGCATCAGAATTCTATTGCTTCGATACGTAGACATCTGCAAACGCTATTTCCTGGCAAGGAAGTGTCGCGTTTACATTCTTTTGAAGTGAATACGAGGTATACATAATACTTCACAATGAATGTTATATCTTACCATGAAACATAGAAATTAGATGTAATATGGCGAATTAAGCAGCATTAGAACTCTATTGCTTGGATACGTAGACATCTGCAAACGCTACTTCCAAGCAAGGAAGTGTCGCATTTACATTCCTTTGAAAGGAATACGAGGTATACATGTATGAGATGCAATATGACGACTTAAGAAGCATTAGGATTCTATTGCTTCGATACGTAGACATCTGCAAACGCTATTTCCAAGCAAGGAAGTGTCGCATTTACATTCCTGTGAAGTGAATACGAGGTATGCATAACACTCCACAATGAATATCATATATTATCATGAAACATAGTAATGAGTAGCGATATCGCGTATAGAGGAGCATTAGAATTCTAATGCTACGATACGTAGACATCTGCAAACGCTATTTCCTGGCAAGGAAGTGTCGCGTTTACATTCTTTTGAAGTGAATACGAGGTATACATAATACTTCCCAATGAATTTTATATCTTACCATGAAACATAGAAATGAGATACGATATCGCGATTTCAGAAGCATCAGAATTCTATTGCTTCGATACGTAGACATCTGCAAACGCTATTCCCTAGCAAGGAAGTGTCGCATTTACATTCTTTTGAGGTGAATACGAGGTATATATGACAGTTCGCAATGAATATTATATCTTATCATGAAACATAGACGTGAGACTTGGTATCGCGTTTTAAGAAGCATTGGAACTCTATTACTTCGAAACCTAGGCATCTAAATCGCTATTCTACTACAAAGAACTGTGGGCTTTACATGCTTTTGATGTATTGAGAAGATTTTGTCTGCCCTGCACCAGGACGGTTATCGGGCGTGCTTCCTCATCCGGACGGGTATAAGCAAACGGAATCTACCATCAACCGCCCAGTTACACACAGCTCACTGAAACCTGCGATTGGAAAATCCAGATGTGCCGCGGCGCGTTCCCCGTGCGTGAGTCCTTCAGCTAGTCCGCCAGAGGGGACGAATCCCAACAGGCGGAGTGCCCCCATGGGAACCTCGGTTAGGCGACCTCACTACGTGTACGCGATCGCGCTCACTCTGACCCTTTTTGATTTAATATGAATCAGTTTGGCCAAATTTATTGATGATCCAGACTTCCAGCCTCAGTCTTGTTCAATTTTACTTTATGAATGTGGCCCAGACTAGTTTGGGCATATTAATAATGCACCAAACCCCCGAGTCGCAGAATTATTCAATAACCCCAGTGATCCGTTAGCCGCCGGGTAAGCCCGACGGCCAGGTTCCGTCACGAGGAAGTGGGGATGGGTACTTCATGGACACCCAGGTTTTAGAACCCCGTATTGGTAAGATATTTTTTGTCTGCCCTACACCGGGATGGTGATCGGGTATGGTTCCTGACCCAAGCGGGTATAGCCAGACGGAATCTACAATCTACCAACCAGTTACTCCCACCTCACTGAAAGGGGCGATGGGAATATCCAGATGTGCCGCAGCTCCTTTCCCAGCGGGTGAGCCTTTCAGCTACTCCGTCAGAGAGGACGAATACTAACCGCCGGAGTACCCACGGGGAACCTCGGGGAGGCGGACTCACTACGTGTACGCGAACACGTTCACTCTGACCCTTTTTGAATTAGGATGGATCAGTTTGGCCAAATTTATAAATGATTCAGACTGCCAGCCTCAGTCTTATTCAATTTTGCCCTACGAAAGTGTCTCGGACTAGCTTGGGCAAATCGATAATGCACCAAACCTCCGAGTCCCAGTTTAATTTGATAGCCCCAGAGCCCCGTTAGCCTCCGGGCAACCCTGGCGCCCAGGTTCCACCACGAGGAGGTGGGGATGGGTACTTCCTGGACACCCAGGTTCTGGAACCCTTATTGGCAAGATATACATAACGCGTTGCATTGATATTACTGTGACGTTCGCCGAACATTTCGGAACCTTCTACACCTCCCAGTAGAGCCGCACACACCGCCGGCCGCCATTGCAGAGACGAGCATACCGACACACGGTAGTACAGACCGATGGCAAATCTAACGCAACCACCCTCGCACCAGGGATTTGGACCACTCGATCGCGTCACGACGCGTACCTGTCAGACACCTGGAGCCCAAGCGTGTCACAGCCTCCGTACGAGGACCATTCCACTTAATATGAAGTGTCGCCCGTCGTTACGCACCCGTATCCATACTTTACATACTTCTATAATTAAAATTAAGCAAATCCTAGAATTTGAGCACACTACACTCGAGGTACATGCATGACACAACACGCACAAGCTATCATAAGCCATCTCATGTATAATCCTAATTTTAAGAGCGTATGTAACCAGTATAGGAAATAAGCAAAGCGCCCGAGCGAGCGCCAGACGCTTGTGGCTCACGCCGAACGCGCGCGCCCTAGCACGACCGTACATCCCACTTCGTAGGACGAGTGTTCGCCCCACTCTGGCGCCCCGCGACTCGCGCGGCACGCGATCCGAGGAGGTCGCGGGTCGGCCAGCTGAAAGTGCAGTTCGAGTCATCCGCTCGAAGCGTGCGGACCGCTCTCACTTCTAATTCAAACCAAGTTCAAGTCATCCGCTCCAAGCGAGCGGACCTCTCTGAACCCTAAACTGTAATTCAGGCCGATTTCGACTATACTAACTCAAGTTTCTAATTATCATTCTAAATATATTCTAAAATTATCGAATCCTAGTACTTATTCAACTTTTGCATAGGGAAGTAACAGTGTAAACGTAGTCTTATTTTGAAAATACTTTATTTTACCAGTACTTACAATTCTCATTATTCCAACCATTTCTTGTTTTACTATTATTATAAATTCTCTATTACGAAGTCTTCCACGAGTCCACGCGTCTTGGAGATCATTCACTCGCTCTAACCTTTAGTCAAACTCGGTAATCGACCAGTTAGAACGGACCACCGCTTAGCTGCATCGACCCACATCGAGACTAGAGCAAAGACGCACGATTTCCATATTCCTGGAGCGGTAATCTAGAGCGGACCACCGCTTAGTGTACACGTATCTGGACGTTTGGCATCCGACTCGAATGCGCCGTTCCGGTACATCCAAACGAACTCACCGCAAGGGAGGGATAAACTTCTTACGATCACAGGTGCGCAAATACATTTGTGCAACCGTCGACACGTGCATATATCACTGCACCGTCTCTTCTTTCGCTACATACCGGCCGAACAGCCGTCCCGCACCGCCGTATCCATCGCCGATCCGCACTGGAGAGTAGGCTACCACGGTACTCATCCCGCTGACGATTCCGCACAACAGCCCGTACGCAGGAACCATACTCGAGGACGATCCGGACCGACGACGATACTTGCAGCAAGGATATTGAATATTAGTAGCTATCAAGACACCAAAGGTAAGTCAACGTTATCTTAACTTTGTCCGCGCCTTTTCGATTCGTGTTTTGCGAGCAAAATGTGTCCGGACTTTGACGCAACTGTGCGATCCGAACCGCTTTTGGCTGCGTATCTCTCCGGCTAGCGGTTAGTTATCCGCGATCCGAGACGTGACATTACATATTATCATGAGACATAAAAATGAGATGCAACTTCGCGTTTTATGTAGAATTAGATGTACATAGCTTCAATACGTAGACATCTAGAAACGCTATATCCTAGCAAGGAAGTGTCGCATTTACATTCCTTTAATGTGTAGACGACGAATACATAACACTGCATATTGAATATTATATCTTATCACGAAACATAGAAATGAGATGCAATGCCGCATTTTAAGAAGCATTAGAACTCTATTGCTTCGATAAGTAGACATCTGCAAACGCTATTTCCTAGCAAGGAAGTGTCGCATTTACATCCATTTGAAGTGTAGACGAGGAATACATGACACGTCGCAATGAATATTATGTCTTATTATGAAACATAGTAATGAGACGCGATATCCAGTTTTAAGAAGCATTAGAACTCTATTGCTACGATACATAGACATCTGCAAACGCTATTTCCTAGAAAGGAAGTGTCGCATTTACATTCCGTTGAAGTGAATACGAGGTATACATAACACTTCGCAATTTATATTATATCTTATCCTGAAGCATAGAAATGAGATGCGATATCGCGTTAAATGAAGCATTAGATCTCTGTTGCTTCGAAACGTATACATCTAGAAACGCTTTACGTAGCATGGAAGTGTGGGATTTATATTCTTTTGAAGTGTTGACGAGATATACAAAACGCGTTGCATTGAAGATTACATCTTATCATGAGACATAGAATTGATAAGCCATATTGCTTTCTATGAAGCATTAGAACTCCATTGCTCCGATATGTAGACATCTAGAAACCCTGTTCCGTAGCAAGTGTGGCATTTACATTGTATTGAATTGTATACGCTGCAGAACCAGAGGACGACTTGTTTGCAACCAACAACAGAATGTGAATTCCGACTCCAGCAAACGTAAAACTAGGAGATTCACAATTTCATCGACCGGCAAATGTGGATATGTTAATCGGCACCGGCCCCGCTTTATCATCCCTTATCATCGGCCAGTACAAGCTTTCTCCTCGCAACGATTCTGAATTAATCCTCCAAAGGACCCAATTTGGACGGATCACCGGGTGGAGCGTATCTACATCGGCGTCGTGGAGGAGACATCAAACGTTCGTTACAACCCTGAATTTCGAACTTCAAAAATTCTGGGTGCTAGTAGAGGGTCCACACGTACGACAGCTATTTTCCGCGAAGCAGGAATGCGAGCAGTATTTTCACGACCACGTTAAACAGACACGAACCGGTCGTTACATTGTCGCACTGCCGTTCAGTGAAAAGAAGATGCAGTTAGGCGAAACTCGGTCGCGCGCCCTCAACCTTCTTCTTTCGCTCGAACGAAAATTCATGAAAGATCCAGAGCTGAAACGAGAATACTCCACCGTCACCGAGGAATATCTCGAGATGGGACACATGAGCTAGGTAGGGCCACGCGATTCGGATGGCTTCTACCTCATCCACTACGCCGTCATCAAACTGTCCAGCTCAACAACGAAGGTTCGCGTCGTCTTCGATGGATCTGCAAGATCGAGCAGTAGACTGACATTGAACGATACGCTTTTGGCAGGACCAACGATACAGGACGACATATTCGCTTTTCTCATAAGGTTCCGTCAACACACCTATGTCTTAACCGGAGTCATATCGAGAAGATGTATCGGCAGTTCCTCGTAAGACCGGAAGACCGCCGATACCAGCCGATATTGTGACGAGATAACAAGGGAAAGGTGAAAACGTACGAGCTGAACACGATCGCGTTCGGACTATCTTCAGCGCCTTTCCTCGTCATCAGGTATATTCATCAGCTAGCGGACGACGAAAAGGTGAATGCTCCTTTCGCATCGACCGTGCTCCAGCGAGATCTATACGTCGACGATCTCCTAACTGGCACAGATAATTACGAAGACGCTAGACAACTACGGGACCAGGTAATAAAGCTACTTAACGGCGGCAACCTCCACATTCAGCAATGGGTCTCGAACGAACTGAAACTTTTAGTAGGACTTCCGGAAGGCGAAATTCACCCAAAGTATTTTGGAGACGCCACAATGAAAGCTCTTGGCGTTTCGTGGCACGCGTAGAACGACCGAATCATCTATTCCGTGGATCCAAACATCGATACGAGGATCACCAAACGCACGATCTTATCCACCATGACAAAAATATTCGACCCGTTAGGTTTACTGGCGCCAGTAATAATAACGGCAAAAATATTTATGCAACACCTTTGGAAACTGCAATTGGTCTGGGACGAATCGCTACCAACTATCCTCCATACAGAATGGTCCACGTACGTGAAGGAAATGCAGTTATATAACGAAACATTCTTCGAGTGACACGTATGCCAATCAAAGGTGCGAAGGGTGGAATTACACAGGTTCTGCGACGCGAGCGAACGAGCATACGGAGCGTGCGTGTATCTACGGTCAGTCGACAATCGCGGACGAATTAAAACGGGACTATTATGCGCGAAATTTCGGGTAGCACCAGTAAAAGTTGTCAACCTCGCACGTCTCGAACTTTGCGGTGCGGTGCTACTGACGTCATTATTGTCTAACGTCCGAGATAATAATGCACGCCGATTCGACTCGATTAACTTCTGGACGCATTCCACGATAGTTTTAAATTGGCTGCAACTCGAACCAGCCACGCTAAGAACATTCGTGGCAAATAGAGTGGCCGAAATTCAAACGAGGACCGATAGCGGCACGTCAGGTCAAACGACAATCCAGCGGACCTCATATAGAGAGGACAAACACCGGCGGAATTCTTGAAGCCCTCCATCTGACGTCATGGACCATCGTGGTTTGCCGACGATAAAAGGGATTGGCCGAAATCTACGTTCAACCTCGATTTGGAAATACCCGATATTCATCCCATACATGCTTGGCAACGACCATCCGTAGCAACGAAATTCTCGGCCGCTATTCAGACATCGCGAAATTAAGGTGGACCGTCGCGTATTGCCTCCGATTTCGCAAAAATCATTGTAACACAGGACCTCTAACCGTACGAGAGGTCCACGACGCTAATGATCGGATCTTGAGGCTCGTGAAAGCCTTCGCGTTCGAAAAAGAGATCCGAAATTTGAAGAACGGTACAGAGCTGCATCCAAACAGTAACCGGCTCTCGCTGCAGCCATTCTTAGACGAAACGGGAATTCTACAGGTAGGCGGTCGACTACAAAACGCAAACATTCCCTGCGGACAGAAACATCCGATCCTGCTTCCAAGATCGCATCACATCACCGATCTGATCATTCGTCACACGCATTTAGAGGGACATCATTCGGGTATCAATACCACGCTGGCGACACTAAGGCAGAGGTATTGGCCCATTGATGGTAAGAAGTACATCTGGTGCTTCCGCGTAAAACCACCGGCCGTGAAATACGTAATGGGCACTCTACCTGCGTCACGCGAATCCGAATGCCGATCCTTTTATAATTGCGGAACAGATTATTGCGGTCCTTTTTATATAGTAGCAGCGTTTGTGTGCTTTGCAACGAGAGCGGTCTATCTTGAGATCGTCGGTGACATGACTACCGAAGCGTTCATCGCGGCATTGAAACGCTTCATCGGTCGTAGGGGCATCTGTCGGAACATTTATTCCGACAACGGGACAAAATTTCGTTGGAGTGAATAACGAATTAAGCGCACTGTACCAAAAACTGCAAACGGACGATAAGGTAAGACACTTCCTCAGGGGCAAGGGAATATCATGGCATTTCATGCCAGCTCCTTCTCCCAATTTCGGCGGCCTTTGGGAGGCAGCTGTGAAATCGTTTAAACACCACGTCAAACGAGTCGTCGGGGAAGATACGGGTTACATTCGAATAGTTCAATACGTTCGCGATCGAAATCGAAGTGATCCTAAACTCCCGCCCGCTTACTCCATTATCATCCGATCCTAATGGTCCCTAACTCCGACCCACTTCCTGATCGGCACGTAGTTTGCCCGAGACTGATTTCAGCGATACTCCTCGTAACTGATTGTCACACTAGCAACACATCCAGAACGTCCAGCAGGAATTTTGAACCAGGTGGCACAAGGAGTATATCCACCATCTGAACGAGCGAAAAAAATGGACCAAAGGCTACCACGAGATCAAGAAAAGATCCCTCGTAGTCTTAAGGGATGACTACGTCCTGCCTTTGCAGTGGCACTGCGGTCGAGTCGAAGAGGTGCACCCAGGTCCAGACAAGATCACCCGAACGGTCACCGTACGGACCAGCCAGGGGGTCTACAATCGCAACGTCAAGCAGTTAGCGGAGCTGCCCACATCCCAGACGATAGCGTGAACCATCGACGTCGAGGCGATATTCAGATCAAACCGATTTAGATTGATCGTCACGGTCTCTCAACGGGGAGAACATGTTCCGACCGATGGAACAAATAAAACGTGGGGCCTTCGAAGACTTTATTTATTACACGTTTGTGATGAAAAGGCTATTTTTGAGATTAAGACGTTTTAAGTAATTTTGTAAATATATCTATTGCTTCGATACGTGGACATCTAGGTGCGATATCGCGTTTTACCAAGCATTATAACTCTATTGCTTCGATTACTTGACATCTAGTAACGCTATTCCGTCGCTAGGAAGCGTGGAATTTACATTCTCTTGAAGTAATGACGAAAAATACATAACGCGTTGCATTGAATTACATCATAACGTGAACCATAGATTTGAGATACGAAATCGCGTTTTATGAAGAATTGGAACTGTACTGCTTCGATTCGTAGACACCTGGAAGCACTATTCCGTTGCAAGGTAGAGTCGCATTTACATTCTTTTGAAGTGCAGACGAGGTACACATAACGCATTGCATTGAATATTACATCTTATGATGAGACATAGAAATGAGATGCGACATGGCGTTTTATGAAGAGTTAGAACACTATTGCTTCGATACGTAGACATCTAGTAACCCTGTTGCGTAGCAAGGAAGGGCGACATTTACATTCTCTAGAGGTGTAGACGAGACATACATAACGCGTTGCACTGAATATTACATCCTATCGTGAGACATAGAAATGATGTGCGATATCGCGCTTCATAAAGGGTTTGAATTCTATTGCTTCGAAACATAGGCACCTAGGAACTCTGTTCCGGAGCTAGGAGGCGTTGCATTTACATTCTTTAGAATTATCGACAATAAATACATAACGCGTTGCATTGAGTTGCATCAGGCCATGAAACATCGAAATGATTTGCGATATCCGGTTTTATAAAGAATTAGAACTGTATTGCTTCGATACGTAGACGTATGGAAACGCTCATCGACCGCAAGGATGTGTGGGATTTACATTCTCTTGAAGTGTTGACGAGATGTACATAACGTGCTGCATTGAATATTGCATCTTATCATGAGTCATAGAAATGAGATGCCATATCGCGTTTTAGTAATCATTAGAACTCTATTTCTTCCATATGTAGACATCGAGAAGCGCTATTCCGTCGCAAGGAAGTGTGGCACTTCCATTCGATTGAAGTGCTGACGAGATATACATAACGCGTTGCATTGATGTTACATCTTCTCATGAGACATAGAAGTGATATGAGATATCGTGTTTCATGAGGCATTAGAACTCTATTGTTTCGATATGTAGACATCTAATACTCCATTCCGTAGCAATGATGTGTGGTGCTTTACATTCTTTTGAAGTGTTTACAAGATATTATCTACCCTGCACCAGGCCGGTGATCGGGCGTGGTTCCTGGCCCAGACTGGTATACCTAGACTGAATCTACCATCTTCCAACCAGTTACACCCACCTCACTGAAACGGGCGATTGAAGAATCCAGATGTGCCGCGGCGCCTTTCCCGCGGGTGCGTCCTTTAGCTACTCCGTTGGTGGGGACGAATCTTAACCGCCGGAGTACCCACGGGGAACCACGGGGAGGCGAACTCACTTCGTGTACGCGATTCGCTCACTCTGACCCTTTTTGAATTAGGATGGATTGGTTTGGCCAAATTTGTAGATGATGCAGACTGCCAGCCTCAGTATCATTCAATTTTCCTCTATGAATGTGGCTCGGACTAGCTTGGGCAAGTGTTGACGGGATGTACATAACGTGTTGCATTGAATTACATCATATCATGAAAAATTGAAATGAGATGCGATATCACGTTATACGATGGACTAGAGCTGTATTGCTTCGATACATAGACATCTAGGAAAGCTATTCCGTAGCAAGGAAGTGTGGCATTTACATTCTTCTTAAGTGTAGACGTGATATACTTAAAGAGTTCCATTGAATGTTACATCTTATCATGGGACATAGAAGTGAGATGCGATATCGCGTTCTATAAAGGAATAGAACAATACTTCTTCGATACGTAAACATCAAGGAACGCTATTCCGTAACATGGAAGTGTAGGATTTACATCCGTTTGATGTGTTAGATATACAAAGCACGTAGCGTTGATAGTACATCTTATCATGAGACATAGAAACGAAATGCCATATCGCATTTCATGAAGCGTTAGAACTCTATTACTTCGATATGTAGACATTTAGGGACGCTATTACGTAGCAAGGAAGAGTGGGCTTTACATTCTTTTGAACTGTTGATAATTAACCCGTTTCATTGAATATTACATCTTATCATGAGACATAAAAGGGCATGAGGCACTGCCCACGTATTAGCGGACGAGACGACGTAGGAACTCTTTCCTCCCCGCGCGTCGAGTACGCTTCATAGAAAGCTCAGAGTTCATCGTGGGTACTTGCACACAGGAGGACGACGGCACGCCTAAGCGCTGGTTCGCTCTACCTTACCGGGATCGACCTTAGTTCAAGACACCCTTGTTACGGCAGAGGTGAAGTAAGAGCGGCTAAGCGTTGGTGCGCTCTAACCGTCCAGCTTCAAGACGGTCGCAGATGAAATAGTGCGAAATAGTAATAATACGCGAGCGTACCCGTGGAATAGAGACGAAGGAGATTGTAGTATAATAAAGAGACATCGAATCGGGAAAAATTAGTGTATATTCTATGAATACTATCCTAATACAAACACTAAGACTATGTTACTAAATATGAGTACAAAATGAAATAGAGATGAGACTAAGTTATAATAAAGACTTCTCTATGGGAGATGGAATAGAAACGACTGCATTGGAGCTGGTAGCTCGCTGCAGGATACAACGGAGGCAGATTCGATCTGCTCGGTTCGGCGTTCGGATTAGAAGTCTCGTATCGGAAGCACGTTCGCCACCTCCGCGGGTCGAGCCGCGCGCGAGTCTCTGGGCCTTCGCGGTGGGGCAGACGGTGGAGTAGGGCGGCCACTCGGCCCTCGTGATGGGGCGGCCGGTCGGAGTGGGGTGCGGCTCACGTTGAGCGCGAGCCGCGAGTGTCGAGTGTGCGCGCGAGCGCATCGCAGATTATCTCTAATCGAACTTAGAATTCGACGTGTGTGTTGTAGTGTGTATGTACACAGTCGTGTAGCGTGCTTAACCTAAGGTTACACGTATGGAGGGTAAGTATGTGGGTACGTGCTGCTGTACTCTACGTCCTTGTAGCTCTGTCTCCTCGTCCTGAGGCGCCGGGACACCGTGCGGTCCTCGCACGTATGCTGCGGTTGCAGATGCTGACGGATGAGCGGTTGCTGGACCTGGAGCACGCCGGAGGGTGGCAGGCGACACGCCTGACGTTACCGTAGACATCTAGAATTACTATTCCGTGGCAAGATAGTTTGGCATTTACATGCTTCTGAAGTGTAGACGAGATATACATAACACTCCGAAATGAATATTATATCTTATCATGAGACATAGAAATGAGATGCGATATGGCGTATTAAGAAGCATTAGAACTCTATTGTTTAGATACGTAGACATCTGCAAATGCTATTTCGTAGCACGGAAGTGTCGCACTTACATTCATATCAAGTGTATGCGAGGTATATATAAGACTTCGCAATGAATATTATATCTTATCATGAAACATAGAAATGAGATGCGATATCGCGTTTTACGTTACATTAGAACACTATTGCTTCGATACTTAGACATCTGCAAACGCTATTTTCTAGCAAGGAAGTGTCGCATTTACAATCATTTGAAGTGCATCCGAGGTATACATGACACTTCGCAATGAATATTGTATCATATCATGAAACACAGAAATCAGATGCGATATGGCGTTTTGAGAAGCATTAGAACTCTATTGCTTCGATACTTAGATATCTGCAAACGGTATTTCCCAGCAAGGAAGAGTGGCATTTACATTCATTTGAAGTGTATACGAGGTATACACAACACTCTGCAAAGAATATCATATCTTATCATGAAACATAGAAATGAGATGCGATATCGATTTATAAGCAGCATCAGAACTCTATTGCTTCGATACCTAGACAACTGCAAACGCTACTACGTAGCAACGAAGTGTCGCACTTGCATTCATTTGAAGTGTATACGAGGTATACGTAACACTCTGCAATGAGTATTATGTCTTATCATGAAACATAGAAATGAGATGCGATATCGCGATTTAGGAAGCATTAGAACTCTCTTGCTTCGATACGTAGGCATCTGCAAACGCTACTTTCGAGCAAGGAAGTATCGCATTTACATTCCTTTCAAGTGAATGCGAGGTATACGTGACACATCGAAATGAATATTATTCCTTATCACGAAACATTATAATGAGATACGGTATCCCGTTTTAAGAAGCATTAGAACTCTATTGCTTCGTTACGTAGACATGTGCAAACGCTATTTCCTAGGAATGAAGTGTCGCATTTACAATCATTTGAAGTTAATACAAGGTATACATGACACTCCGCAATGAATATTATATCTTATCATGAAACATAGAAATGAGACGCGATATCGCGTTTTAAGAAGCATCAGAACTCTATTGCTTCGATACGTAGAAACCTGAAAACGCATTTCCTAGCAAGGAAGTGTGGCATTTACATTCTTTTGAAGTGTATTCGAGGTATACCTAACACTTCGCAATGAATATTATATCTTATCGTGAAACACAAAACTGAAATGCGTTATCGCGTTTTGAGAAGCAATACAACTCTATTGCTTCGATATGTAGGCATCTGGAAACGATATTTCCTAGCAAGGATGTGTTGCATTTACATTCTTTGGAAATGTAGACGAGGTATACATAACACTTCGCAATGAATATTGTATCTTTTCTTGAAACATAGAAATGAGATGCGATATCTCGTTTTAAGAAGCATTAGAACTCTATTGCTTGGATACGTAGACATCTGCAAACGCTATTTCCTAGCAAGGAAGTGTCGCATTTTCATTCTTTTGAAGTGAATATGAGGTATACATAACACTGCACAATGAATATTATATCTTGTCATGAAACATAGAAATGCGGGGCGATACCGCGTTTTAAGAAGAATTAGAACACTATTGCTACGGTACGTAGACATCTGCGACCGCTACTTCCTAGCAAGCAAGTGTCGTACTGACATTCTTTTCAAGTGAATACGAGGTATACATAACACTCCACAATGAATATTATATCTTATGATGAAACATAGAAATTTGATGCGATATCGCGTTTTAAGAAGCATTTGAACTCTATTGTTTTGATACATGAATATCTGGAAGCGCAATTTCCAAGAAAGGAAGTGTCGCATTTACATTCATTTGAAGTTTGGACGAGGAATACGTAACACTTCGCAGTGCATATTATATCTTATCATGAGACATAGAAATGAGATGCGATTTCGCGTTTTAAGGAGCATTAGAACTCGATTGCTTCGATACGGAGAAATCTGGAAATGTAATTTCCGAGAAAGGAAGTGTCGCATTTACATTCATTTGAAGTGAATACGAGGTATACATAACACTCCACAATGAATATTATATCTTATCATGAAACTTGGAAATGACATGCGATATCGTGTTTTAAGAAGCGTTAGAACTTTATTGCTTCGATACGTAGACATCTGCAAACGCTATTTACTAGCAAGAAAGTGTCGCACTTTCAGTCTTCTGATGTGAATACGAGGTTTACATGTCACTTCGCAATGAATATGATTTCTTATCATGAAGCATAGAAATGAGATGCGATATCGCGTTCTGAGAAGCATTAGAACTCTATTGCTTGGATACGTAGACATCTGCAAACGCTATTTCCTAGCAAGGAAGTGTCGCATTTTCATTCTTTTGAAGTGAATATGAGGTATACATAACACTGCACAATGAATATTATATCTTGTCATGAAACATAGAAATGCGGGGCGATACCGCGTTTTAAGAAGAATTAGAACACTATTGCTACGGTACGTAGACATCTGCGACCGCTACTTCCTAGCAAGCAAGTGTCGTACTGACATTCTTTTCAAGTGAATACGAGGTATACATAACACTCCACAGTGAATATTATATCTCATGATGAAACATAGAAATTTGATGCGAAATCGCGTTTTAAGAAGCATTTGAACTCTATCGTTTTGATACATGGATATCTGGAAGCGCAATTTCCAAGAAAGGAAGTGTCGCATTTACATTCATTTGAAGTTTGGACGAGGAATACATAACACTTCGCAGTGCATATTATATCTTATCATGAGACATAGAAATGAGATGCGATTTCGCGTTTTAAGGAGCATTAGAACTCGATTGCTTCGATACGTAGAAATCTGGAAACGCTATTTCCTAGGAAGGAAATGTGGTATTTACATTCTTTTGATGTGTAGACGAGGTATACATAACACTACACAATGAATTTTATATCATATCGTGAAACATAGAAATGATACGCGATATCGCGTTTTAAGACGCATTAGAACTCTAATGCTTCGATACGTAGACATCTGGAAACCCATTTCCTAGCAAGGAAGTGTGGAATTTACATGCTTTTGAAGTGTTGACGAGCTATACATAACACTTCGTAATGAATACTATATCATATCATGGAACATAGAAACGAGATACTATATCGCGTTTTAAGAAATATTGGAACACTATTGGTTCTATACGTAGATATCTGGAAACACATTTCCTAGGAAGGAGGTGTGGAATTTACATTCTTTTCAAGTGTAGACGAGGTATACATATCTCTTCGCAATGAATATTATATCTTATCGTGAAACATAAAACTGAAATGCGTTATCGCGTTTTAAGAAGCATTACAACTCCATTGCTTCGATATGTTGGCATCTGGAAACGATATTTCCTAGCAAGGATGTATTGCATTTACATTCTTTGGAAATGTAGACGAGGTATACATAACATTTCGCAATGAATAAATATATCTTATCATGAATCATAGAACTGCGATGCGATAACGCTTTTTAAGAAGCATAAGAACTGTGTAGCTTCGATACGTAGACATCTGGAAACGCATTTCCTAGAAAGGAGGTGTGGAATTTACATTCTTTTGAAGTGTATGCCAGGTATACATAACACTTCGCAATGAATATTGTATCTTTTCTTGAAACATAGAAATGAGATGCGATATCTCGTTTTAAGAAGCATTAGAACTCTATTGCTTGGATACGTAAACATCTGCAAACGCTATCTCCTAGCAAGGAAGTGTCGCATTTTCATTCTTTTGAAGTGAATATGAGGTATACATAACACTGCACAATGAATATTATATCTTGTCATGAAACATAGAAATGCGGGGCGATACCGCGTTTTAAGAAGAATTAGAACACTATTGCTTCGGTACGTAGACATCTGCGACCGCTACTTCCTAGCAAGCAAGTGTCGTACTGACATTCTTTTCAAGTGAATACGAGGTATACATAACACTCCACAATGAATATTAAATCTTATGATGAAACATAGAAATTTGATGCGATATCGCGATTTAAGTAGCATTAGAACTCTATTGCTACGATACGTAGACATCTGAAAACGCTATTTCCTAGCAAGGAAGTGTCGCATTTACAATCGTTTGGAGAGAATACGCGGTATAGATGACACTTCGCAATGAATATTACATCTTATCATGAAACATAGAAGAGAGATGCGATATCGCGTTCTAAGAAGCATTAGAACTGTTTTCCCTCGACGCGTAGACATCTGCAGACGCTATTTCCTAGCATGGCAGTGTCGCATTTACATTCTTTTGTAGTGAATACGCGGTATACGTGACACTTCGCAAAGAATATTATATCTTATCATGAAACATAGAAGTGAGATGCGATATCGCGTTTTGAGAAGCACTAGAACTCTATTGCTACGATACGTAGACATCTGCAAACGCTATTTCCTAGCAAGGAGAGTCGCATTTACATTCTTTTGAATTGAATACGAGATATACATGACACTTCGCAATGAGAATTATATCTTGTCATGAAACATAGATGTGAAATGCGATATGGCGTTTTAAGAAGCATTAGAACTCTATTGCTACGATACGTAGACATCTGCAAACGCTATTGCCTAGCATGCAAGTTTAGCATTTACATTCTTTTGAAGTGAATACGAGATATACATGACACATCGGAATCAATATTATAGCTTATCATGAAACATAGGAATGAGTTGCGATATCGCGTTTTGAGAAGCATTAGAACACCATTGCTTCGATACGTAGACATCTGCAGGCGCTACTTCCTAACTAGGAAAGTGCCACTTTTACATTCTTCTGAAGTGAATACGAGATATACATGACACTTCGCAATGAATATTGTATCTTGTCATGAAACATAAAAGTGAGATGCGATATGGCGTTTTAAGAAGCATTAGAACTCCATTGCTGCGATACGTAGACATCTGCAAACGCTATTCCCTAGCATGGAAGTTTAGCATTTACATTCTTTTGCAGTTAATACGAGGTATACATGACACGTCGCAATGAATATTATATCTTATCATGAAACATAGAAGTGAGATGCGATATCGCGTTTTAAGAAGCATTAGAACTCTATTGCTACGATACGTAGACATCTGCAAACGCTAATTCCTAGCATGGAAGTTTCGCACTTACATTGTTCTGAAGTGTATACGAGATATACATGACACTTCGGAATGAATATTATATCTTATCATGAAACATAGGAATGAGATGTGTTATCGCGTTTTGTGAAGCATTAGAACTCTATTGCTACGGTACGTAGATATCTGCAAACGCTATTTCCTAGCATTGAAGTTTCGCATTTAAATTCTTTTGCAGTTAATACGAGGTATACATGACATTTCGCAATGAATATTATATCTTATCTCCAAACATAGAAGTGAGATGCTATATCGCGATTTAAGAAGCACTAGAACTCTATTGTTACGATGCGTAGACATCTGCAAACGTTATTTTCTAGCAAGGAGAGTCGCATTTACATTCTTTTGAAGTGAATACGAGATATACATGACACTTCGCAATGAGAATTATATCTTATCATGAATCATAGAAGTGAGATGCGATATGGCGTTTTAAGAAGCATTAGAACTCTATTGCTACGATACGTAGACATCTGCAAACGCTATTGCCTAGCATGCAAGTTTAGCATTTACATTCCTTTGAAGTGAATACGAGATATACATGACACTTCGCAATGAATATTGTATCTTGTCATGAAACATAAAAGTGAGATGCGATATGGCGTTTTAAGAAGCATTAGAACTCCATTGCTGCGATACGTAGACATCTGCAAACGCTATTCCCTAGCATGGAAGTTTAGCATTTACATTCTTTTGCAGTTAATACGAGGTATACATGACACTTCGCAATGTGAATTATATCTTATCATGAAACATAGGAATGAGATGCGTTATCGCGTTTTGAGAAGCATTAGAACTCCATTGCTACGATACGTAGACATCTGCAAACGCTATTCCCTAGCATGGAAGTTTAGCATTTACATTCTTTTGAAGTGAATACGAGGTATACATAACACTCCATAATGAATATTATATCTTGTCATGAAACATAGATATAAGTAGCGATATTGCGTTCTAAGAAGCACTAGAACTCTATTGCTACGATACGTAGACATCTGCAAACGCTATTTCCTACCAAGGAAGTGTCGCATTTACATTCCTTTGAAGTGAATACGCGGTATACGTGACACTTCGCAATGAATATTACATCTTATCATGAAACATAGGAATGAGTTGCGATATCGCGTTTTGAGAAGCATTAGAACACCATTGCGTCGATACGTAGACATCTGCAAGCGCTACTTCCTAGCTAGGAAAGAGCCGCTTTTACATTCTTCTGAAGTGAATACGAGATATACATGACACTTCGCAATGAATATTGTATCTTATCATGAAACATGGAAGTGAGATGCGATATGGCGTTTTAAGAAGCATTAGAACTCCATAGCTACGATACGTAGACATCTGCAAACGCTATTCACTAGCATGGAAGTTTAGCAGTTACATTCTTTTGAAGTGAATACGAGGAATACATAATACTCCATAATGAATATTATATCTTATCATGAAACATAGAAGTGAGATGCTATATCGCGTTTTAAGAAGCATTAGAACTCTATTGCTACGATACGTAGACATCTGCAAACGCTATTTCCTAGCATGGAAGTGCCGCATTTACATTCTTTTGAAGATAATACGAGGTATACATAACACTTCGCAATGAGAATTATATCTTATCATGAAACATAGGTATGAGATGTGTTATCGCGTTTTGTGAAGCATTAGAACTCTATTGCTACGATACGTAGATATCTGCAAACGCTATTTCCTAGCATTGAAGTTTCGCATTTAAATTCTTTTGCAGTTAATACGAGGTATACATGACATTTCGCAATGAATATTATATCTTATCTCGAAACATAGAAGTGAGATGCTATATCGCGATTTAAGAAGCACTAGAACTCTATTGCTACGATGCGTAGACATCTGCAAACGTTATTTTCTAGCAAGGAGAGTCGCATTTACATTCTTTTGAAGTGAATACGAGATATACATCACACACCACAATGCATATTATATCTTATCATGAAACATAGAATTGAGATGCGATATCCCGTTTTAAGAAGCACTAGAAGTCTATTGCGTCGATACGTAGATATCTGGAAACGCTGCTTCCTAGGAAGGAAGTGTCGCATTTACATTCATTTGAAGTGAATATGAGGAGTACATGGCACTTCGCAATGGATATAATTATATATCTTATCATGAAACATAGAAATGAGATGCGATATCGCGCTTTAAGAAGGGTTAGAAATCTATTGCTACGATACGTAGACATTTGCAAACGCTATTTCCTAGCAAGGAAGTGTCGCATTTACATTCTTTTGAAGTGAATACGAGGTATACATCACACACCACAATGCATATTATATCTTGTCATGACACATAGAATTGAGATGCGATATCGCGTTTTAAAAAGCAATAGAACCCTATTGCTACGATACGCAGATATCTGCAAACGCTATTTCCTAGCAAGGAAGCGTTGCATTTACATTCTTTTGAAGTGAATACGAGGTATACATCACACACCACTATGCATATTATATCTTATAATGAAACTTAGAATTGAGATGCGATATCGCGTTTTAAAAAGCAATAGAACCCTATTGGTACAATCCGTAGACATCTGCAAACGCTATTTCCTGGCAAGGAAATGTTTCATTTACATTCATTTGAAGTGTCTGCGAGGTATACATGACACTTCGCAATGAATAATATATCTTATCATGCGACATTGAAATGAGATGCGATATCGCGTTTTAGGATGCATTTGAACTCTATTTCTTCGATACGTAGACATCTGGAAACGCTATTCCGTCGGGAGGAAGTGTGGGGTTTACAGTCTCATCAAGTATTGACAAGATATAAATAACGCACAGCGTTGGACATTTCATCAAATCATGAGACATAGAAATGAGATGCTATAACGCGTTTTATGAAGCATTAGAACTCCATTGCTGCGATACTTAGACATCTAGAAACGCTATTCCGTCGCAAGTATGTGTGTGATTAACATTCTCTTGAAGTATTGGCGAGATAAACGTTAAGGGTTGCATTGATTTACATCCTATCATGACAAACAACTACATTGCTACGGAATAGTGTTTCTAGACCTCTACGTATGGAATCAGTAGGGCTCCAATGCTTCTCAAAACGCGATAACGCATCTCATTCCTATGTTTCATGATAAGATATAATTCTCATTGCGAAGTGTCATGTATATCTCGTATTCACTTCAAAAGAATGTAAATGCGACTCTCCTTGCTAGGAAATAGCGTTTGCAGATGTCTACGTATCGTAGCAATAGAGTTCTAGTGCTCCTCAAAACGCGATATCGCATCTCACTTCTATGTTTCATGATAAGATATAATATTCATTGCGAAGCGTCATGTATACCTCGTACTCACATCACAAGAATGTAAAAGCGGCACTTCCTTCCTAGGAAGTAGCGCTTGCAGATGTCTACGTATCGAAGCAATAGTGTTCTAATGCTTCTCAGAACGCGATATGGCAACTCATTCCTATGTTTCACGATAAGCTATAATATTGATTCCGATGTGTCATGTATATCTCGTATTCACTTCAAAAGAATGTAAATGCTAAACTTCCATGCTAGGGAATAGCGTTTGCAGATGTCTACGTATCGTAGCAATAGAGTTCTAATGCTTCTCAAAACGCGATGTCGAAACTCATTCCTATGTTTCATGATAAGATGTAATATTCATTGCGAAGTGTCACGTATACCGCGTATTCACTTCAAAAGAATGTAAATGCGACACTTCCTTGGTAGGAAATAGCGTTTGCAGATGTCTACGTATCGTAGCAATAGAGTTCTAGTGCTTCTTAGAACGCAATATCGCTACTTATTTCTATGTTTCATGATAAGGTGAAATATTCATTGTGGAGTGTTATGTATACCTCGTATTCACTTCAAAAGAATGTAAATGCGACACTTCCTTGCTATTAAATAGCGTTTGCAGATGTCTGCGTATCGTAGCAAAAGATGTCTAATGCTTCTTAAATCGCGTTATCGCATCTCATTCCTATGTTTCGTGATAAGATGTAATATTCATTGCGAAGTGTCACGTATACCGCGTATTCACTTCAAAAGAGTGTAAATGCGACACTTCCTTGGTAGGAAATAGCGTTTGCAGATGTCTACGTATCGTAGCAATAGAGTTCTAGTGCTTCTTAGAACGCGATATCGCTACTTATTTCTATGTTTCATGATAAGGTGAAATATTCATTGTGGAGTGTTATGTATACCTCGTATTCACTTCAAAAGAATGTAAATGCGACACTTCCTTGCTATTAAATAGCGTTTGCAGATGTCTGCGTATCGTAGCAAAAGTTTTCTAATGCTTCTTAAATCGCGTTATCGCATCTCATTCCTATGTTTCGTGATAAGATGTAATATTCATTGCGAAGTGTCACGTATACCGCGTATTCACTTCAAAAGAATGTAAATGCGACACTTCCTTGGTAGGAAATAGCGTTTGCAGATGTCTACGTATCGTAGCAATAGAGTTCTAGTGCTTCTTAGAACGCAATATCGCTACTTATTTCTATGTTTCATGATAAGGTGAAATATTCATTGTGGAGTGTTATGTATACCTCGTATTCACTTCAAAAGAATGTAAATGCGACACTTCCTTGCTATTAAATAGCGTTTGCAGATGTCTGCGTATCGTAGCAAAAGATGTCTAATGCTTCTTAAATCGCGTTATCGCATCTCATTCCTATGTTTCGTGATAAGATGTAATATTCATTGCGAAGTGTCACGTATACCGCGTATTCACTTCAAAAGAGTGTAAATGCGACACTTCCTTGGTAGGAAATAGCGTTTGCAGATGTCTACGTATCGTAGCAATAGAGTTCTAGTGCTTCTTAGAACGCGATATCGCTACTTATTTCTATGTTTCATGATAAGGTGAAATATTCATTGTGGAGTGTTATGTATACCTCGTATTCACTTCAAAAGAGTGTAAATGCGACACTTCCTTGCTATTAAATAGCGTTTGCAGATGTCTGCGTATCGTAGCAAAAGTTTTCTAATGCTTCTTAAATCGCGTTATCGCATCTCATTCCTATGTTTCGTGATAAGATGTAATATTCATTGCGAAGTGTCACGTATACCGCGTATTCACTTCAAAAGAATGTAAATGCGACACTTCCTTGGTAGGAAATAGCTTTTGCAGATGTCTACGTATCGTAGCAATAGAGTTCTAGTGCTTCTTAGAACGCAATATCGCTACTTATTTCTATGTTTCATGATAAGGTGAAATATTCATTGTGGAGTGTTATGTATACCTCGTATTCACTTCAAAAGAATGTAAATGCGACACTTCCTTGCTATTAAATAGCGTTTGCAGATGTCTGCGTATCGTAGCAAAAGTTTTCTAATGCTTCTTAAATCGCGTTATCGCATCTCATTCCTATGTTTCGTGATAAGATGTAATATTCATTGCGAAGTGTCACGTATACCGCGTATTCACTTCAAAAGAGTGTAAATGCGACACTTCCTTGGTATGAAATAGCGTTTGCAGATGTCTACGTATCGTAGCAATAGAGTTCTAGTGCTTCTTAGAACGCGATATCGCTACTTATTTCTATGTTTCATGATAAGGTGAAATATTCATTGTGGAGTGTTATGTATACCTCGTATTCACTTCAAAAGAATGTAAATGCGACACTTCCTTGCTATTAAATAGCGTTTGCAGATGTCTGCGTATCGTAGCAAAAGTTTTCTAATGCTTCTTAAATCGCGTTATCGCATCTCATTCCTATGTTTCGTGATAAGATGTAATATTCATTGCGAAGTGTCACGTATACCGCGTATTCACTTCAAAAGAATGTAAATGCGACACTTCCTTGGTAGGAAATAGCGTTTGCAGATGTCTACGTATGGTAGGAATAGAGTTCTAGTGCTTCGTAAAACGCGATATCGCTACTTATTTCTATGTTTCACGATAAGGTGAAATATTCATTGTGGAGTGTTATGCATACCTCGTATTCACTTCAAAGGAATGTAAATGCGACACTTCCATGGTAGGAAATAGCGTTTGCAGATGCCTACGTATCGAAGCAATAGAGTTCTAATGCCTCTTAAAACGGGATATCGCATCTCATTGCTATGTTTCATGATAAGATATAATATTCATTGCGAAGTATTATGTATACCTCGTCTATACTCCGAATGAAAGTAAATGCCACACTTCCTTGCTGGGAAATAGCTTTTCGAGATGTCTACGAATCGAAGCAAGAGAGTTCTATTTCTTCTTAAAACGCGACATGGCATCCTATTTCTATGTTTCACGATAATTTGTAATATTCATTGCGAAGTGTTATGTATACCTCGCCTACACTTCAAAAGAATGTAAATGCCACACTTCCTTGCTGGGAGTTAGGGTCCTGCAGATGTCTACGTATCGAAGCAATAGAGTTCTAGTGCTTCTTAAATCGCGATACCGCATCTCATTTCTATGTTTCATGATAATATATAATAGTCATTGCGAAGTGTTATGTATACCTTGTTTACACCATAAATAAATGTAAATGCGACACTTCCTTGCTAGGAAATAGCGTTTCCATTTGTTTACTTATCGGAGCAATAGAGTTCTATTGCTTCATTCAACACGATGTCGCATGTCATTTCAATGATTCATGGTAAATTGCAATGTTCTATGCAATATGTTACATTTGTCTGCATCTAGACCTTAGAAGGATGTCAATCCTATACTTACTTGCAACAGAATATCGTTTCCAGATCTCTACGTGTCCAAGCAAGACATTTCCAATATTTCAATCAGCGCGATGTCGCATCTCATTTCAACGTTTCAATGCAAAGAATCTGTAATCATATATCCATAACACTGTGCTTAACTGTTAGAGGTCTTCAATAGAATGTGAACTATATAATTCCATGCAACGGCATGGCGCTCCGTAGTGTCTGTCTGTTAAAGCAATCGAGCTAGAATTCCCCATGCAATGCGCTCGCGCATCCCATTTCATCGTTTCAAAGTAAGAATGCTGTAATCTCTTATGCATAGCTCTATGCTTATCTGCTTTAAGACTTCATAAGAATGTAAATTCTACAGCTCCATGCAACATGATTGCCCTTCGTAGTGTCTACATGTCGAGACAATAGAGTACTAATGCATTATGCAATGCCATGACTCATCTCATTT
This sequence comes from Xylocopa sonorina, assembly GCF_050948175.1. Classification (NCBI taxonomy): domain Eukaryota; kingdom Metazoa; phylum Arthropoda; class Insecta; order Hymenoptera; family Apidae; genus Xylocopa; species Xylocopa sonorina. Next base: position 70,643 of record NW_027490237.1, read on the forward strand.
CAACGTTTCGAATGAAGTAAACTGTAATCTTCTATGAAAAGCATTATAATTATCTGCTTCTACTCTACAATAGAATGTGAATTCTATAGATCTAAGCAACAGGAGGGCAGGCTCTCCACCATTCTACTGCCTGCCCTGATGCGGGCAAAGGATTCCCAGGGCCACTCAAACCGCGACCAACATCTATCTTATACTCTAACCGATTCATCGTTATGCGTTTTCCATTAAGCTTGCCGGGATCAGTGATATTGATTCGCTCAATCTAAATTATTATTTTCTTTTTAAGTTTCTCTATCGTCTATTTCGTTGTACCTTACCCTTACAGTATGGTATATAATCTGTTGTTTGATATTTCTAGGATTTCCTCTTAATAAATGCAATGCTTCCACATATTCTCTTTCTCTTTAGTTACATTGTTATTATTTTATGCTTTTCACCCTCCACATTCACTCTCTACACCATCTCGGAACAGGCGTTATACGATTACTGCAGGATGACGCCCCGGTCTCGTTACACCGAGATCGAGTGTTCTCTCTTGCATCCGTTGATTTATATATGTTATATATTGGAGAATATTTCCTCTTATCCTTTGTATTTTTCGAATGAAATTACATTGACAGAAGTACGACCTAGTTCTGCACGCCTATTTGAAACAACATTAAATCACCTTGTTAAACAATAATATATTAAATGTGACTTCGACTTTTAAATTTGAATTTAGAAACATGTAACAGGTAAATATGTTTTTCTTACTATTCATATCATTATACATTCAGTGATTTATTGTGTGCAGTGATTTGATATATTAACTGCTTGATTATATTTTGCAATGAACTTTGCGTACCAAACATTGTTTTTACTCCTGATGGGAGTGGATAGTTCATCGTTTTATATTCTTATATCGCATTGACTATAAAAGTATATGACATCCTTTTTATGCAGTCATGTATAATTATGTACTGTGACGGTTTTTCCCGTTACAATCCGTAAGAAAAGGGTATATAGAACCAATAATAACGGGGTATCCAGAAGTTTAGTCCGGGGTTATATCGGGGTACAGAATATCCGCGTGCTTCGGCAACGCGAAGTACAGAGCAATAAATTTCCTATCCAGCAAGTATTTCGAAGCTGCGAGGCTGGGACTTTTTGGGCGCCAGCTACTCAAGAAGTAGCAAAAACTATTAAACCACGCAACCCGGGGAAACCCGGTGCAAGATAACCCTCGAAATTTCGAAATACTCTTTCGCTCGACTGCTTCTAGCCGAGTGCGCAAATTAGGGTTGCGGGATACTGAACTCACGGCTTCTTTCTAGATTGCCTCGACGCGGTATTACAAAAGGGTATACGACACGCCGCGAATGACCGGGGATCACCACCCGATATACAATACAAATTACAGTACGCGATATCACAATTGCGGCAGGGAACAAATGGGACGCTTTAGCGTATAAGGACTCACGTTCTCGTTTCCAACAAGTATGGATCTCGTTCAGTCCGTCTACCTCTCTCTCTCTCTCTCTCTCTCCTCCGAATCGCTCCGTATAATCGCTTGCTCGGTTGCTCGCTAAATAGTCGCTAAGTCGTTCAGAAGAATAAGAGGCTGTCTTCGTGCTGGCCAGCTCATTATATAGGTTTGCTGGGGGTCTTCGGATCCCCTTAGACCCTCCTTAGGGCTCCTTGATGGGGTAGGGCCATACGCATCGGTATTGTTCGGGGCATCGATCGGTGGATTTCGGCGATCTTCCCTGATCGCCCCCTCTGGTGTGTCTAGAGGGGGTCCTCTGGATTATTTGAACTGCGGCGCGTGTAGCGCGCCGCGCTTTCCACGGCTCACCTGCAATTCCGCTGCGCATCTTGAGTTATCCTCTCCATGGGCTCAGGGGAGGGGTAGAGGTCCTTCTCACACCCGAGAACCATCCTGTTTGTCTCCATGGACTATGGCAACGGTCTTATCGTTGCAGAGCTCTGGATCGTATCCTTCGGGCTTCAGGGTCTCTTCTTGCTCACTTCCCGACTCCTCCACCGTCGAGCCCGTCACGCCACCTCGGGGCACAGCCCTTACGCGAACCTGCGGTCTTATTATCCGCCGAAGAGGCGTCTTATGGGTCGCAATGGTCCGTGTCGCGCTTCTCGCATGGGTGGTGATCTGCGAGCTAGTCTAACCGAAGCAGGGGGAGGTGAGCGAGCCTATAGTAAATATAGTCATCTGTCGACATCGTGAACATTGTTTTTTGGCAAAATTCCAGAAAAACAAATATACTATAAGTAAAATAATAAACATCATAATATTAAATTTAACTCTGTTCATCGTTGCCTTGTTGGACACATCCATAACAATATACAGGGTGGGGCAATAATAATTAGCACCTCAGATATCCACGAAACTATAAGTTTCATAGAAGTTTTTGCTAATATAAAATTGCATAGTACAAAGGGGCCATCCGTTGATGAAAATAGTTTTTTTGTAAGTGGAGTTATGTTGGACATATGAAGGTAACCTTCATTTTTTAAAATGAATTGGTATGTCCATTCTTCCGTAATACGATAGAGCATTTTAAAGCAAGTTTAACGATCTGTAACATGAAGGCATTGAAGGTTACAAAAAGTAAAGAAAGGCGATAATACTCACGGTTTTGATAGTAAATGAAACATACGTATTGTAAACAGTGGTGGAAGGCGTAATACTTATCGTTTACTTCACTGTGAATAAACACTTTTCGAAGGGCATTTCAATAGTTTGCAGCATAAGTTAAACATGATAAGATTAGTATTGAAAAATCGGTTCGAATACGTTTGGTTAGGCTGTTCTTTGTGTCGTTCATTTTATAAGTACTGAGCTGCGGATTCCTGAGGACAGCTCACAAAATTGTTGAACTATGGAAGATTATCATTGTGAATTTGAATCAAAAGGTAATTAAATTCCATTAGATTGTAAACAGATCTCAATGTTTCATTTTAGATAGTAAGATTAAATACTCTTTACAAAACTACAAGAATGGATACATACCTTTCTGTTATTATTACTTCATAAAGAATTATAATTGCAATTATATAGTTCATTACGATAAAAAATATTTCTCAGAAAATTCTAAATATTAAATAAAACAATCAAGTAAAACATTTTTAATAATTACGAATATGAAAAATACTTGAACATTCCAATAGAAAGATGTCTAAACAGGAGCTAGAAAAGTCAAACATTCAATTTCAATTCCAGAATTCATCTATAAGAGGTAAAATGTTTCAAAAGCTTTAATTACAGTCTTTAATGCAAGCAGTTGGGCAGTATTTCAATTTTTAAGAAAATTGATGAAAGTCAACCATTTTGAAGTGGTCAGAATCTTTGTCGTTTGAGCAATAAGTGAATAACAAATAACTGCATAAATACATAACACTTCGCAATGAATATGATATCTTATAATGAAACATAGAAATGAAATGCCGTATCGCGTATTATGAAGCATAAGAACTCTATTGCATCGATACGTGGACATCTCGAAACGCATTTCCTAGCAAGGGTATGTGGCATTTACATTCTTTTGAAGTGTAGACGAGGTATACATAACACTTCGCAATGAATATAGTGTCTTATCATGAAGCATAGAAATGAGATGCGATATCGCGATTTAAGTAGCATTAGAAATCTATTGCTACGATACGTAGACATCTGAATACGCAATTTCCTAGCAAGGAAGTGTCGCATTTACATTCGCTTGGAGTGAATACGAGGTATACATGACATTTCGCAATGAATATTATATCTTATCACGAAACATGGAAATGAAATGCGATATCGCGATTTAAGTAGCATTACAACTCTATTGCTACGATACGTAGACATCTGCAAACGATATTCCCAAGGATGGAAACGTCGCATTTACATTCTTTTGAAGTGAATACGAGGTATACATGACACTTCGCAATGAATATTATATCTTATCATGAAACATAGAAATGAGATGCGATATCGCGATTTAAGTAGCATTAGAACTCTAATGCTACGATACGTAGACATCTGAATACGCTATTTCCTAGCAAGGAAGTGTCGCACTTACATTCGTTTGGAGTGAATACGATGTATACATGACACTTTGCAATGAATATTATATCTTATCACGAAACATAGAAATGGAATGCGACATCTCGTTTTAAGAAGCATTAGGACTCTTTTGCTACGATACGTAGACATATGCAAACGCTATTTCCTAGGATGGAAACGTCGCATTTACATTCTTTTGATGTGAATACGAGGTATACATGACACTTCGCAATGAATATTATATCTTTTCACGAAACATATAAATGAGATGCGATATCGCGATTTAAGTAGCATTAGAATTTTATTGCTACGATATGTCGGCATCTGCAACCGCTATTTCCTAGAGAGGACTAGTCGCATTTACATTCTTTTGAAGTGAATGCGAGGTATACATGACACTTCGCAATGAATATTATATCTTATCACGAAACATGGAAATGAGATGCGTTATGGCTTTTTGTGAAGCATTAGAACGCTATTGCTACGATACGTAGACATCTGCAAACGCTATTTCCTAACAAGGAGTAGTCGTATTTACATTCTTTTGAAGTGAATACGAGGTATACATGACACTTCCCAATGAATATTCTATCTTATCATGAAACATTGAAATGAGATGCGATATCTCGTTTTGAGAAGCACTAGAACTCTATTGCTTCGATACTTAGACATCTGCAAACGCTACTTCCTAGCAAGAAAGTGTCGCATTTACATTCATTGGAAGTGTAGACGAGGAGTACATAGCACTTCGCAACGAATATTATATCTTATCATGAAACATATGAAAGGGATGGAATATCTCGTTTTAAGAAGCATTAGAACGCTATTGCTTCGATACGTAGACATCTGAAAACTCTATTTTCTAGCAAGGAAGTGTCGCATTTACATTTATTTGAAGTGTATGCGAGGTACACATGCCACTCCGCAATGAATATTATATCTTATCATGAAGCATAGCATTGAGGTGCTATATCGCGTTTTGAGAAGCATTAGAACTCTATTGCTAATATACGTATATATCTGGAAACGCTATTTCCTAGCAAGGAAGTGTCGCATTAACATTCTTTTGAAGTGAATACGAGGTATGCATGACACTTCGCAATGAGTATTATATCTTATCATGAAACATTGAAATGAGATGCGATATCGTGTCTTAAGAAGCGTCAGAACACTATTGCCGCGATACGTAGACATCTGCAAATGCTATTTCCTATAGAAAGGGAGTGTCGCATTTACATTAATATGAAGTTTATGCGAGATATAAGTGACGCTTCGCAATGAATATCATATCTTATCATGAAACATAGAAATGAGATTCGATATCGCGTTTTAAGAAGCATTAGAACTCTATTGCTATGATACGTAGATATCTGCAAACGCTATTTCGTGGGATGGAAGTGTCGCATTTACATTCACCTGAAGTGAATTCGAGGTATAAGTGGCACTTCGCAATAAATATTATATCTTATCATGAAACATAGAAATGGGATGCGATATCGCGATATAAGATGCATTAGAAATCTATTGCTACGATACGTAGACATTTGCAAACGCTGTTTCCAAGCATGCAAGTGTCGCATTTACATTCTTTTGAAGTGAATACGAAGTATACATAACACTAAACAATGAATATTATATCTCATCATGAAAGATAGAAATGAGATGCGATATCGCGATTTAAGAAGCACGAGGACACTATTGCTACTATACGTAGCCATCTGCAAACGCTATTTCCTAGAAAGGAAGTGTCGCATTTACAATCATTTGAAGTGCAGACGAGGAATACATAACACTTCGCAATGAATATTATTTCTTATCATGAAACATAGAAATGAGGTGCTATATCGCGTTTTAAGAAGCATCAGAACTCTATTGCTTCGATACTTAGACATCTGCAAACGCTATTTTCTAGAAAGGAAGTGTCGCATTTACATTCATTTGAAGTATAGACGAGGAATACATAACACTTCGCAATAAATATTGTATCTTAACATGAGACATGGAAATGAGATGCGATATCACGTTATAAGAAGAATTGGTACTCCACTGCTTCGATACGTAGACATCTGCAAACTCTACTTCCTAGCAAGGCAGTGTCGCATTTACGTACTTTTGAAGTGAATACGAGGTATACATGACACTTCGCAATGAATATTATGTCTTCTCATTATACATAGAAATGAGATGCGATATCGCGTTTTAAGAAGCATTAGAACTCTATTGCTTCGATACGTAGACATCTGTAAGCGCTATTTCCTAGAAAGGAAGTGTGGCATTTACATACATTTCATGTGTAGGCGAGGAATACATAACACTTCGCAATGAATATTATGTCTTATCATGAATCATAGAAATGAGATGCGATATCGCGTTTTAAGAAGCTCTAGTACTCTATTTCTACGATACATAGACGACACATCTACAGACGCTATTTCCTAGCCAGGAAGTGTCGCATTTACATTCATTTGAAGTGAATGCGAGGTATAGATAACACTCAACAATGAATATTATATCTTATCACGAAACATAGAAATGAGATGCGATATGGCGTTTTAAGGGGCATTAGTACTCTATAGCTTCGATACAGAGATATCTGGGAACTTAATTTACTAGAAAGGAACCTCCTCGCACCCCCTAGCGTCAACCCCTGGACGCATGCAACCAGCCAAACTCGCCTGCAGAACCAGCAACTGGAAGTGTTCGCGCGCGCATACCTGCACGCGCTCACGCACACCGAGTTCCGCTGCCTCACTCGCATCGCCGAGTATATCTGTCTCGCTCGTACCGGGCACCAGTGTCTCACTCGCACCACCGAGTATACCTGTCTCGCCCGCACCAATGACGGGAAGCCCTATCTCCCTCGCACCGATGATTCCGTCCTGCAGGAAGACATAGCCGCAGCCCATCACCTGAATGGGGTCTTTTCCAATTCCGGGAACAGCGACCTGCCTGCGCACCAGTCCAGAAGCCGCTTTTCGAAGCGACCGTCGACGCTTCCGATCCAGACACCACGACACATCACGCCGATTCTGCCACATTCAGCATCATCGCTGAATTCCGACCGCCGTCCTCCTCTTCGCTGGCGACTGATCGAGATTTCCGTAGCAGCCAACAGAACGAAATCCGCTACGATCCCAGCGAACGATCTTCCACGCCGTTTCTACGTACAAATCAAGAGAGAAGTCATCGAAAGGTAGGGTCATTCCCTTATTATCGCGAGTGTTTTCGCTAGTGTCGCGTCAGCCGAAATTGTCGGACCCGGTCTTAATGCGTTCCCGCGGACCGAATTATCGACAAATGGGCTCGTGTCGTAAAGCCTCCGGAGCAACGGAAAATAGTTTCGCCGGACGTGACACCTCGTATTCACTTCAAAAGAATGTAAATGTGACACTTCCTTGCTAGGAAATAAGGTTTGCAGATATCTACGTATCGAAGAAATAGAGTTATAATGCTTCTTGAATCGCCATATCGCATCTCATTTCTATGTTTCATCATAAGATATAATATTCATTGCGAAGTGTCATGTATACATCGTATTCCTCACAAGAGAATGTAAACGCGACACTTCCTTTCTAGGAAATAGCGTTTGCAGATGTATACGTACCGATGCAATGGAGTTCTAATGCTTCTTAAATCGCGATATCGCACAATACATTTCTATGTTTCATGATAAGATATAATATTCATTCCGAAGTGTCATGTATACCTCGTATTCACTCAAGAGAATTCAAATGTGACACTTCCATGCTATTAAATAGCGTTTGCAGATGTCTACGTATCGTAGGAATAGAGTTCCAACGCTTTTTAAAACGCTATATCGCATCACATTTCTATGTTTCATGATAACATATAATATTCATTGCGAAGTCTTATGTATTCCTCGTGCGCACATCATATGAATGTAAATGCGACACTTCCTTCCTAGGAAATAGCGTTTGCAGATGTCTACGTATCGAAGCAATAGGGTACTAATGCTTCTTAAAACGCGATATCGCGTCTCATTTCCTATGCCTCATGATAAGTTATAAGATTCGTTGCGAATTGTTATGTACTCCTAGTATACATTTCAAATGAATGTAAATGCGACACGACTTTTTTAGGAAATTACGTCCCCAGATGTCAACGTATCGAAGCAATAGAATTCAAATGCTTCTTAAATAGCGATATCGCATCTCATTTCTATGTTTCATGATATGACTTAATATTCAAAGTGGAGTGTTATGTATACCTCGTATTCACTTCAAAGGAATGTAAATGCGACACTTCCTTGCTAGGAAATAGCGTTTGCAGATGTCTACGCATCGGAGCAATAGAGTTCTAATGCTTCTTAAGACGCGATATCGCTCCTCATTTCTATGTTACATGACAACATATAATATTCATTGCGAAGTCTTATGTATTCCTCGTGTGCACATCATATGAATGTTAATGCGACACTTCCTTGCTATTAAATAGCGTTTGCAGATGTCTACGCGTCGTAGCAATGGAGTTCTAGTGCTTCTTAAATCACGATATCGTATCTCATTTCTATGTTTCGTGATAAGGTAAAATATTCATTGCGAAGTGTCATGTATATCTCGTATTCACTTCAAAAGGATGTAAATGCGACACTTCTATTCCTAGAAAATAGCGTTTCCAGATGACTACGTTTGGAAACAATAGAGTTCTAATACTTCTTAAAACGAGATGTCGCATCTCATTTCTATGTTTCATGATAAGATATAATATTTATTGCGAAGTGTCATGTATGTCTCGTTTTCACTTCAAAAGGATGTAAATGCGAATCTTCCATGCTTGGAAATAGAGTTTGCAGATGTATACGTATCGTAGCAATGGGGTTCTAATGCTTCTTAAAACGCGATATCGCACCTCACTGCTATGTCTCATGATAAGATATAATATTCATTGCGAAGTGTCATGTATACCTTGGTTTCACTTCAAAAGAATGTAATTGCGACACTTCCTTGCAAGGAAATAGCGTTTGCAGATGTTTACCTATCGTAGCAATAGAGTTCTAATGCTTTTTAAAACTCGATATCGCATCTCATTTCTATGTTTCATGGTAAGATGTAATATGATTTGCGAAGTGTTATGTATTCCTCCTCTACATTTCAAATGAATGTAAATGCGACACTTCCTTGCTAGGGAATAGCGTCTGCAGATGTCTAGGTATCGTAGCAATAGAGTTCTAATGCTTCTTAAAACGCGATATAGCATCTCATTTCTCTGTTTCATGGCAAGATATAATATGATTTGCGAAGTGTTATGTATTCCTCGTCTACACTTCAAATGTATGTAAATGCGACACTTCCCTGCAAGGAAATAGCGTTTGCAGATGTCTACGTATCGAAGCAGTAGAGTTCAAATGCTTCTTAAAACGAGATATTGCATCTCATATCTATGTTTCGTGATAATATATAATATTCATTGCGAAGTGTTATGCATTCCGCGTCTACGATTCAAATGAATGTAAATGCGACACTTCCTTGCAAGGAAATAGCGTTTGCAGATGTCTACGTATCGTAGCAATAGAGTTCTAATAATTCTTAAAACGCGATATCGCATCTCATTTCTATGTTTCATGGTAAGATATAATATGATTTGCGAATTGTCATGTATTCCTCGTCTACACTTCAAATGAATGTAAATGCGACACTTCCTTGCTAGGAAATAGCGTCTGCAGATGTCCAGGTATCGTAGCAATAGAGTTCTAATGCTTCTTAAAACGCGATATCGCATCTCATTTCTATGTTTCATGGTAAAATATAATATGATTTGGGAAGTGTCATGTATTCCTCGTCTATACTTCAAATGAATGTAAATGCGACACTTCCTTGCTAGGAAATAGCGTCTGCAGATGTCTAGGTATCGTAGCAAAAGAGTTCAAATGCTTCTTAAAACGAGATATTGCATCTCATATCTATGTTTCATGATAAGATATAATATTCATTGCGAAGTGTTATGCATTCCTCGTCTGCGATTCAAATGAAAGTAAATGCGACACTTCCCTGCAAGGAAATAACAATTGCAGACGTCTACGTATCGTAGCAATAGAGTTCATATGATCCTTAAAACGCGACATCGCATCTCATTTCTATGTTTCATTGTAAGATATAACATGATTTGCGAAGTGTTATGTATTCCTCGTCTACTCTTCAGATGAATGTGAATGCGATACTTCCTCGCTAGGAAATAGCGTTTGCAGATGTCTACGTATCGTAGCAATAGCTTTCTAATGCTTCTTAATACGGGATATCGCATCTCATTTCTATGTTTCATGGTAAGATATAACATGATTTGCGAAGTGTTGTGTATTCCTCGTCTACACTTCAAATGAATGTGAATGCGATACTTCCTCGCTAGGTAATAGCGTTTGCAGATGTCTACGTATCGTAGCAATAGCTTTCTAATGCTTCTCAAAACGCGATATCGCATCTCATTTCTATGTTTCGTGGTAAGATATAATATGATTTGCGAAGTGTTATGTATTCCTCCTCTTCACTTCAAATGAATGTAAATGCGACACTTCCTTGCAAGGAAATAGCATTTGCAGTTGTCTACCTATCGTAGCAATAGTGTTCTAATGCTTCTTAAAACGAGATATCACATCTCATTTCTATGTTTCATGGTAAGATATAATATGATTTGCGAAGTGTTATGTATTCCACGTCTACACTTCAAATGAATGAAAATGCGACACTTCCTTGCAAGGAAATAGCGTTTGCTGATGTCTACGTATCCAAGCAATAGAGTTCAAATGCTTCTTAAAACGAGATATTGCATCTCATATCTATGTTTCATGACAAGATATAATATTCTTTGCGAAGTGTTATGCATTCCTCGTATACGATTCAAATGAATGTAAATGCGACACTTTCTTGCAAGGAAATAGCGATTGCAGTTGTCTACGTATCGTAGCAATAGAGTTCTTATGATTCTTAGAACGCGATATCGCATCTCATTTCTATCTTTCATGGTAAGATATAATATGATTTCCGAAGTGTCATGTATTCCTCGTCTACTATTCAAATGAGTGTAAATGCGACACTTCCTAGCAAGGAAATAGCGTTTGCAGATGTCTACGATTCGTAGCTATAGATTTCTAATGCTTCTTAAAACGCGATATCGCATCTCATTTCTATGTTTCATGGTAAGATATAATATGATTTGCGAAGTGTTATGTATTCCTCGTCTACACTTCAAATGAATGTAAATGCGACACTTCCTCGCTAGGAAATAGCGTTTGCAGATGTCTACGTATCGTAGCAATAGCTTTCTAATGCTTCTCAAAACGCGATATCGCATCTCATTTCTATGTTTCATGGTAAGATATAACATGATTTGCGAAGTGTTATGTATTCCTCGTCTACACTTCAAATGAATGTGAATGCGTTACTTCCTCGCTAGGAAATAGCGTTTGCAGATATCTACGTATCGTAGCAATAGCTTTCTAATACATCTTAAAACGCGATATCGCATCTCATTTCTATGTTTCATGGTAAGATATAATATGATTTGCGAAGTGTTATGTATTCCTCGTCTGCACTTCAAATGAATGTAAGTGCGACACTTCCTTGCAAGGAAATAGCGTTTGCAGATGTCTACGTATCGTAGCAATAGAGTTCTTATGATTCTTAGAACGCGATATCGCACCTCATTTCTATGTTTCATGGAAAGATATAATATGATTTGCGAAGTGCTATGTATTCCTCGTCTATACTTCAAGTGAATGTAAATGCGACACTTCCTTGCTAGGAAATAGCTTCTGCAGATGTCTAGGTATCGTAGCGATAGAGTTCGAATGCTTCTTAAAACGAGATATCGCATCTCATTTCTATGTTTCATGGTAAGATGTAATATGATTTGCGAAGTGTTATGTATTCCTCCTCTACACTTCAAATGAATGTAAATGCGACACTTCCTAGCTAGGAAATAGCGTCTGCAGATGTCTAGGTATCGTAGCAATAGAGTTCTAATGCTTCTTAAAACGCGATATCGCATCTCATTTCTATGTTACATGGTAAGATGTAATATGATTTGCGAAGTGTTATGTATTCCTCCCCTACACTTCAAATGAATGTAAATGCGACACTTCCTTGCCAGGAAATAGCGTTTGCCAATGTCTACCTATCGTAGCAATAGTGTTCTAATGCTTCTTAAAACGCGATATCGCACCTCATTTCTATGCTTCATGGTAAGATATAATATGATTTGCGAAGTGTTATGTATTCCTCGTCTACACTTCAAATGAATGTAAGTGCGACACTCCCTTGCTAGGAAATAGCGTCTGCAGATGTCTAGGTATCGTAGCAATAGAGTTCAAATGCTTCTTAAAACGAGATATTGCATCTCATATCTATGTTTCATGATAAGATATAATATTCATTGCGAAGTGTTATGCATTCCTCGTATACGATTCAAATGAATGTAAATGCGACACTTCCTTGCAAGGAAATAGCGTTTGCAGATGTCTACATATCGAAGCAATAGAGTTCAAATGCATCTTAAAACGAGATATTGCATCTCATATCTATGTTTCATGATAAGAAATAATATTCATTGAGAAGCGTTATGCATTCCGCGTCTACGATTCAAATGAATGTAAATGCGACACTTCCTTGCAAGGAAATAGCGTTTGCAGATGTCTACGTATCGTAGCAATAGAGTTCTTATGATTCTTAATACGGGATATCGCATCTCATTTCTATGTTTCATGGTAAGATATAACATGATTTGCGAAGTGTTATGTATTCCTCGTCTACACTTCAGATGAATGTGAATGCGACACTTCCTCGCTAGGAAATAGCGTTTGCAGATATCTGCGTATCGTAGCAATAGATTTCTAATGCTTCTTAAAACGCGATATCGCGTCTCATTTTTATGTTTCATGGCAAGATATAATATGATTTGCTAAGTGTTATGTATTCCTCGTCTACACTTCAAATGAATGTAAATGCGACACTTCCTTGCTAGGAAATAGCGTCTGCAGATGTCTAGGTATCGTAGCAATAGAGTTCTAATGCTTCTTTAAACGCGATATCGCATCTCATTTCTATGTTTCATGGTAAGATATAATATGATTTGCGAAGTGTTATGTATTCCTCATCTACACTTCAAATGAATGTAAATGCGACACTTCCTTGCAAAGAAATAGCGTTTGCAGATGTCTACGTATCGTAGCAATAGATATGTAATGCTTCTTAAAACGCGATATCGCATCTCATTTCTACGTTTCATGGTAAGATATAATATGATTTGCGAAGTGTCATGTATTCCTCGTCTACTATTCAAATGAGTATAAATGCGTCACTTCCTAGCAAGGAAATAGCGTTTGCAGATGTCTACGTATCGTAGCTATAGATTTCTAATGCTTCTTAAAACGCGATATCGCATCTCATTTCTATGTTTCATGGCAAGATATAATATGATTTGCGAAGTGTTATGTATTCCTCGTCTACACTTCAAATGAATGTAAATGCGACACTTCCTTGCTAGGAAATAGCGTCTGCAGATGTCTAGGTATCGTAGCGATAGAGTTCTAATGCTTCCTTAAACGCGATATCGCATCTCATTTCCATGTTTCATGGTAAGATATAATATGATTTGCGAAGTGTTTTGTATTCCTCGTCTACACTTCAAATGAATGTAAATGCGACACTTCCTTGCAAGGAAATAGCGTTTGCTGATGTCTACGTATTGAAGCAATAGAGTTCTAATGCTTCTTTAAACGCGATATCGCATCTCATTTCCATGTTTCATGGTAAGATATAATATGATTTGCGAAGTGTTATGTATTCCTCGTCTACACTTCAAATGAATGTAAATGCGACACTTCTTTGCAAGGAAATAGCGTTTGCAGTTGTTTACCTACCGTAGCAATAGTGTTCTAATGCTTCTTAAACCGAGATATCGCATCTCATCCCTATGTTTCATGGTAAGATATAATATGATTTGCGAAGTGTTATGTATTCTTCGTCTACACTTCAAATGAATGTAAATGCGACACTTCCTTGCAAGGAAATAGCGTTTGCTGATGTCTACGTATTGAAGCAATAGGGTTCAAATGCTTCTTAAAACGAGATATTGCATCACATATCTATGTTTCATGATAAGATATAATATTCATTGCGAAGTGTTATGCATTCCTCGTATGCGATTCAAATGAATGTAAATGCGACACTTCCTTGCAAGGAAATAGCGTTTGCAGTTGTCTACGTATCGTAGCAATAGAGTTCTTATGATTCTTAAAACGCGATATCGCATCTCATTTCTATCTTTCATGGTAAGATATAATATGATTTACGAAGTGTCATGTATTCCTCGCCTACTATTCAAATGAGTGTAAATGCGACACTTCCTAGCAAGGAAATAGCGTTTGCAGATGTCTACGTATCGTAGCTATAGATTTCTAATGCTTCTTAAAACGCGATATCGCATATCATTTCTATGTTTCATTGTAAGATATAATATGATTTGCGAAGTGTTATGTATTCCTCGTCTGCACTTCAAATGAATGTAAGTGCGACACTTCCTTGCAAGGAAATAGCGTTTGCAGATGTCTACGTATCGTAGCAATAGAGTTCTTATGATTCTTAAAACGCGATATCGCATCTCATTTCTATATTTCATGGAAAGATATAATATGATTTGCGAAGTGTTATGTATTCCTCGTCTACACTTCAAGTGAATGTAAATGCGACACTTCCTTGCTAGGAAATAGCTTCTGCAGATGTCTAGGTATCGTAGCGATAGAGATCGAATGCTTCTTAAAACGCGATATCGCATCTCATTTCTATGTTTCATGGTAAGATGTAATATGATTTGCGAAGTGTTATGTATTCCTCCTCTACACTTCAAATGAATGTAAATGCGACACTTCCTAGCTAGGAAATAGCGTCTGCAGATGTCTAGGTATCGTTGCAATAGAGTTCTAATGCTTCTTAAATCGCGATATCGCACCTCATTTCTATGTTTCATGGTAAGATATAATATGATTTGCGAAGTGTTATGTATTCCTCGTCTACACTTCAAATGAATGTAAATGCGACACTTCCTTGCTAGGAAATAGCGTCTGCAGATGTCTAGGTATCGTAGCGAGAGAGTTCTAATGCTTCCTTAAACGCGATATCGCATCTCATTTCCATGTTTCATGGTAAGATATAATATGATTTGCGAAGTGTTTTGTATTCCTCGTCTACACTTCAAATGAATGTAAATGCGACACTTCCTTGCAAGGAAATAGCGTTTGCTGATGTCTACGTATTGAAGCAATAGAGTTCTAATGCTTCTTTAAACGCGATATCGCATCTCATTTCCATGTTTCATGGTAAGATATAATATGATTTGCGAAGTGTTATGTATTCCTTGTCTACACTTCAAATGAATGTAAATGCGACACTTCCTTGCAAGGAAATAGCGTTTGCAGATGTCTACGTATCGTAGCAATAGAGTTCAAATGCATCTTAAAACGAGATATTGCATCTCATATCTATGTTTCATGATAAGAAATAATATTCATTGAGAAGTGTTATGCATTCCGCGTCTACGATTCAAATGAATGTAAATGCGACACTTCCTTGCAAGGAAATAGCGTTTGCAGATGTCTACGTATCGTAGCAATAGAGTTCTTATGATTCTTAAAACGCGATATCGCATCTCATTTCTATCTTTCATGGTAAGATATAATATGATTTGCGAAGTGTCATGTATTCCTCGTCTACTATTCAAATGAGTGTACATGCGACACTTCCTAGCAAGGAAATAGCGTTTGCAGATGTCTACGTTTCGTAGCTATAGATTTCTAATGCTTCTTAAAACGCGATATCGCATCTCATTTCTATGTTTCATGGTAAGATATAATATGATTTGCGAAGTGTTATGTATTCCTCGTCTACACTTCAAATGAATGTAAATGCGACACTTCCTTGCTAGAAAATAGCGTCTGCAGATGTCTAGGTATCGTAGCGATTGTGTTCTAATGCTTCTTAAAACGCGATATCGCATCTCATTTCTATGTTTCATGGTAAGATATAATATGATTTGCGAAGTGTTATGTATTCCTCCTCTACACTTCAAATGAATGTAAATGCGACACTTCCATGCAAGGAAATAGCGTTTGCAGTTGTTTACCTATCGTAGCAATAGTGTTCTAATGCTTCTTAAACCGAGATATCGCATCTCATCCCTATGTTTCATGGTAAGATATAATATGATTTGCGAAGTGTCATGTATTCCTCGTCTACTATTCAAATGAGTGTAAATGCGACACTTCCTAGCAAGGAAATAGCGTTTGCAGATGTCTACGTATCGTAGCTATAGATTTCTAATGCTTCTTAAAACGCGATATCGCATCTCATTTCTATGTTTCATTGTAAGATATAATATGATTTGCGAAGTGTTATGTATTCCTCGTCTACACTTCAAATGAATGTAAATGCGACACTTCCTTGCTAGGAAATAGCGTCTGCAGATGTCTAGGTATCGTAGCGATAGAGTTCTAATGCTTCTTTAAACGCGATATCGCATCTCATTTCTATGTTTCATGGTAAGATATAATATGATTTGCGAAGTGTCATGTATTCCTCGTCTACTATTCAAATGAGTATAAATGCGTCACTTCCTAGCAAGGAAATAGCGTTTGCAGATGTCTAGGTATCGTAGCAATAGATTACTAATGCTTCTTAAAACGCGATATCGCATCTCATTTCTATGTTTCATGGTAAGGTATAATATGATTTGAGAAATGTCATGTATTCCTTGTCTACACTTCAAATGAATGTAAATGCGACACTTCCATGCTAGGAAATAGCGTCTGCAGATATCTAGGTATCGTAGCAATAGAGTTCAAATGCTTCTTAAAACGAGTTATTGCATCTCATATATATGTTTCATGATAAGATATAATATTCATTGCGAAGTGTTATGCATTCCTCGTCTGCGATTCAAATGAAAGTAAATGCGACACTTCCCTGCAAGGAAATAACAATTGCAGACGTCTACGTATCGTAGCAATAGAGTTCATATGATCCTTAAAACGCGACATCGCATCTCATTTCTATGTTTCATTGTAAGATATAACATGATTTGCGAAGTGTTATGTATTCCTCGTCTACACTTCAGATGAATGTGAATGCGATACTTCCTCGCTAGGAAATAGCGTTTGCAGATGTCTACGTATCGTAGCAATAGCTTTCTAATGCTTCTTAATACGGGATATCGCATCTCATTTCTATGTTTCATGGTAAGATATAACATGATTTGCGAAGTGTTGTGTATTCCTCGTCTACACTTCAAATGAATGTGAATGCGATACTTCCTCGCTAGGTAATAGCGTTTGCAGATGTCTACGTATCGAAGCAATAGAGTTCAAATGCATCTTAAAACGAGATATTGCATCTCATATCTATGTTTCATGATAAGAAATAATACTCATTGAGAAGTGTTATGCATTCCGCGTCTACGATTCAAATGAATGTAAATGCGACACTTCCTTGCAAGGAAATAGCGTTTGCAGATATCTACGTATCGTAGCAATAGAGATCTTATGATTCTTAATACGGGATATCGCATCTCATTTCTATGTTTCGTGGTAAGATATAACATGATTTGCGAAGTGTTGTGTCTTCCTCGTCTACACTTCAAATGAATGTGAATGCGATACTTCCTCGCTAGGTAATAGCGTTTGCAGATGTCTACGTATCGAAGCAATAGAGTTCAAATGCTTCTTAAAACGAGATATTGCATCTCATATCTATGTTTCATGATAAGATATAATATTCATTGCGAAGTGTTATGCATTCCTCGTCTGCGATTCAAATGAAAGTAAATGCGACACTTCCCTGCAAGGAAATAACAATTGCAGACGTCTACGTATCGTAGCAATAGAGTTCATATGATCCTTAAAACGCGAAATCGCATCTCATTTCTATGTTTCATTGTAAGATATAACATGATTTGCGAAGTGTTATGTATTCCTCGTCTACACTTCAGATGAATGTGAAAGCGACACTTCCTCGCTAGGAAATAGCGTTTGCAGATGTCTACGTATCGTAGCAATAGCTTTCTAATGCTTCTTAATACGGGATATCGCATCTCATTTCTATGTTTCATGGTAAGATATAACATGATTTGCGAAGTGTTGTGTATTCCTCGTCTACACTTCAAATGAATGTGAATGCGATACTTCCTCGCTAGGTAATAGCGTTTGCAGATGTCTACGTATCGTAGCAATAGCTTTCTAATGCTTCTCAAAACGCGATATCGCATCTCATTTCTATGTTTCGTGGTAAGATATAATATGATTTGCGAAGTGTTATGTATTCCTCCTCTTCACTTCAAATGAATGTAAATGCGACACTTCCTTGCAAGGAAATAGCGTTTGCAGTTATCTACCTATCGTAGCAATAGGGTTCTAATGCTTCTTAAAACGAGATATCACATCTCATTTCTATGTTTCATGGTAAGATATAATATGATTTGCGATGTGTCATGTATTCCTCGTCTACTATTCAAATGAGTGTAGATGCGACAATTCCTAGCAAGGAAATAGCGTTTGCAGATGTCTACGTTTCGTAGCTATAGATTTCTAATGCTTCTTAAAACGCGATATCGCATCTCATTTCTATGTTTCATGGTAAGATATAATATGATTTGCGAAGTGTTATGTATTCCTCGTCTACACTTCGAATGAATGTAAATGCGACACTTCCTTGCTAGGAAATAGCGTCTGCAGATGTCTAGGTATCGTAGCGATAGAGTTCTAATGCTTCCTTAAACGCGATATCGCATCTCATTTCCATGTTTCATGGTAAGATATAATATGATTTGCGAAGTGTTTTGTATTCCTCGTCTACACTTCAAATGAATGTAAATGCGACACTTCCTTGCAAGGAAATAGCGTTTGCTGATGTCTACGTATTGAAGCAATAGAGTTCTAATGCTTCCTTAAACGCGATATCGCATCTCATTTCCATGTTTCATGGTAAGATATAATATGATTTGCGAAGTGTTATGTATTCCTCGTCTACACTTCAAATGAATGTAAATGCGACACTTCTTTGCAAGGAAATAGCGTTTGCAGATGTCTGCGTATCGTAGCAATAGATTTCTAATGCTTCTTAAAACGCGATATCGCGTCTCATTTCTATGTTTCATGGCAAGATATAATATGATTTGCGTAGTGTTATGTATTCCTCGTCTACTCTTCAAATGAATGTAAATGCGACACTTCCTTCCTAGAAAATAGCGACTGCAGATGTCTAGGTATCGTAGCGATAGTGTTCTAATGCTTCTTAAAACGCGATATCGCATCTCATTTCTATGTTTCATGGTAAGATATAATATGATTTGCGAAGTGTTATGTATTCCTCCTCTACACTTCAAATGAATGTAAATGCGACACTTCCATGCAAGGAAATAGCGTTTGCAGTTGTTTACCTATCGTAGCAATAGTGTTCTAATGCTTCTTAAACCGAGATATCGCATCTCATCCCTATGTTTCATGGTAAGATATAGTATGATTTGCGAAGTGTTATGTATTCTTCGTCTACACTTCAAATGAATGTAAATGCGACACTTCCTTGCAAGGAAATAGCGTTTGCTGATGTCTACGTATTGAAGCAATAGGGTTCAAATGCTTCTTAAAACGAGATATTGCATCACATATCTATGTTTCATGATAAGATATAATATTCATTGCGAAGTGTTATGCATTCCTCGTATGCGATTCAAATGAATGTAAATGCGACACTTCCTTGCAAGGAAATAGCGTTTGCAGTTGTCTACGTATCGTAGCAATAGAGTTCTTATGATTCTTAGAACGCGATATCGCATCTCATTTCTATGTTTCATTGTAAGGTATAATATGATTTGAGAAATGTCATGTATTCCTCGTCTACACTTCAAATGAATGTAAATGCGACACTTCCTCGCTAGGAAATAGCGTTTGCAGATGTCTACGTATCGTAGCAATAGATTTCTAATGCTTCTTAAAACGCGATATCGCATCTCATTTCTATGTTTCATGGTAAGATATAATATGATTTGCGAAGTGTCATGTATTCCTCGTCTATACTTCAAATGAATGTGAATGCGATACTTCCTCGCTTGGAAATAGCGTCTGCAGATGTCTACGTATCGTAGCAATAGCTTTCTAATGCTTCTTAAAACGCGATATCGCACCTCATTTCTATGTTTCATGGTAAGATATAATATGATTTGCGAAGTGTCATGTATTACTCGTCTACACTTCAAATGAATGTAAATGCGACACTTCCTTGCTAGGATATAGCGTCTGCAAATGTCTAGGTATCGTAGCAATAGAGTTCATATGATTCTTAAAACGCGATATCGCATCTCATTTCTATGTTTCATGGTAAGATATAATACGATTTGCGAAGTGTCATGTATTCCTCGTCTACACTTCAAATGAATGTAAATGCGACACTTCCTTGCTAGGAAATAGCGTCTGCAGATTTCTAGGTATCGTAGCAATAGTGTTCTAATGCTTCTTAAAACGCGATATCGCACCTCATTTCTATGTTTCATGGTAAGATATAATATGATTTGCGAAGTGTCATGTACTCCTCGTCTACACTTCAAATGAATGTAAATGCGGCACTTCCTCGCTAGGAAATAGCGTTTGCAGATGTCCACGTATCGTAGCAATAGATTTCTAATGCTTCTTAAAACGCGATATCGCATCTCATTTCTATGTTTCATGGTAAGATATAATATGATTTGCGAAGTGTCATGTATTCCTCGTCTACACTTCAAATGAATGTAAATGCAACACTTCCTTGCAAGGAAATAGCGTTTGCAGATGTTTACCTATCAGAGCAATAGAGTTCTAATGCTTCTTAAAACGCGATATCGCATCTCATATCTATGTTTCATGATAAGATATAATATACATTGCGAAGTGTCATGTATTCCTCGTCTACACTTCAAATGAATGTAAATGCAACACTTCCTTGCAAGGAAATAGCGTTTGCAGATGTTTACCTATCAAAGCAATAGAGTTCTAATGCTTCTTAAAACGCGATATCGCATCTCATTTCTATGTTTCATGGTAAGATATAATATGATTTGCGAAGTGTTATGTATTCCTTGTCTGCACTCCAAATGAATGTAAATGAGACACTTCCTTGCAAGGAAATAGCGTTTGCAGATGTCAACGTATCGTAGCAATAGAGTTCTTATGATTCTTAAAACGCGATATCGCATCTCATTTCTATGTTTCATGGTAAGATATAATATGATTTGCGAAGTGTTATGTATTCCTCGTCTACACATCAAATGAATGTAAATTCGACACTTCCTTGCTAGGAAATAGCGTCTGCAGGTATCTAGGTATCGTAGCGATAGAGTTCTAATGCTTCTTAAAACGCGATATCGCATCTCATTTCTATGTTTCATGGAAAGATATAATATGATTTGCGAAGTGTTATGCATTCCTCGTCTACGATTCAAATGAATGTAAATGCGACACTTCCTTGCAAGGAAATAGCGTTTGCAGATGTCTACGTATCGTAGCAATAGAGTTCTTATGATTCTTAAAACGCGATATCGCATCTCATTTCTATGTTTCATGGTAAGATATAATATGATTTGCGAAGTGTCATGTATTCCTCGTCTACACTTCAAATGAATGTAAATGCAACACTTCCTTGCAAGGAAATAGCGTTTGCAGATGTTTACCTATCAGAGCAATAGAGTTCTAATGCTTCTTAAAACGCGATATCGCATCTCATATCTATGTTTCATGATAAGATATAATATGATTTGCGAAGTGTTTTGTATTCCTCGTCTACACTTCAAATGAATGTAAATGCGACACTTCCTTGCAAGGAAATAGCGTTTGCTGATGTCTACGTATTGAAGCAATAGAGTTCTAATGCTTCCTTAAACGCGATATCGCATCTCATTTCCATGTTTCATGGTAAGATATAATATGATTTGCGAAGTGTTATGTATTCCTCGTCTACACTTCAAATGAATGTAAATGCGACACTTCTTTGCAAGGAAATAGCGTTTGCAGATGTCTGCGTATCGTAGCAATAGATTTCTAATGCTTCTTAAAACGCGATATCGCGTCTCATTTCTATGTTTCATGGCAAGATATAATATGATTTGCGTAGTGTTATGTATTCCTCGTCTACTCTTCAAATGAATGTAAATGCGACACTTCCTTCCTAGAAAATAGCGACTGCAGATGTCTAGGTATCGTAGCGATAGTGTTCTAATGCTTCTTAAAACGCGATATCGCATCTCATTTCTATGTTTCATGGTAAGATATAATATGATTTGCGAAGTGTTATGTATTCCTCCTCTACACTTCAAATGAATGTAAATGCGACACTTCCATGCAAGGAAATAGCGTTTGCAGTTGTTTACCTATCGTAGCAATAGTGTTCTAATGCTTCTTAAACCGAGATATCGCATCTCATCCCTATGTTTCATGGTAAGATATAGTATGATTTGCGAAGTGTTATGTATTCTTCGTCTACACTTCAAATGAATGTAAATGCGACACTTCCTTGCAAGGAAATAGCGTTTGCTGATGTCTACGTATTGAAGCAATAGGGTTCAAATGCTTCTTAAAACGAGATATTGCATCACATATCTATGTTTCATGATAAGATATAATATTCATTGCGAAGTGTTATGCATTCCTCGTATGCGATTCAAATGAATGTAAATGCGACACTTCCTTGCAAGGAAATAGCGTTTGCAGTTGTCTACGTATCGTAGCAATAGAGTTCTTATGATTCTTAGAACGCGATATCGCTTCTCATTTCTATGTTTCATTGTAAGGTATAATATGATTTGAGAAATGTCATGTATTCCTCGTCTACACTTCAAATGAATGTAAATGCGACACTTCCTCTCTAGGAAATAGCGTTTGCAGATGTCTACGTATCGTAGCAATAGATTTCTAATGCTTCTTAAAACGCGATATCGCATCTCATTTCTATGTTTCATGGTAAGATATAATATGATTTGCGAAGTGTCATGTATTCCTCGTCTATACTTCAAATGAATGTGAATGCGATACTTCCTCGCTTGGAAATAGCGTCTGCAGATGTCTACGTATCGTAGCAATAGCTTCCTAATGCTTCTTAAAACGCGATATCGCACCTCATTTCTATGTTTCATGGTAAGATATAATATGATTTGCGAAGTGTCATGTATTACTCGTCTACACTTCAAATGAATGTAAATGCGACACTTCCTTGCTAGGATATAGCGTCTGCAAATGTCTAGGTATCGTAGCAATAGAGTTCATATGATTCTTAAAACGCGATATCGCATCTCATTTCTATGTTTCATGGTAAGATATAATACGATTTGCGAAGTGTCATGTATTCCTCGTCTACACTTCAAATGAATGTAAATGCGACACTTCCTTGCTAGGAAATAGCGTCTGCAGATTTCTAGGTATCGTAGCAATAGTGTTCTAATGCTTCTTAAAACGCGATATCGCACCTCATTTCTATGTTTCATGGTAAGATATAATATGATTTGCGAAGTGTCATGTACTCCTCGTCTACACTTCAAATGAATGTAAATGCGGCACTTCCTCGCTAGGAAATAGCGTTTGCAGATGTCCACGTATCGTAGCAATAGATTTCTAATGCTTCTTAAAACGCGATATCGCATCTCATTTCTATGTTTCATGGTAAGATATAATATGATTTGCGAAGTGTCATGTATTCCTCGTCTACACTTCAAATGAATGTAAATGCAACACTTCCTTGCAAGGAAATAGCGTTTGCAGATGTTTACCTATCAGAGCAATAGAGTTCTAATGCTTCTTAAAACGCGATATCGCATCTCATATCTATGTTTCATGATAAGATATAATATACATTGCGAAGTGTCATGTATTCCTCGTCTACACTTCAAATGAATGTAAATGCAACACTTCCTTGCAAGGAAATAGCGTTTGCAGATGTTTACCTATCAAAGCAATAGAGTTCTAATGCTTCTTAAAACGCGATATCGCATCTCATTTCTATGTTTCATGGTAAGATATAATATGATTTGCGAAGTGTTATGTATTCCTTGTCTGCACTCCAAATGAATGTAAATGAGACACTTCCTTGCAAGGAAATAGCGTTTGCAGATGTCAACGTATCGTAGCAATAGAGTTCTTATGATTCTTAAAACGCGATATCGCATCTCATTTCTATGTTTCATGGTAAGATATAATATGATTTGCGAAGTGTTATGTATTCCTCGTCTACACATCAAATGAATGTAAATTCGACACTTCCTTGCTAGGAAATAGCGTCTGCAGGTATCTAGGTATCGTAGCGATAGAGTTCTAATGCTTCTTAAAACGCGATATCGCATCTCATTTCTATGTTTCATGGAAAGATATAATATGATTTGCGAAGTGTTATGCATTCCTCGTCTACGATTCAAATGAATGTAAATGCGACACTTCCTTGCAAGGAAATAGCGTTTGCAGATGTCTACGTATCGTAGCAATAGAGTTCTTATGATTCTTAAAACGCGATATCGCATCTCATTTCTATGTTTCATGGTAAGATATAATATGATTTGCGAAGTGTCATGTATTCCTCGTCTACACTTCAAATGAATGTGAATGCGACACTTCCTCGCTAGGAAATAGCGTTTGCAGATGTCTACGTATCGTAGCAAAAGTGTTCATATGATTCTTAAAACGCGATATCGCATCTCATTTCTATGTTTCATGGTAAGATATAATATGATTTGCGAGGTGTTATGTATTCCTTGTCTGCACTTCAAATGAATGTAAATGCGACTCTTCATTGCAAGGAAATAGCGTTTGCAGATGTCTACGTATCGTAGCAGTAGAGTTCTTATGATTCTTAAAACGCGATATCGCATCTCATTTCTATGTTTCATGGTAAGATATAACATGATTTGCGAAGTGTCATGTATTCCTCGTCTAGACTTCAAATGAATGTAAATGCGACACTTCCTTGCTAGGAAATAGCGTCTGCAGATGTCTAGGTATCGTAGTAATACAGTTCCAATGCTTCTTATAACGCGATATCGCATCTCATTTCTATGTTTCATGGTAAGGTGTAATATGATTTGCGAAGTGTTACGTATTCCACGTCTACACTTCAAATGGATGTAAATGCGACACTTCCTTGCAAGGAAGTAGCGATTGCAGATGTCTACGTATCGAAGGAAATATAGTTCTTATGATTCTTAAAACGCGATATCGCATCTCATTTCTATGTTTCATGGTAAGATATAATATGATTTGCGAAGTGTCATGTATTCCTCGTCTACACTTCATATGAATGTGAATGCGACACTTCCTTGCAAGGAAGTAGCGATTGCAGATGTCTACGTATCGAAGCACTAGGATTCTTATGATTATTAAAACGCGATATCGCATCTCATTTCTATGTTTCATGGTAAGATATAATATGATTTGCGAAGTGTCATGTATTCCTCGTCTACACTTCAAATGAATGTGAATGCGACACTTCCTCGCTAGGAAATAGCGTTTGCAGATGTCTACGTATCGTAGCAATAGAGTTCATATGATTCTTAAAACGCGATATCGCATCTCATTTCTATGTTTCATGGTAAGATATAATATGATTTGCGAAGTGTTATGTATTCCTCGTCTACACTTCAAACGAATGTAAATGCGACACTTCCTTGCTAGGAAATAGCGTCTGCAGATGTCTAGGTATCGTAGCAATACAGTTCTAATGCTTCTTATAACGCGATATCGCATCTCATTTCTATGTTTCTTGGTAAGGTGTAATATGATTTGCGAAGTGTTATGTATTCCACGTCTACACTTCAAATGGATGTAAATGCGACACTTCCTTGCAAGGAAGTAGCGATTGCAGATGTCTACGTATCGAAGCAATAGAGTTCTTATGATTCTTAAAACGCGATATCGCATCTCATTTCTATGTTTCATGGTAAGATATAATATGATTTGCGAAGTGTCATGTATTCCTCGTCTACACTTCAAATGAATGTGAATGCGACACTTCCTCGCTAGGAAATAGCGTTTGCAGATGTCTATGTATCGTAGCAATAAAGTTCATATGATACTTAAAACGCGATATCGCATCTCATGTTTCATGGTAAGATATAACATGATTTGCGAAGTGTTATGTATTCCTCGTCTACACTTCAAATGAATGTGAATGCGATACTTCCTCGCTAGGAAATAGCGTATGCAGATGTCTACGTATCGTAGCAATAGCTTTCTAATGCTTCTTGAAACGCGATATCGCATCACATTTCTATGTTTCATGGTAAGATATAATATGATTTGCGAAGTGTTATGTATTCCTCGTCTACACTTCAAATGAATGTAAATGCGACACTTCCTTGCAAGGAAATAGCGTTTGCAGATGTCTACCTATCGTAGCAATAGAGTTCTAATGCTTCTTAAAGCGCGATATCGCATCTCATTTCTATGTTTCATGGTAAGATATAATATGATTTGCGAAGTGTTATGTATTCCTCGTCAACACTTCAAATGAATGTAAATGCGACACTTCCTTGCAAAGAAATAGCGTTTGCAGATGTCTACGTATCGTAGCAATAGATATGTAATGCTTCTTAAAACGCGATATCGCATCTCATTTCTATGTTTCATGGTAAGATATAATATGATTTGCGAAGTGTCATGTATTCCTCGTCTACACTTCAAATGAATGTAAATGCGACACTTCCTTGCAAGGAAGTAGCGATTGCAGATGTCTACGTATCGAAGCACTAGGATTCTTATGATTATTAAAACGCGATATCGCATCTCATTTCTATGTTTCATGGTAAGATATAACATGATTTGCGAAGTGTTATGTATTCCTCGTCTACACTTCAAATGAATGTGAATGCGATACTTCCTCGCTAGGAAATAGCGTATGCAGATGTCTACGTATCGTAGCAATAGATTTCTAATGCTTCTTAAAACGCGATATCGCATCTCATTTCTATGTTTCATGGTAAGATATAATATGATTTGCGAAGTGTCATGTATTCCTCGTCTACACATCAAATGAATGTAAATGCGACACTTCCTTGCAAAGAAATAGCGTTTGCAGATGTCTACGTATAGTACCAAAAAAAAATGTAATGCTTCTTAAAACGCGATATCGCATCTCATTTCTACGTTTCATGGTAAGATATAATATGATTTGCGAAGTGTCATGTATTCCTCGTCTACACTTCAAATGAATGTAAATGCGACACTTCCTTGCAAGGAAGTAGCGATTGCAGATGTCTACGTATCGAAGCACTAAGATTCTTATGATTATTAAAACGCGATATCGCATCTCATTTCTATGTTTCATGGTAAGATATAATATGATTTGCGAAGTGTCATGTATTCCTCGTCTACACTTCAAATGAATGTGAATGCGACACTTCCTCGCTAGGAAATAGCGTTTGCAGATGTCTACGTATCGTAGCAATAGAGTTCATATGATTCTTAAAACGCGATATCGCATCTCATTTCTATGTTTCATGGTAAGATATAACATGATTTGCGAAGTGTTATGTATTCCTCGTCTACACTTCAAATGAATGTGAATGCGATACTTCCTCGCTAGGAAATAGCGTATGCAGATGTCTACGTATCGTAGCAATAGCTTTCTAATGCTTCTTAAAACGCGATATCGCATCTCATTTCTATGCTTCATGGTAAGATATAATATGATTTGCGAGGTGATACATATTCCTCGTCTACACTTCAAATGAATGTAAATGCGACACTTCCTTGCAAAGAAATAGTGTTTGCAGATGTCTACGTATAGTAGCAATAGATTTCTAATGCTTCTTAAAACGCGATATCGCATCTCATTTCTATGTTTCATGGTAAGATATAATATGATTTGCGAAGTGTCATGTATTCCTCGTCTACACTTCAAATGAATGTAAATGCGACACTTCCTTGCTAGGAAATAGCGTCTGCAGATGTCTAGGTATCGTTGCAATAGAGTTCTAATGCTTCTCATAACGCGATATCGCATCTCATTTCTATGTTTCATGGTAAGATATAATATGATTTGTGAAGTGTTATGTATTCCTCGTCTACACATCAAATGAATGTAAATGCGACACTTCCTTGCAAAGAAATAGCGTTTGTAGATGTCTACGTATAGTAGCAAAAAAAATGTAATGCTTCTTAAAACGCGATATCGCATCTCATTTCTACGTTTCATGGTAAGATATAATATGATTTGCGAAGTGTCATGTATTCCTCGTCTACTATTCAAATGGGTGTAAATGCGACACTTCCTAGCAAGGAAATAGCGTTTGCAGATGTCTACGTATCGTAGCTATAGATTTCTAATGCTTCTTAAAACGCGATATCGCATCTCATTTCTATGTTTCATGGTAAGATATAATACGATTTGCGAAGTGTCATGTATTCCTCGTCTACACTTCAAATGAATGTGAATGCGACACTTCCTCGCTAGGAAATAGCGTTTGTAGATGTCTACGTATCGTAGCAATAGAGTTCATATGATTCTTAAAACGCGATATCGCATCTCATTTCTATGTTTCATGGTAAGATATAACATGATTTGCGAAGTGTCATGTATTCCTCGTCTACACTTCAAATGAATGTGAATGCGACACTTCCTCGCTAGGAAATAGCGTTTGCAGATGTCTACGTATCGTAGCAATAAAGTTCAAATGATACTTAAAACGCGATATCGCATCTCATTTCTATGTTTCATGGTAAGATATAACATGATTTGAGAAGTGTTATGTATTCCTCGTCTACACTTCAAATGAATGTGAATGCGATACTTCCTCGCTAGGAAATAGCGTATGCAGATGTCTACGTATCGTAGCAATAGCTTTCTAATGCTTCTTGAAACGCGATATCGCATCACATTTCTATGTTTCATGGTAAGATATAATATGATTTGCGAAGTGTTATGTATTCCTCGTCTACACTTCAAATGAATGTAAATGCGACACTTCCTTGCAAGGAAATTGCGTTTGCAGATGTCTACCTATCGTAGCAATAGAGTTCTAATGCTTCTTAAAGCGCGATATCGCATCTCATTTCTATGTTTCATGGTAAGATATAATATGATTTG
Source organism: Xylocopa sonorina (assembly GCF_050948175.1). Classification (NCBI taxonomy): domain Eukaryota; kingdom Metazoa; phylum Arthropoda; class Insecta; order Hymenoptera; family Apidae; genus Xylocopa; species Xylocopa sonorina. The sequence goes on from NW_027490237.1 coordinate 99,770, forward strand.
CGAAGTGTTATGTATTCCTCGTCAACACTTCAAATGAATGTAAATGCGACACTTCCTTGCAAAGAAATAGCGTTTGCAGATGTCTACGTATCGTAGCAATAGATATGTAATGCTTCTTAAAACGCGATATCGCATCTCATTTCTATGTTTCATGGTAAGATATAATATGATTTGCGAAGTGTCATGTATTCCTCGTCTACACTTCAAATGAATGTAAATGCGACACTTCCTTGCTAGGAAATAGAGTCTGCAGATGTCTAGGTATCGTAGCAATAGAGTTCTAATGCTTCTTATAACGCGATATCGCATCTCATTTCTATGTTTCATGGTAAGATGTAATATGATTTGCGAAGTGCTATGTATTCCTCGTCTACACTTCAAATGAATGTAAATGCGACACTTCCTTGCAAGGAAGTAGCGATTGCAGATGTCTACGTATCGAAGCACTAGGATTCTTATGATTATTAAAACGCGATATCGCATCTCATTTCTATGTTTCATGGTAAGATATAATATGATTTGTGAAGTGTTATGTATTCCTCGTCTACACTTCAAATGAATGTAAATGCAACACTTCCTTGCAAGGAAATAGCGTTTGCAGATGTCTAGGTATCATAGCAATAGATATGTAATGCTTCTTAAAACGCGATATCGCATCTCATTTCTATGTTTCATGGTAAGATATAATATGATTTGCGAAGTGTTATATATTCCTCGTCTACACTTCAAATGAATGTAAATGCGACACTTCCTTGCAAAGAAATAGCGTTTGCAGATGTCTACGTATCGTAGCAATAGATATGTAATGCTTCTTAAAACGCGATAACGCATCTCATTTCTATGTTTCATGGTAAGATATAATATGATTTGTGAAGTGTTATGTATTCCTCGTCTACACTTCAAATGAATGTAAATGCAACACTTCCTTGCAAGGAAATAGCGTTTGCAGATGTCTAGGTATCATAGCAATAGATATGTAATGCTTCTTAAAACGCGATATCGCATCTCATTTCTATGTTTCATGGTAAGATATAATATGATTTGCGAAGTGTTATATATTCCTCGTCTACACTTCAAATGAATGTAAATGCGACACTTCCTTGCAAAGAAATAGCGTTTGCAGATGTCTACGTATCGTAGCAATAGATATGTAATGCTTCTTAAAACGCGATAACGCATCTCATTTCTATGTTTCATGGTAAGATATAATATGATTTGCGAAGTGTCATGTATTCCTCGTCTACACTTCAAATGAATGTAAATGCGACACTTCCTTGCTAGGAAATAGCGTCTGCAGATGTCTAGGTATCGTAGCAATAGCTTTCTAATGCTTCTTAAAACGCGATATCGCATCTCATTTCTATGTTTCATGGTAAGATATAATATGATTTGCGAGGTGCTACGTATTCCTCGTCTACACTTCAAATGAATGTAAATGCGACACTTCCTTGCAAAGAAATAGTGTTTGCAGATGTCTACGTATCGTAGCAATAGATTTCTAATGCTTCTTAAAACGCGATATCGCATCTCATTTCTATGTTTCATGGTAAGATATAATATGATTTGCGAAGTGTCATGTATTCCTCGTCTACACTTCAAATGAATGTGAATGCGACACTTCCTCGCTAGGAAATAGCGTTTGCAGATGTCTACGTATCGTAGCAATAGAGTTCATATGATTCTTAAAACGCGATATCGCATCTCATTTCTATGTTTCATGGTAAGATATAACATGAATTGCGAAGTGTTATGTATTCCTCGTCTACACTTCAAATGAATGTGAATGCGATACTTCCTCGCTAGGAAATAGCGTATGCAGATGTCTACGTATCGTAGCAATAGCTTTCTAATGCTTCTTAAAACGCGATATCGCATCTCATTTCTATGTTTCATGGTAAGATATAATATGATTTGCGAGGTGCTACGTATTCCTCGTCTACACTTCAAATGAATGTAAATGCGACACTTCCTTGCAAAGAAATAGCGTTTGCAGATGTCTACGTATCGTAGCAATAGATATGTAATGCTTCTTAAAACGCGATAACGCATCTCATTTCTATGTTTCATGGTAAGATATAATATGATTTGTGAAGTGTTATGTATTCCTCGTCTACACTTCAAATGAATGTAAATGCAACACTTCCTTGCAAGGAAATAGCGTTTGCAGATGTCTAGGTATCATAGCAATAGATATGTAATGCTTCTTAAAACGCGATATCGCATCTCATTTCTATGTTTCATGGTAAGATATAATATGATTTGCGAAGTGTTATATATTCCTCGTCTACACTTCAAATGAATGTAAATGCGACACTTCCTTGCAAAGAAATAGCGTTTGCAGATGTCTACGTATCGTAGCAATAGATATGTAATGCTTCTTAAAACGCGATAACGCATCTCATTTCTATGTTTCATGGTAAGATATAATATGATTTGCGAAGTGTCATGTATTCCTCGTCTACACTTCAAATGAATGTAAATGCGACACTTCCTTGCTAGGAAATAGCGTCTGCAGATGTCTAGGTATCGTAGCAATAGCTTTCTAATGCTTCTTGAAACGCGATATCGCATCTCATTTCTATGTTTCATGGTAAGATATAATATGATTTGCGAGGTGCTACGTATTCCTCGTCTACACTTCAAATGAATGTAAATGCGACACTTCCTTGCAAAGAAATAGTGTTTGCAGATGTCTACGTATCGTAGCAATAGATTTCTAATGCTTCTTAAAACGCGATATCGCATCTCATTTCTATGTTTCATGGTAAGATATAATATGATTTGCGAAGTGTCATGTATTCCTCGTCTACACTTCAAATGAATGTGAATGCGACACTTCCTCGCTAGGAAATAGCGTTTGCAGATGTCTACGTATCGTAGCAATAGAGTTCATATGATTCTTAAAACGCGATATCGCATCTCATTTCTATGTTTCATGGTAAGATATAACATGAATTGCGAAGTGTTATGTATTCCTCGTCTACACTTCAAATGAATGTGAATGCGATACTTCCTCGCTAGGAAATAGCGTATGCAGATGTCTACGTATCGTAGCAATAGCTTTCTAATGCTTCTTAAAACGCGATATCGCATCTCATTTCTATGTTTCATGGTAAGATATAATATGATTTGCGAAGTGTCATGTATTCCTCGTCTACACTTCAAATGAATGTGAATGCGACACTTCCTCGCTAGGAAATAGCGTTTGCAGATGTCTACGTATCGTAGCAATAGAGTTCATATGATTCTTAAAACGCGATATCGCATCTCATTTCTATGTTTCATGGTAAGATATAACATGAATTGCGAAGTGTTATGTATTCCTCGTCTACACTTCAAATGAATGTGAATGCGATACTTCCTCGCTAGGAAATAGCGTATGCAGATGTCTACGTATCGTAGCAATAGCTTTCTAATGCTTCTTAAAACGCGATATCGCATCTCATTTCTATGTTTCATGGTAAGATATAATATGATTTGCGAGGTGCTACGTATTCCTCGTCTACACTTCAAATGAATGTAAATGCGACACTTCCTTGCAAAGAAATAGTGTTTGCAGATGTCTAGGTATCGTAGCAATAGAGTTCTAATGCTTCTTATAACGCGATATCGCATCTCATTTCTATGTTTCATGGTAAGATGTAATATGATTTGCGAAGTGCTATGTATTCCTCGTCTACACTTCAAATGAATGTAAATGCGACACTTCCTTGCAAGGAAGTAGCGATTGCAGATGTCTACGTATCGAAGCACTAGGATTCTTATGATTATTAAAACGCGATATCGCATCTCATTTCTATGTTTCATGGTAAGATATAATATGATTTGTGAAGTGTTATGTATTCCTCGTCTACACTTCAAATGAATGTAAATGCAACACTTCCTTGCAAGGAAATAGCGTTTGCAGATGTCTAGGTATCATAGCAATAGATATGTAATGCTTCTTAAAACGCGATATCGCATCTCATTTCTATGTTTCATGGTAAGATATAATATGATTTGCGAAGTGTTATATATTCCTCGTCTACACTTCAAATGAATGTAAATGCGACACTTCCTTGCAAAGAAATAGCGTTTGCAGATGTCTACGTATCGTAGCAATAGATATGTAATGCTTCTTAAATCGCGATAACGCATCTCATTTCTATGTTTCATGGTAAGATATAATATGATTTGCGAAGTGTCATGTATTCCTCGTCTACACTTCAAATGAATGTAAATGCGACACTTCCTTGCTAGGAAATAGCGTCTGCAGATGTCTAGGTATCGTAGCAATACAGTTCTAATGCTTCTTATAACGCGATATCGCATCTCATTTCTATGTTTCTTGGTAAGGTGTAATATGATTTGCGAAGTGTTATGTATTCCACGTCTACACTTCAAATGGATGTAAAAGCGACACTTCCTTGCAAGGAAGTAGCGATTGCAGATGTCTACGTATCGAAGCAATAGAGTTCTTATGATTCTTAAAACGCGATATCGCATCTCATTTCTATGTTTCATGGTAAGATATAATATGATTTGCGAAGCGTCATGTACTCCTCGTCTACACTTCAAATGAATGTGAATGCGACACTTCCTCGCTAGGAAATAGCGTTTGCAGATGTCTACGTATCGTAGCAATAAAGTTCATATGATACTTAAAACGCGATATCGCATCTCATTTCTATGTTTCATGGTAAGATATAACATGATTTGCGAAGTGTTATGTATTCCTCGTCTACACTTCAAATGAATGTGAATGCGATACTTCCTCGCTAGGAAATAGCGTATGCAGATGTCTACGTATCGTAGCAATAGCTTTCTAATGCTTCTTGAAACGCGATATCGCATCACATTTCTATGTTTCATGGTAAGATATAATATGATTTGCGAAGTGTTATGTATTCCTCGTCTACACTTCAAATGAATGTAAATGCGACACTTCCTTGCAAGGAAATAGCGTTTGCAGATGTCTACCTATCGTAGCAATAGAGTTCTAATGCTTCTTAAAGCGCGATATCGCATCTCATTTCTATGTTTCATGGTAAGATATAATATGATTTGCGAAGTGTTATGTATTCCTCGTCAACACTTCAAATGAATGTAAATGCGACACTTCCTTGCAAAGAAATAGCGTTTGCAGATGTCTACGTATCGTAGCAATAGATATGTAATGCTTCTTAAAACGCGATATCGCATCTCATTTCTATGTTTCATGGTAAGATATAATATGATTTGCGAAGTGTCATGTATTCCTCGTCTACACTTCAAATGAATGTAAATGCGACACTTCCTTGCAAGGAAGTAGCGATTGCAGATGTCTACGTATCGAAGCACTAGGATTCTTATGATTATTAAAACGCGATATCGCATCTCATTTCTATGTTTCATGGTAAGATATAACATGATTTGCGAAGTGTTATGTATTCCTCGTCTACACTTCAAATGAATGTGAATGCGATACTTCCTCGCTAGGAAATAGCGTATGCAGATGTCTACGTATCGTAGCAATAGCTTTCTAATGCTTCTTAAAACGCGATATCGCATCTCATTTCTATGTTTCATGGTAAGATATAATATAATTTGCGAGGTGCTACATATTCCTCGTCTACACTTCAAATGAATGTAAATGCGACACTTCCTTGCAAAGAAATAGTGTTTGCAGATGTCTACGTATCGTAGCAATAGATTTCTAATGCTTCTTAAAACGCGATATCGCATCTCATTTCTATGTTTCATGGTAAGATATAATATGATTTGCGAAGTGTCATGTATTCCTCGTCTACACTTCAAATGAATGTAAATGCGACACTTCCTTTCTAGGAAATAGCGTCTGCAGATGTCTAGGTATCGTAGCAATAGAATTCTAATGCTTCTCATAACGCGATATCGCATCTCATTTCTATGTTTCTTGGTAAGATATAATATGATTTGTGAAGTGTTATGTATTCCTCGTCTACACATCAAATGAATGTAAATGCGACACTTCCTTGCAAAGAAATAGCGTTTGCAGATGTCTACGTATAGTAGCAAAAAAAATGTAATGCTTCTTAAAACGCGATATCGCATCTCATTTCTACGTTTCATGGTAAGATATAATATGATTTGCGAAGTGTCATGTATTCCTCGTCTACTATTCAAATGGGTGTAAATGCGACACTTCCTAGCAAGGAAATAGCGTTTGCAGATGTCTACGTATCGTAGCTATAGATTTCTAATGCTTCTTAAAACGCGATATCGCATCTCATTTCTATGTTTCATGGTAAGATATAATATGATTTGCGAAGTGTCATGTATTCCTCGTCTACACTTCAAATGAATGTGAATGCGACACTTCCTCGCTAGGAAATAGCGTTTGTAGATGTCTACGTATCGTAGCAATAGAGTTCATATGATTCTTAAAACGCGATATCGCATCTCATTTCTATGTTTCATGGTAAGATATAACATGATTTGCGAAGTGTCATGTATTCCTCGTCTACACTTCAAATGAATGTGAATGCGACACTTCCTCGCTAGGAAATAGCGTTTGCAGATGTCTACGTATCGTAGCAATAAAGTTCATATGATACTTAAAACGCGATATCGCATCTCATTTCTATGTTTCATGGTAAGATATAACATGATTTGAGAAGTGTTATGTATTCCTCGTCTACACTTCAAATGAATGTGAATGCGATACTTCCTCGCTAGGAAATAGCGTATGCAGATGTCTACGTATCGTAGCAATAGCTTTCTAATGCTTCTTGAAACGCGATATCGCATCACATTTCTATGTTTCATGGTAAGATATAATATGATTTGCGAAGTGTTATGTATTCCTCGTCTACACTTCAAATGAATGTAAATGCGACACTTCCTTGCAAGGAAATTGCGTTTGCAGATGTCTACCTATCGTAGCAATAGAGTTCTAATGCTTCTTAAAGCGCGATATCGCATCTCATTTCTATGTTTCATGGTAAGATATAATATGATTTGCGAAGTGTTATGTATTCCTCGTCAACACTTCAAATGAATGTAAATGCGACACTTCCTTGCAAAGAAATAGCGTTTGCAGATGTCTACGTATCGTAGCAATAGATATGTAATGCTTCTTAAAACGCGATATCGCATCTCATTTCTATGTTTCATGGTAAGATATAATATGATTTGCGAAGTGTCATGTATTCCTCGTCTACACTTCAAATGAATGTAAATGCGACACTTCCTTGCTAGGAAATAGAGTCTGCAGATGTCTAGGTATCGTAGCAATAGAGTTCTAATGCTTCTTATAACGCGGTATCGCATCTCATTTCTATGTTTCATGGTAAGATGTAATATGATTTGCGAAGTGCTATGTATTCCTCGTCTACACTTCAAATGAATGTAAATGCGACACTTCCTTGCAAGGAAGTAGCGATTGCAGATGTCTACGTATCGAAGCACTAGGATTCTTATGATTATTAAAACGCGATATCGCATCTCATTTCTATGTTTCATGGTAAGATATAACATGATTTGCGAAGTGTTATGTATTCCTCGTCTACACTTCAAATGAATGTGAATGCGATACTTCCTCGCTAGGAAATAGCGTATGCAGATGTCTACGTATCGAAGCAATAGATTTCTAATGCTTCTTAAAACGCGATATCGCATCTCATTTCTATGTTTCATGGTAAGATATAATATGATTTGCGAAGTGTCATGTATTCCTCGTCTACACTTCAAATGAATGTAAATGCGACACTTCCTTGCCAGGAAATAGCGTCTGCAGATGTCTAGGTATCGTAGCAATAGAGTTCAAATGCTTCTCATAACGCGATATCGCATCTCATTTCTATGTTTCATGGTAAGATATAATATGATTTGTGAAGTGTTATGTATTCCTCGTCTACACATCAAATGAATGTAAATGCGACACTTCCTTGCAAAGAAATAGCGTTTGCAGATGTCTACGTATAGTAGCAAAAAAAAATGTAATGCTTCTTAAAACGCGATATCGCATCTCATTTCTACGTTTCATGGTAAGATATAATATGATTTGCGAAGTGTCATGTATTCCTCGTCTACACTTCAAATGAATGTAAATGCGACACTTCCTTGCAAGGAAGTAGCGATTGCAGATGTCTACGTATCGAAGCACTAGGATTCTTATGATTATTAAAACGCGATATCGCATCTCATTTCTATGTTTCATGGTAAGATATAATATGATTTGCGAAGTGTCATGTATTCCTCGTCTACACTTCAAATGAATGTGAATGCGACACTTCCTCGCTAGGAAATAGCGTTTGCAGATGTCTACGTATCGTAGCAATAGAGTTCATATGATTCTTAAAACGCGATATCGCATCTCATTTCTATGTTTCATGGTAAGATATAACATGATTTGCGAAGTGTTATGTATTCCTCGTCTACACTTCAAATGAATGTGAATGCGATACTTCCTCGCTAGGAAATAGCGTATGCAGATGTCTACGTATCGTAGCAATAGCTTTCTAATGCTTCTTAAAACGCGATATCGCATCTCATTTCTATGTTTCATGGTAAGATATAATATGATTTGCGAGGTGCTACATATTCCTCGTCTACACTTCAAATGAATGTAAATGCGACACTTCCTTGCAAAGAAATAGTGTTTGCAGATGTCTACGTATCGTAGCAATAGATTTCTAATGCTTCTTAAAACGCGATATCGCATCTCATTTCTATGTTTCATGGTAAGATATAATATGATTTGCGAAGTGTCATGTATTCCTCGTCTACACTTCAAATGAATGTAAATGCGACACTTCCTTGCTAGGAAATAGCGTCTGCAGATGTCTAGGTATCGTAGCAATAGAATTCTAATGCTTCTCATAACGCGATATCGCATCTCATTTCTATGTTTCATGGTAAGATATAATATGATTTGTGAAGTGTTATGTATTCCTCGTCTACACATCAAATGAATGTAAATGCGACACTTCCTTGCAAAGAAATAGCGTTTGCAGATGTCTACGTATAGTAGCAAAAAAAATGTAATGCTTCTTAAAACGCGATATCGCATCTCATTTCTACGTTTCATGGTAAGATATAATATGATTTGCGAAGTGTCATGTATTCCTCGTCTACTATTCAAATGGGTGTAAATGCGACACTTCCTAGCAAGGAAATAGCGTTTGCAGATGTCTACGTATCGTAGCTATAGATTTCTAATGCTTCTTAAAACGCGATATCGCATCTCATTTCTATGTTTCATGGTAAGATATAATATGATTTGCGAAGTGTCATGTATTCCTCGTCTACACTTCAAATGAATGTGAATGCGACACTTCCTCGCTAGGAAATAGCGTTTGTAGATGTCTACGTATCGTAGCAATAGAGTTCATATGATTCTTAAAACGCGATATCGCATCTCATTTCTATGTTTCATGGTAAGATATAACATGATTTGCGAAGTGTCATGTATTCCTCGTCTACACTTCAAATGAATGTGAATGCGACACTTCCTCGCTAGGAAATAGCGTTTGCAGATGTCTACGTATCGTAGCAATAAAGTTCATATGATACTTAAAACGCGATATCGCATCTCATTTCTATGTTTCATGGTAAGATATAACATGATTTGAGAAGTGTTATGTATTCCTCGTCTACACTTCAAATGAATGTGAATGCGATACTTCCTCGCTAGGAAATAGCGTATGCAGATGTCTACGTATCGTAGCAATAGCTTTCTAATGCTTCTTGAAACGCGATATCGCATCACATTTCTATGTTTCATGGTAAGATATAATATGATTTGCGAAGTGTTATGTATTCCTCGTCTACACTTCAAATGAATGTAAATGCGACACTTCCTTGCAAGGAAATTGCGTTTGCAGATGTCTACCTATCGTAGCAATAGATATGTAATGCTTCTTAAAACGCGATATCGCATCTCATTTCTATGTTTCATGGTAAGATATAATATGATTTGCGAAGTGTCATGTATTCCTCGTCTACACTTCAAATGAATGTAAATGCGACACTTCCTTGCTAGGAAATAGAGTCTGCAGATGTCTAGGTATCGTAGCAATAGAGTTCTAATGCTTCTTATAACGCGGTATCGCATCTCATTTCTATGTTTCATGGTAAGATGTAATATGATTTGCGAAGTGCTATGTATTCCTCGTCTACACTTCAAATGAATGTAAATGCGACACTTCCTTGCAAGGAAGTAGCGATTGCAGATGTCTACGTATCGAAGCACTAGGATTCTTATGATTATTAAAACGCGATATCGCATCTCATTTCTATGTTTCATGGTAAGATATAATATGATTTGTGAAGTGTTATGTATTCCTCGTCTACACTTCAAATGAATGTAAATGCAACACTTCCTTGCAAGGAAATAGCGTTTGCAGATGTCTAGGTATCATAGCAATAGATATGTAATGCTTCTTAAATCGCGATATCGCATCTCATTTCTATGTTTCATGGTAAGATATAATATGATTTGCGAAGTGTTATATATTCCTCGTCTACACTTCAAATGAATGTAAATGCGACACTTCCTTGCAAAGAAATAGCGTTTGCAGATGTCTACGTATCGTAGCAATAGATATGTAATGCTTCTTAAAACGCGATAACGCATCTCATTTCTATGTTTCATGGTAAGATATAATATGATTTGCGAAGTGTCATGTATTCCTCGTCTACACTTCAAATGAATGTAAATGCGACACTTCCTTGCTAGGAAATAGCGTCTGCAGATGTCTAGGTATCGTAGCAATAGCTTTCTAATGCTTCTTAAAACGCGATATCGCATCTCATTTCTATGTTTCATGGTAAGATATAATATGATTTGCGAGGTGCTACGTATTCCTCGTCTACACTTCAAATGAATGTAAATGCGACACTTCCTTGCAAAGAAATAGTGTTTGCAGATGTCTACGTATCGTAGCAATAGATTTCTAATGCTTCTTAAAACGCGATATCGCATCTCATTTCTATGTTTCATGGTAAGATATAATATGATTTGCGAAGTGTCATGTATTCCTCGTCTACACTTCAAATGAATGTAAATGCGACACTTCCTTGCTAGGAAATAGCGTCTGCAGATGTCTAGGTATCGTAGCAATAGAGTTCTAATGCTTCTCATAACGCGATATCGCATCTCATTTCTATGTTTCATGGTAAGATATAATATGATTTGTGAAGTGTTATGTATTCCTCGTCTACACATCAAATGAATGTAAATGCGACACTTCCTTGCAAAGAAATAGCGTTTGCAGATGTCTACGTATAGTAGCAAAAAAAATGTAATGCTTCTTAAAACGCGATATCGCATCTCATTTCTACGTTTCATGGTAAGATATAATATGATTTGCGAAGTGTCATGTATTCCTCGTCTACTATTCAAATGGGTGTAAATGCGACACTTCCTAGCAAGGAAATAGCGTTTGCAGATGTCTACGTATCGTAGCTATAGATTTCTAATGCTTCTTAAAACGCGATATCGCATCTCATTTCTATGTTTCATGGTAAGATATAACATGATTTGCGAAGTGTCATGTATTCCTCGTCTACACTTCAAATGAATGTGAATGCGACACTTCCTCGCTAGGAAATAGCGTTTGCAGATGTCTACGTATCGTAGCAATAAAGTTCATATGATACTTAAAACGCGATATCGCATCTCATTTCTATGTTTCATGGTAAGATATAACATGATTTGAGAAGTGTTATGTATTCCTCGTCTACACTTCAAATGAATGTGAATGCGATACTTCCTCGCTAGGAAATAGCGTATGCAGATGTCTACGTATCGTAGCAATAGCTTTCTAATGCTTCTTGAAACGCGATATCGCATCACATTTCTATGTTTCATGGTAAGATATAATATGATTTGCGAAGTGTTATGTATTCCTCGTCCACACTTCAAATGAATGTAAATGCAACACTTCCTTGCAAGGAAATAGCGTTTGCAGATGTCTAGGTATCATAGCAATAGATATGTAATGCTTCTTAAAACGCGATATCGCATCTCACTTCTATGTTTCATGGTAAGATATAATATGATTTGCGAAGTGTTATATATTCCTCGTCTACACTTCAAATGAATGTAAATGCGACACTTCCTTGCAAAGAAATAGCGTTTGCAGATGTCTACGTATCGTAGCAATAGATATGTAATGCTTCTTAAAACGCGATAACGCATCTCATTTCTATGTTTCATGGTAAGATATAATATGATTTGTGAAGTGTTATGTATTCCTCGTCTACACTTCAAATGAATGTAAATGCAACACTTCCTTGCAAGGAAATAGCGTTTGCAGATGTCTAGGTATCATAGCAATAGATATGTAATGCTTCTTAAAACGCGATATCGCATCTCATTTCTATGTTTCATGGTAAGATATAATATGATTTGCGAAGTGTTATATATTCCTCGTCTACACTTCAAATGAATGTAAATGCGACACTTCCTTGCAAAGAAATAGCGTTTGCAGATGTCTACGTATCGTAGCAATAGATATGTAATGCTTCTTAAAACGCGATAACGCATCTCATTTCTATGTTTCATGGTAAGATATAATATGATTTGCGAAGTGTCATGTATTCCTCGTCTACACTTCAAATGAATGTAAATGCGACACTTCCTTGCTAGGAAATAGCGTCTGCAGATGTCTAGGTATCGTAGCAATAGCTTTCTAATGCTTCTTAAAACGCGATATCGCATCTCATTTCTATGTTTCATGGTAAGATATAATATGATTTGCGAGGTGCTACGTATTCCTCGTCTACACTTCAAATGAATGTAAATGCGACACTTCCTTGCAAAGAAATAGTGTTTGCAGATGTCTACGTATCGTAGCAATAGATTTCTAATGCTTCTTAAAACGCGATATCGCATCTCATTTCTATGTTTCATGGTAAGATATAATATGATTTGCGAAGTGTCATGTATTCCTCGTCTACACTTCAAATGAATGTGAATGCGACACTTCCTCGCTAGGAAATAGCGTTTGCAGATGTCTACGTATCGTAGCAATAGAGTTCATATGATTCTTAAAACGCGATATCGCATCTCTTTTCTATGTTTCATGGTAAGATATAACATGAATTGCGAAGTGTTATGTATTCCTCGTCTACACTTCAAATGAATGTGAATGCGATACTTCCTCGCTAGGAAATAGCGTATGCAGATGTCTACGTATCGTAGCAATAGCTTTCTAATGCTTCTTAAAACGCGATATCGCATCTCATTTCTATGTTTCATGGTAAGATATAATATGATTTGCGAGGTGCTACGTATTCCTCGTCTACACTTCAAATGAATGTAAATGCGACACTTCCTTGCAAAGAAATAGTGTTTGCAGATGTCTACGTATCGTAGCAATAGATTTCTAATGCCTCTTAAAACGCGATATCGCATCTCATTTCTATGTTTCATGGTAAGATATAATATGATTTGTGAAGTGTTATGTATTCCTCGTCTACACTTCAAATGAATGTAAATGCAACACTTCCTTGCAAGGAAATAGCGTTTGCAGATGTCTAGGTATCATAGCAATAGATATGTAATGCTTCTTAAAACGCGATATCGCATCTCATTTCTATGTTTCATGGTAAGATATAACATGATTTGCGAAGTGTCATGTATTCCTCGTCTACACTTCAAATGAATGTAAATGCGACACTTCCTTGCAAGGAAGTAGCGATTGCAGATGTCTAGGTATCGTAGCAATAGAGTTCTAATGCTTCTTATAACGCGATATCGCATCTCATTTCTATGTTTCATGGTAAGATGTAATATGATTTGCGAAGTGTTATGTATTCCTCGTCTACACTTCAAATGAATGTAAATGCGAAACTTCCTCGCTAGGAAATAGCGTTTGCAGATGTCTACGTATCGTAGCAATAGAGTTCATATGATACTTAAAACGCGATATCGCATCTCATTTCTATGTTTCATGGTAAGATATAACATGATTTGCGAAGTGTTACGTATTCCTCGTCTACACTTCAAGTGAATGTGAATGCGATACTTCCTCACTAGAAAATAGCGTTTGCAGATGTCTACGTATCGTAGCAATAGAGTTCTTATGATTCTTAAAACGCAATATCGTATCTCATTTCTATGTTTCATGGTAAGATATAATATGATTTGCGAAGTGTTATGCATTCCTCGTCTACGATTCAAATGAATGTAAATGCGACACTTCCTTGCAAGGAAGTAGCGATTGCAGATGTCTACGTATCGAAGCAATAGAGTTCTTATGATTCTTAAAACGCGATATCGCATCTCATTTCTATGTTTCATGGTAAGATATAATATGATTTGCGATGTGTTATGCATTCCTCGTCTACGATTCAAATGAATGTAAATGCGACACTTCCTTGCAAGGATATAGCGTTTGCAGATGTCTACGTATCGTAGCAATAGAGTTCATATGATTCTTAAAACGCGATATCGCATCCCATTTCTATGTTTCATGGTAAGATATAACATGATTTGCGAAGTGTTATGTATTCCTCGTCAACACTTCAAATGAATGTGAATGCGATACTTCCTCGCTAGGAAATAGCGTTTGAAGATGTCTACGTATCGTAGCAATAGCTTTCTAATGCTTCTTAAATCGCAATATCGCATCTCATTTCTACGTTTCATGATAAGATATAATATGATTTGCGATGTGTTATGTATTCCTCGTCTACACTTCAAATGAATGTGAATGCGACACTCCCTCGCTAGGAAATAGCGTTTGCAGATGTCTACGTATCGTAGCAATAGATTTCTAATGCTTCTTAAAACGCGATATCGCATCTCATTTCTATATTTCATGGTAAGATGTAATATGATTTGCGAAGTGTTATGTATTCCTCGTCTACACTTCAAATGAATGTAAATGCGACACTTCCTTGCTAGGAAATAGCGTCTGCAGATGTCTAGGTATCGTAGCAATAGAGTTCTAATGCTTCTTAAAACGCGATATCGCATCACATTTCTATGTTTCATGGAAAGATATAATATGATTTGCGAAGTGTTATGCATTCCTCGTCTACGATTCAAATGAATGTAAATGCGACACTTCCTTGCAAGGAAATAGCGTTTGCAGATGTCTACGTATCGCAGCAATAGAGTTCTTATGATTCTTAAAACGCGATATCGCATCTCATTTCTATGTTTCATGGTAAGATATAATATTATTTGCGAAGTGTCATGTATTCCTCGTCTACACTTCAAATGAATGTGAATGCGACACTTCCTCGCTAGGAAATAGCGTTTGCAGATGTCTACGTATCGTAGCAATAGAGTTCATATGATTCTTAAAACGCGATATCGCATCTCATTTCAATGTTTCATGGTAAGATATAACATGATTTGCGAAGTGTCATGTATTCCTCGTCTACACTTCAAATGAATGTAAATGCGACACTTCCTTGCAAGGAAGTAGCGATTGCAGATGTCTAGGTATCGTAGCAATAGAGTTCTAATGCTTCTTATAACGCGATATCGCATCTCATTTCTATGTTTCATGGTAAGATGTAATATGATTTGCGAAGTGTTATGTATTCCTCGTCTACACTTCAAATGAATGTAAATGCGACACTTCCTTGCTAGGAAATAGCGTCTGCAGATGTCTAGGTATCGTAGCAATAGAGTTCTAATGCTTCTTAAAACGCGATATCGCATCACATTTCTATGTTTCATGGAAAGATATAATATGATTTGCGAAGTGTTATGCATTCCTCGTCTACGATTCTAATGAATGTAAATGCGACACTTCCTTGCAAGGAAGTAGCGATTGCAGATGTCTACGTATCGAAGCAATAGAGTTCTTATGATTCTTAAAACGCGATATCGCATCTCATTTCTATGTTTCATGGTAAGATATAATATTATTTGCGAAGTGTCATGTATTCCTCGTCTACACTTCAAATGAATGTGAATGCGACACTTCCTCGCTAGGAAATAGCGTTTGCAGATGTCTACGTATCGTAGCAATAGAGTTCATATGATTCTTAAAACGCGATATCGCATCTCATTTCAATGTTTCATGGTAAGATATAACATGATTTGCGAAGTGTCATGTATTCCTCGTCTACACTTCAAATGAATGTAAATGCGACACTTCCTTGCAAGGAAGTAGCGATTGCAGATGTCTAGGTATCGTAGCAATAGAGTTCTAATGCTTCTTATAACGCGATATCGCATCTCATTTCTATGTTTCATGGTAAGATGTAATATGATTTGCGAAGTGTTATGTATTCCTCGTCTACACTTCAAATGAATGTAAATGCGACACTTCCTTGCAAGGAAGTAGCGATTGCAGATGTCTACGTATCGAAGCAATAGAGTTCTTATGATTCTTAAAACGCGATATTGCATCTCATTTCTATGTTTCATGGTAAGATATAATATGATTTGCGAAGTGTTATGCATTCCTCGTCTACGATTCAAATGAATGTAAATGCGACACTTCCTTGCAAGGAAGTAGCGATTGCAGATGTCTACGTATCGAAGCAATAGAGTTCTTATGATTCTTAAAACGCGATATCGCATCTCATTTCTATGTTTCATGGTAAGATATAATATGATTTGCGATGTGTTATGCATTCCTCGTCTACGATTCAAATGAATGTAAATGCGACACTTCCTTGCAAGGATATAGCGTTTGCAGATGTCTACGTATCGTAGCAATAGAGTTCATATGATTCTTAAAACGCGATATCGCATCCCATTTCTATGTTTCATGGTAAGATATAACATGATTTGCGAAGTGTTATGTATTCCTCGTCAACACTTCAAATGAATGTGAATGCGATACTTCCTCGCTAGGAAATAGCGTTTGAAGATGTCTACGTATCGTAGCAATAGCTTTCTAATGCTTCTTAAATCGCAATATCGCATCTCATTTCTACGTTTCATGAAAAGATATAATATGATTTGCGATGTGTTATGTATTCCTCGTCTACACTTCAAATGAATGTGAATGCGACACTCCCTCGCTAGGAAATAGCGTTTGCAGATGTCTACGTATCGTAGCAATAGATTTCTAATGCTTCTTAAAACGCGATATCGCATCTCATTTCTATATTTCATGGTAAGATGTAATATGATTTGCGAAGTGTTATGTATTCCTCGTCTACACTTCAAATGAATGTAAATGCGACACTTCCTTGCTAGGAAATAGCGTCTGCAGATGTCTAGGTATCGTAGCAATAGAGTTCTAATGCTTCTTAAAACGCGATATCGCATCACATTTCTATGTTTCATGGAAAGATATAATATGATTTGCGAAGTGTTATGCATTCCTCGTCTACGATTCAAATGAATGTAAATGCGACACTTCCTTGCAAGGAAATAGCGTTTGCAGATGTCTACGTATCGCAGCAATAGAGTTCTTATGATTCTTAAAACGCGATATCGCATCTCATTTCTATGTTTCATGGTAAGATATAATATTATTTGCGAAGTGTCATGTATTCCTCGTCTACACTTCAAATGAATGTGAATGCGACACTTCCTCGCTAGGAAATAGCGTTTGCAGATGTCTACGTATCGTAGCAATAGAGTTCATATGATTCTTAAAACGCGATATCGCATCTCATTTCAATGTTTCATGGTAAGATATAACATGATTTGCGAAGTGTCATGTATTCCTCGTCTACACTTCAAATGAATGTAAATGCGACACTTCCTTGCAAGGAAGTAGCGATTGCAGATGTCTAGGTATCGTAGCAATAGAGTTCTAATGCTTCTTATAACGCGATATCGCATCTCATTTCTATGTTTCATGGTAAGATGTAATATGATTTGCGAAGTGTTATGTATTCCTCGTCTACACTTCAAATGAATGTAAATGCGACACTTCCTTGCAAGGAAGTAGCGATTGCAGATGTCTACGTATCGAAGCAATAGAGTTCTTATGATTCTTAAAACGCGATATTGCATCTCATTTCTATGTTTCATGGTAAGATATAACATGATTTGCGAAGTGTCATGTATTCCTCGTCTACACTTCAAATGAATGTAAATGCGACACTTCCTTGCTAGGAAATAGCGTCTGCAGATGTCTAGGTATCGTAGCAATAGAGTTCTAATGCTTCTTATAACGCGATATCGCATCCCATTTCTATGTTTCATGGTAAGATGTAATATGATTTGCGAAGTGTTATGTATTCCTCGTCCACACTTCAAATGAATGTAAATGCGACACTTCCTTGCAAGGAAGTAGCGATTGCAGATGTCTAGGTATCGTAGCAATAGAGTTCATATGATTCTTAAAACGCGATATCGCATCTCAATTCTATGTTTCATGGTAAGATATAATATGGTTTGCGAAGTGTCATGTATTTCTCGTCTACACTTCAAATGAATGTGAATGCGAAACTTCCTCGCTAGGAAAGAGCGTTTGCAGATGTCTACGTATCGTAGCAATAGAGTTCATATGATACTTAAAACGCGATATCGCATCTCATTTCTATGTTTCATGGTAAGATATAACATGATTTGCGAAGTGTTACGTATTCCTCGTCTACACTTCAAGTGAATGTGAATGCGATACTTCCTCACTAGAAAATAGCGTTTGCAGATGTCTACGTATCGTAGCAATAGAGTTCTTATGATTCTTAAAACGCAATATCGTATCTCATTTCTATGTTTCATGGTAAGATATAATATGATTTGCGAAGTGTTATGCATTCCTCGTCTACGATTCAAATGAATGTAAATGCGACACTTCCTTGCAAGGATATAGCGTTTGCAGATGTCTACGTATCGTAGCAATAGAGTTCATATGATTCTTAAAACGCGATATCGCATCCCATTTCTATGTTTCATGGTAAGATATAACATGATTTGCGAAGTGTTATGTATTCCTCGTCAACACTTCAAATGAATGTGAATGCGATACTTCCTCGCTAGGAAATAGCGTTTGCAGATGTCTACGTATCGTAGCAATAGCTTTCTAATGCTTCTTAAAACGCAATATCGCATCTCATTTCTACGTTTCATGATAAGATATAATATGATTTGCGATGTGTTATGTATTCCTCGTCTACACTTCAAATGAATGTGAATGCGACACTTCCTCGCTAGGAAATAGCGTTTGCAGATGTCTAGGTATCGTAGCAATAGAGTTCTAATGCTTCTTATAACGCGATATCGCATCTCATTTCTATGTTTCATGGTAAGATGTAATATGATTTGCGAAGTGTTATGTATTCCTCGTCTACACTTCAAATGAATGTAAATGCGACACTTCCTTGCTAGGAAATAGCGTCTGCAGATGTCTAGGTATCGTAGCAATAGAGTTCTAATGCTTCTTAAAACGCGATATCGCATCACATTTCTATGTTTCATGGAAAGATATAATATGATTTGCGAAGTGTTATGCATTCCTCGTCTACGATTCTAATGAATGTAAATGCGACACTTCCTTGCAAGGAAGTAGCGATTGCAGATGTCTACGTATCGAAGCAATAGAGTTCTTATGATTCTTAAAACGCGATATCGCATCTCATTTCTATGTTTCATGGTAAGATATAATATTATTTGCGAAGTGTCATGTATTCCTCGTCTACACTTCAAATGAATGTGAATGCGACACTTCCTCGCTAGGAAATAGCGTTTGCAGATGTCTACGTATCGTAGCAATAGAGTTCATATGATTCTTAAAACGCGATATCGCATCTCATTTCAATGTTTCATGGTAAGATATAACATGATTTGCGAAGTGTCATGTATTCCTCGTCTACACTTCAAATGAATGTAAATGCGACACTTCCTTGCAAGGAAGTAGCGATTGCAGATGTCTAGGTATCGTAGCAATAGAGTTCTAATGCTTCTTATAACGCGATATCGCATCTCATTTCTATGTTTCATGGTAAGATGTAATATGATTTGCGAAGTGTTATGTATTCCTCGTCTACACTTCAAATGAATGTAAATGCGACACTTCCTTGCAAGGAAGTAGCGATTGCAGATGTCTACGTATCGAAGCAATAGAGTTCTTATGATTCTTAAAACGCGATATTGCATCTCATTTCTATGTTTCATGGTAAGATATAATATGATTTGCGAAGTGTTATGCATTCCTCGTCTACGATTCAAATGAATGTAAATGCGACACTTCCTTGCAAGGAAGTAGCGATTGCAGATGTCTACGTATCGAAGCAATAGAGTTCTTATGATTCTTAAAACGCGATATCGCATCTCATTTCTATGTTTCATGGTAAGATATAATATGATTTGCGATGTGTTATGCATTCCTCGTCTACGATTCAAATGAATGTAAATGCGACACTTCCTTGCAAGGATATAGCGTTTGCAGATGTCTACGTATCGTAGCAATAGAGTTCATATGATTCTTAAAACGCGATATCGCATCCCATTTCTATGTTTCATGGTAAGATATAACATGATTTGCGAAGTGTTATGTATTCCTCGTCAACACTTCAAATGAATGTGAATGCGATACTTCCTCGCTAGGAAATAGCGTTTGAAGATGTCTACGTATCGTAGCAATAGCTTTCTAATGCTTCTTAAATCGCAATATCGCATCTCATTTCTACGTTTCATGAAAAGATATAATATGATTTGCGATGTGTTATGTATTCCTCGTCTACACTTCAAATGAATGTGAATGCGACACTCCCTCGCTAGGAAATAGCGTTTGCAGATGTCTACGTATCGTAGCAATAGATTTCTAATGCTTCTTAAAACGCGATATCGCATCTCATTTCTATATTTCATGGTAAGATGTAATATGATTTGCGAAGTGTTATGTATTCCTCGTCTACACTTCAAATGAATGTAAATGCGACACTTCCTTGCTAGGAAATAGCGTCTGCAGATGTCTAGGTATCGTAGCAATAGAGTTCTAATGCTTCTTAAAACGCGATATCGCATCACATTTCTATGTTTCATGGAAAGATATAATATGATTTGCGAAGTGTTATGCATTCCTCGTCTACGATTCAAATGAATGTAAATGCGACACTTCCTTGCAAGGAAATAGCGTTTGCAGATGTCTACGTATCGCAGCAATAGAGTTCTTATGATTCTTAAAACGCGATATCGCATCTCATTTCTATGTTTCATGGTAAGATATAATATTATTTGCGAAGTGTCATGTATTCCTCGTCTACACTTCAAATGAATGTGAATGCGACACTTCCTCGCTAGGAAATAGCGTTTGCAGATGTCTACGTATCGTAGCAATAGAGTTCATATGATTCTTAAAACGCGATATCGCATCTCATTTCAATGTTTCATGGTAAGATATAACATGATTTGCGAAGTGTCATGTATTCCTCGTCTACACTTCAAATGAATGTAAATGCGACACTTCCTTGCAAGGAAGTAGCGATTGCAGATGTCTAGGTATCGTAGCAATAGAGTTCTAATGCTTCTTATAACGCGATATCGCATCTCATTTCTATGTTTCATGGTAAGATGTAATATGATTTGCGAAGTGTTATGTATTCCTCGTCTACACTTCAAATGAATGTAAATGCGACACTTCCTTGCAAGGAAGTAGCGATTGCAGATGTCTACGTATCGAAGCAATAGAGTTCTTATGATTCTTAAAACGCGATATTGCATCTCATTTCTATGTTTCATGGTAAGATATAACATGATTTGCGAAGTGTCATGTATTCCTCGTCTACACTTCAAATGAATGTAAATGCGACACTTCCTTGCTAGGAAATAGCGTCTGCAGATGTCTAGGTATCGTAGCAATAGAGTTCTAATGCTTCTTATAACGCGATATCGCATCCCATTTCTATGTTTCATGGTAAGATGTAATATGATTTGCGAAGTGTTATGTATTCCTCGTCCACACTTCAAATGAATGTAAATGCGACACTTCCTTGCAAGGAAGTAGCGATTGCAGATGTCTAGGTATCGTAGCAATAGAGTTCATATGATTCTTAAAACGCGATATCGCATCTCAATTCTATGTTTCATGGTAAGATATAATATGGTTTGCGAAGTGTCATGTATTTCTCGTCTACACTTCAAATGAATGTGAATGCGAAACTTCCTCGCTAGGAAAGAGCGTTTGCAGATGTCTACGTATCGTAGCAATAGAGTTCATATGATACTTAAAACGCGATATCGCATCTCATTTCTATGTTTCATGGTAAGATATAACATGATTTGCGAAGTGTTACGTATTCCTCGTCTACACTTCAAGTGAATGTGAATGCGATACTTCCTCACTAGAAAATAGCGTTTGCAGATGTCTACGTATCGTAGCAATAGAGTTCTTATGATTCTTAAAACGCAATATCGTATCTCATTTCTATGTTTCATGGTAAGATATAATATGATTTGCGAAGTGTTATGCATTCCTCGTCTACGATTCAAATGAATGTAAATGCGACACTTCCTTGCAAGGATATAGCGTTTGCAGATGTCTACGTATCGTAGCAATAGAGTTCATATGATTCTTAAAACGCGATATCGCATCCCATTTCTATGTTTCATGGTAAGATATAACATGATTTGCGAAGTGTTATGTATTCCTCGTCAACACTTCAAATGAATGTGAATGCGATACTTCCTCGCTAGGAAATAGCGTTTGCAGATGTCTACGTATCGTAGCAATAGCTTTCTAATGCTTCTTAAAACGCAATATCGCATCTCATTTCTACGTTTCATGATAAGATATAATATGATTTGCGATGTGTTATGTATTCCTCGTCTACACTTCAAATGAATGTGAATGCGACACTTCCTCGCTAGGAAATAGCGTTTGCAGATGTCTACGTATCGTAGCAATAGATTTCTAATGCTTCTTAAAACGCGACATCGCATCTCATTTCTATATTTCATGGTAAGATATAATATGATTTGCGAAGTGTCATGTATTCCTCGTCTACACTTCAAATGAATGTGAATGCGACACTTCCTCGCTAGGAAATAGCGTTTGCAGATGTCTACGCATCGTAGCAATAGAGTTCATATGATTCTTAAAACGCGATATCGCATCTCATTTCTATGTTTCATGGTAAGATGTAATATGATTTGCGAAGTGTTATGTATTCCTCGTCTACACTTCAAATGAATGTAAATGCGACACTTCCTTGCAAGGAAGTAGCGATTGCAGATGTCTACGTATCGAAGCAATAGAGTTCTTATGATTCTTAAAACGCGATATCGCATCTCATTACTATGTTTCATGGTAGGAAATAATATGGTTTGCGAAGTGTCATGTATTCCTCGTCTACACTTCAATTGAATGTGAATGCGACACTTCCTCGCTAGGAAATAGCGTTTGCAGATGTCTACGTATCGTAGCAATAGAGTTCATATGATTCTTAAAACGCGATATCGCATCTCATTTCTATGTTTCATGGTAAGATATAACATGATTTGCGAAGTGTCATGTATTCCTCGTCTACACTTCAAATGAATGTAAATGCGACACTTCCTTGCTAGGAAATAGCGTCTGCAGATGTCTAGGTATCGTAGCAATAGAGTTCTAATGCTTCTTATAACGCGATATCGCATCTCATTTCTATGTTTCATGGTAAGATGTAATATGATTTGCGAAGTGTTATGTATTCCTCGTCTACACTTCAGATGAATGTAAATGCGACACTTCCTTGCAAGGAAGTAGCGATTGCAGATGTCTACGTATCGAAGCAATAGAGTTCTTATGATTCTTAAAACGCGATCTCGCATCTCAATTCTTTGTTTCATGGTAAGATATAATATGATTTGCGAAGTGTTATGCATTCCTCGTCTACGATTCAAATGAATGTAAATGCGACACTTCCTTGCAAGGATATAGCGTTTGCAGATGTCTACGTATCGTAGCAATAGAGTTCTTATGATTCTTAAAACGCGATATCGCATCTCATTTCTATGTTTCATGGTAAGATGTAATATGATTTGCGAAGTGTTATGTATTCCTCGTCTACACTTCAAATGAATGTAAATGCGACACTTCCTTGCAAGGAAGTAGCGATTGCAGATGTCTACGTATCGAAGCAATAGAGTTCTTATGATTCTTAAAACGCGATATCGCATCTCATTACTATGTTTCATGGTAAGATATAATATGGTTTGCGAAGTGTCATGTATTCCTCGTCTACACTTCAAATGAATGTAAATGCGACACTTCCTCGCTAGGAAATAGCGTTTGAAGATGTCTACGTATCGTAGCAATTGCTTTCTAATGCTTCTTAAATCGCAATATCGCATCTCATTTCTACGTTTCATGATAAGATATAATATGATTTGCGATGTGTTATGTATTCCTTGTCTACACTTCAAATGAATGTGAATGCGACACTTCCTCGCTAGGAAATAGCGTTTGCAGATGTCTACGTATCGTAGCAATAGATTTCTAATGCTTCTTAAAACGCGATATCGCATCTCATTTCTATATTTCATGGTAAGATGTAATATGATTTGCGAAGTGTTATGTATTCCTCGTCTACACTTCAAATGAATGTAAATGCGACACTTCCTTGCTAGGAAATAGCGTCTGCAGATGTCTAGGTATCGTAGCAATAGAGTTCTAATGCTTCTTGAAACGCGATATCGCATCTCATTTCTATGCTTCATGGTAAGATATAATATGGTTTGCGAAGTGTCACGTATTCCTCGTCTACACTTCAAATGAATGTGAACGCGACACTTCCTTGCAAGGAAATAGCGTTTGCAGATGTCTACGTATCGCAGCAATAGAGTTCTTATGATTCTTAAAACGCGATATCGCATCTCATTTCTATGTTTCATGGTAAGATATAATATTATTTGCGAAGTGTCATGTATTCCTCGTCTACACTTCAAATGACTGTGAATGCGACACTTCCTCGCTAGGAAATAGCGTTTGCAGATGTCTAGGTATCGTAGCAATAGAGTTCATATGATTCTTAAAACGCGATATCGCATCTCATTTCTATGTTTCATGGTAAGATATAACATGATTTGCGAAGTGTCATGTATTCCTCGTCTACACTTCAAATGAATGTAAATGCGACACTTCCTTGCAAGGAAGTGGCGATTGCAGATGTCTAGGTATCGTAGCAATAGAGTTCTAATGCTTCTTATAACGCGATATCGCATCTCATTTCTATGTTTCATGGTAAGATGTAATATGATTTGCGAAGTGTTATGTATTCCTCGTCTACACTTCAAATGAATGTAAATGCGACACTTCCTTGCAAGGAAGTAGCGATTGCAGATGTCTAGGTATCGTAGCAATAGAGTTCATATGATTCTTAAAACGCGATATCGCATCTCATTTCTATGTTTCATGGTAAGATATAATATGGTTTGCGAAGTGTCATGTATTTCTCGTCTACACTTCAAATGAATGTGAATGCGAAACTTCCTCGCTAGGAAAGAGCGTTTGCAGATGTCTACGTATCGTAGCAATAGAGTTCATATGATTCTTAAAACGCGATATCGCATCCCATTTCTATGTTTCATGGTAAGATATAACATGATTTGCGAAGTGTTATGTATTCCTCGTCAACACTTCAAATGAATGTGAATGCGATACTTCCTCGCTAGGAAATAGCGTTTGAAGATGTCTACGTATCGTAGCAATAGCTTTCTAATGCTTCTTAAATCGCAATATCGCATCTCATTTCTACGTTTCATGATAAGATATAATATGATTTGCGATGTGTTATGTATTCCTCGTGTACACTTCAAATGAATGTGAATGCGACACTTCCTCGCTAGGAAATAGCGTTTGCAGATGTCTACGTATCGTAGCAATAGATTTCTAATGCTTCTTAAAACGCGATATCGCATCTCATTTCTATATTTCATGGTAAGATGTAATATGATTTGCGAAGTGTTATGTATTCCTCGTCTACACTTCAAATGAATGTAAATGCGACACTTCCTTGCTAGGAAATAGCGTCTGCAGATGTCTAGGTATCGTAGCAATAGAGTTCTAATGCTTCTTGAAACGCGATATCGCATCTCATTTCTATGTTTCATGGTAAGATATAATATGGTTTGCGAAGTGTCACGTATTCCTCGTCTACATTTCAAATGAATGTGAACGCGACACTTCCTTGCAAGGAAATAGCGTTTGCAGATGTCTACGTATCGCAGCAATAGAGTTCTTATGATTCTTAAAACGCGATATCGCATCTCATTTCTATGTTTCATGGTAAGATATAATATTATTTGCGAAGTGTCATGTATTCCTCGTCTACACTTCAAATGAATGTGAATGCGACACTTCCTCGCTAGGAAATAGCGTTTGCAGATGTCTACGTATCGTAGCAATAGAGTTCATATGATTCTTAAAACGCGATATCGCATCTCATTTCTATGTTTCATGGTAAGATATAACATGATTTGCGAAGTGTCATGTATTCCTCGTCTACACTTCAAATGAATGTAAATGCGACACTTCCTTGCAAGGAAGTAGCGATTGCAGATGTCTAGGTATCGTAGCAATAGAGTTCTAATGCTTCTTATAACGCGATATCGCATCTCATTTCTATGTTTCATGGTAAGATGTAATATGATTTGCGAAGTGTTATGTATTCCTCGTCTACACTTCAAATGAATGTAAATGCGACACTTCCTTGCAAGGAAGTCGCGATTGCAGATGTCTACGTATCGAAGCAATAGAGTTCTTATGATTCTTAAAACGCGATATCGCATCTCATTTCTATGTTTCATGGTAAGATATAACATGATTTGCGAAGTGTCATGTATTCCTCGTCTACACTTCAAATGAATGTAAATGCGACACTTCCTTGCTAGGAAATAGCGTCTGCAGATGTCTAGGTATCGTAGCAATAGAGTTCTAATGCTTCGTATAACGCGATATCGCATCCCATTTCTATGTTTCATGGTAAGATGTAATATGATTTGCGAAGTGTTATGTATTCCTCGTCTACACTTCAAATGAATGTAAATGCGACACTTCCTTGCAAGGAAGTAGCGATTGCAGATGTCTAGGTATCGTAGCAATAGAGTTCATATGTTTCTTAAAACGCGATATCGCATCTCATTTCTATGTTTCATGGTAAGATATAATATGGTTTGCGAAGTGTCATGTATTTCTCGTCTACACTTCAAATGAATGTGAATGCGAAACTTCCTCGCTAGGAAAGAGCGTTTGCAGATGTCTACGTATCGTAGCAATAGAGTTCATAGGATACTTAAAACGCGATATCGCATCTCATTTCTATGTTTCATGGTAAGATATAACATGATTTGCGAAGTGTTACGTATTCCTCGTCTACACTTCAAGTGAATGTGAATGCGATACTTCCTCACTAGAAAATAGCGTTTGCAGATGTCTACGTATCGTAGCAATAGAGTTCTTATGATTCTTAAAACGCAATATCGTATCTCATTTCTATGTTTCATGGTAAGATATAATATGATTTGCGAAGTGTTATGCATTCCTCGTCTACGATTCAAATGAATGTAAATGCGACACTTCCTTGCAAGGATATAGCGTTTGCAGATGTCTACGTATCGTAGCAATAGAGTTCATATGATTCTTAAAACGCGATATCGCATCCCATTTCTATGTTTCATGGTAAGATATAACATGATTTGCGAAGTGTTATGTATTCCTCGTCTACACTTCAAATGAATGTAAATGCGACACTTCCTTGCCAGGAAATAGCGTTTGCAGATGTCTACGTATCGTAGCAATAGATTTCTAATGCTTCTTAAAACGCGATATCGCATCTCATTTCTATATTTCATGGTAAGATATAATATGATTTGCGAAGAGTTATGCATTCCTCGTCTACGATTCAAATGAATGTAAATGCGACTCTTCCTTGCAAGGAAATAGCGTTTGCAGATGTCTATGTATCGTAGCAATAGGGTTCTTATGATTCTTAAAACGCGATATCGCATCTCATTTCTATGTTTCATGGTAAGATATAATATGATTTGCGAAGTGTCATGTATTCCTCGTCTACACTTCAAATGAATGTGAATGCGACACTTCCTCGCCAGGAAATAGCGTTTGCAGATGTCTACGCATCGTAGCAATAGAGTTCATATGATTCTTAAAACGCGATATCGCATCTCATTCCTATGTATCATGGTAAGATATAATATGATTTGCGAAGTGTCATGTATTCCTCGTCTACACTTCAAATGAATGTAAATGCGACACTTCCTTGCTAGGAAATAGCGTCCGCAGATGTCTAGGTATCGTAGCAATAGAGTTCATATGATTCTTAAAACGCGATATCGCATCTCATTTCTATGTTTCGTGGTAAGATATAATACGATTTGCGAAGTGTCATGTATTCCTCGTCTACACTTCAAATGAATGTAAATGCGACACTTCCCTGCTAGGAGATAGCGTCTGCAGATGTCTAGGTATCGTAGCAATAGAGTTCTAATGCTTCTTAAAACGCGATATCGCATCTCATTTCTATGTTTCATGGTAAGATGAATATGATTTGCGAAGTGTTATTTATTCCTCGTCTACACTTCAAATGAATGTAAATGCGACACTTCCTTGCTAGGAAATAGCGCCTGCAGATGTCTAGGTATCGTAGCAATAGAGTTCATGTGATTCTTAAAACGCGATATCGCATCTCATTTCTATGTTTCATGGTAAGATATAATATGATTTGCGAAGTGTCATGTATTCCTCGTCTACACTTCAAATGAATGTAAATGCGACACTTCCTTGCAAGGAAGTCGCGATTGCAGATGTCTACGTATCGAAGCAATAGAGTTCTTATGATTCTTAAAACGCGATATCGCATCTCATTTCTATGTTTCATGGTAAGATATAACATGATTTGCGAAGTGTCATGTATTCCTCGTCTACACTTCAAATGAATGTAAATGCGACACTTCCTTGCTAGGAAATAGCGTCTGCAGATGTCTAGGTATCGTAGCAATAGAGTTCTAATGCTTCTTATAACGCGATATCGCATCCCATTTCTATGTTTCATGGTAAGATGTAATATGATTTGCGAAGTGTTATGTATTCCTCGTCTACACTTCAAATGAATGTAAATGCGACACTTCCTTGCAAGGAAGTAGCGATTGCAGATGTCTAGGTATCGTAGCAATAGAGTTCATATGATTCTTAAAACGCGATATCGCATCTCATTTCTATGTTTCATGGTAAGATGTAATATGATTTGCGAAGTGTTATGTATTCCTCGTCTACACTTCAAATGAATGTAAATGCGACACTTCCTTGCAAGGAAGTAGCGATTGCAGATGTCTACGTATCGAAGCAATAGAGTTCTTATGATTCTTAAAACGCGATATCGCATCTCATTACTATGTTTCATGGTAAGATATAATATGGTTTGCGAAGTGTCATGTATTCCTCGTCTACACTTCAAATGAATGTAAATGCGACACTTCCTTGCTAGGAAATAGCGTCTGCAGATGTCTAGGTATCGTAGCAATAGAGTTCTAATGCTTCTTATAACGCGATATCGCATCTCATTTCTATGTTTCATGGTAAGATGTAATATGATTTGCGAAGTGTTATGTATTCCTCGTCTACACTTCAAATGAATGTAAATGCGACACTTCCTTTCAAGGAAGTAGCGATTGCAGATGTCTACGTATCGAAGCAATAGAGTTTAAATGCTTCTTAAAACGAGATATTGCATCTCATATCTATGTTTCATG
This sequence comes from Xylocopa sonorina, assembly GCF_050948175.1. NCBI lineage: Eukaryota > Metazoa > Arthropoda > Insecta > Hymenoptera > Apidae > Xylocopa > Xylocopa sonorina. The sequence continues at coordinate 129,330 of NW_027490237.1, forward strand.
ATAAGATATAATATACATTGCGAAGTGTTATGCATTCCTCGTCTACGATTCAAATGAATGTAAATGCGACACTTCCTTGCAAGGAAATAGCGTATGCAGATGTCTACGTATCGTAGCATTAGAGTTCATGTGATTCTTAAAACGCGATATCGCATCTCATTTCTATGTTTCATGGTAAGATATAATATGATTTGCGAAGTGTCATGTATTCCTCGTCTACACTTCAAAAGAAATGTGAATGCGACACTTCCTCGCTAGGAAATAGCGTCTGCAGATGTCTACGTATGGTAGCAATAGAGTTCATATGATCCTTAAAACGCGATATCGCATCTCATTCCTATGTTTCATGGTAAGATATAATATGATTTGCGAAGTGTCATGTATTCCTCGTCTACACTTCAAATGAATGTAAATGCGACACTTCCCTGCTAGGAAATAGCGTCTGCAGATGTCTAGGTATCGTAGGAATATAGTTCTAATGCTTCTTAAAACGCGATTTCGCATCTCATTTCTATGTTTCATGGTAAGATATAATATGATTTGCGAAGTGTCATGTATTCCTCGTCTACACTTCAAATGAATGTAAATGCGACACTTCCTTGCTAGGAAATAGCGTCTGCAGATGTCTAGGTATCGTAGCAATAGAGTTCATGTGATTCTTAAAACGCGATATCGCATCTCATTTCTATGTTTCATGGTAAGATATAATACGATTTGCGAAGTGTCATGTATTCCTCGTCTACACTTCAAATGAATGTAAATGCGACACTTCCCTGCTAGGAAATAGCGTCTGCAGATGTCTAGGTATCGTAGGAATATAGTTCTAATGCTTCTTAAAACGCGATTTCGCATCTCATTTCTATGTTTCATGGTAAGATATAATATGATTTGCGAAGTGTCATGTATTCCTCGTCTACACTTCAAATGAATGTAAATGCGACACTTCCTTGCTAGGAAATAGCGTCTGCAGATGTCTAGGTATCGTAGCAATAGAGTTCATGTGATTCTTAAAACGCGATATCGCATCTCATTTCTATGTTTCATGGTAAGATATAATACAATTTGCGAAGTGTCATGTATTCCTCGTCTACACTTCAAATGAATGTAAATGCGACACTTCCCTGCTAGGAAATAGCGTCTGCAGATGTCTAGGTATCGTAGGAATAGAGTTCTAATGCTTCTTAAAACGCGATATCGCATCTCATTTCTATGTTTCATGGTAAGATGTAATATGGTTTGCGAAGTGTTATGTATTCCTCGTCTACACTTCAAATGAATGTAAATGCGACACTTCCTTGCAAGGAAGTAGCGATTGCAGATGTCTACGTATCGAAGCAATAGAGTTCAAATGCTTCTTAAAACGAGATATTGCATCTCATATCTATGTTTCATGATAAGAAATAATATACATTGCGAAGTGTTATGCATTCCTCGTCTACGATTCAAATGAATGTAAATGCGACACTTCCTTGCAAGGAAATAGCGTTTGCAGATGTCTACGTATCGTAGCAATAGAGTTCTTATGATTCTTAAAAAGCGATATCGCATCTCATTTCTATGTTTCATGGTAAGATATAATATGATTTGCGAAGTGTCATGTATTCCTCGTCTACACTTCAAATGAATGTAAATGCGACACTTCCTTGATAGGAAATAGCGTCTGCAGATGTCTAGGTATCGTAGCAATAGAGTTCATGTGATTCTTAAAACGCGATATCGCATCTCATTTCTATGTTTCATGGTAAGATATAATACGATTTGCGAAGTGTCATGTATTCCTCGTCTACACTTCAAATGAATGTAAATGCGACACTTCCCTGCTAGGAAATAGCGTCTGCAGATGTCTAGATATCGTAGCAATAGAGTTCTAATGCTTCTTAAAACGCGATATCGCATCTCATTTCTATGTTTCATGGTAAGATGTAATATGATTTGCGAAGTGTTATGTATTCCTCGTCTACACTTCAAATGAATGTAAATGCGACGCTTCCTTGCTAGGAAATAGCGTCTGCAGATGTCTAGGTATCGTAGCAATAGAGTTCTAATGCTTCTTGAAACGCGATATCGCATCTCATTTCTATGTTTCATGGTAAGATGTAATATGATTTGCGAAGTGTTATGTATTCCTCGTCTACACTTCAAATGAATGTAAATGCGACACTTCCCTGCTAGGAGATAGCGTCTGCAGATGTCTAGGTATCGTAGCAATAGAGTTCTAATGCTTCTTAAAACGCGATATCGCATCTCATTTCTATGTTTCATGGTAAGATGTAATATGATTTGCGAAGTGTTATTTATTCCTCGTCTACACTTCAAATGAATGTAAATGCGACACTTCCTTGCTAGGAAATAGCGTCTGCAGATGTCTAGGTATCGTAGCAATAGAGTTCATGTGATTCTTAAAACGCGATATCGCATCTCATTTCTATGTTTCATGGTAAGATATAATATGATTTGCGAAGTGTCATGTATTCCTCGTCTACACTTCAAATGAATGTAAATGCGACACTTCCTTGCAAGGAAGTCGCGATTGCAGATGTCTACGTATCGAAGCAATAGAGTTCTTATGATTCTTAAAACGCGATATCGCATCTCATTTCTATGTTTCATGGTAAGATATAACATGATTTGCGAAGTGTCATGTATTCCTCGTCTACACTTCAAATGAATGTAAATGCGACACTTCCTTGCTAGGAAATAGCGTCTGCAGATATCTAGGTATCGTAGCAATAGAGTTCTAATGCTTCTTATAACGCGATATCGCATCCCATTTCTATGTTTCATGGTAAGATGTAATATGATTTGCGAAGTGTTATGTATTCCTCGTCTACACTTCAAATGAATGTAAATGCGACACTTCCTTGCAAGGAAGTAGCGATTGCAGATGTCTAGGTATCGTAGCAATAGAGTTCATATGATTCTTAAAACGCGATATCGCATCTCATTTCTATGTTTCATGGTAAGATGTAATATGATTTGCGAAGTGTTATGTATTCCTCGTCTACACTTCAAATGAATGTAAATGCGACACTTCCTTGCAAGGAAGTAGCGATTGCAGATGTCTACGTATCGAAGCAATAGAGTTCTTATGATTCTTAAAACGCGATATCGCATCTCATTACTATGTTTCATGGTAAGATATAATATGGTTTGCGAAGTGTCATGTATTCCTCGTCTACACTTCAAATGAATGTAAATGCGACACTTCCTTGCTAGGAAACAGCGTCTGCAGATGTCTAGGTATCGTAGCAATAGAGTTCTAATGCTTCTTATAACGCGATATCGCATCTCATTTCTATGTTTCATGGTAAGATATAATATGATTTGCGAAGTGTTATGTATTCCTCGTCTACACTTCAAATGAATGTAAATGCGACGCTTCCTTGCTAGGAAATAGCGTCTGCAGATGTCTAGGTATCGTAGCAATAGAGTTCTAATGCTTCTTGAAACGCGATATCGCATCTCATTTCTATGTTTCATGGTAAGATGTAATATGATTTACGAAGTGTTATGTATTCCTCGTCTACACTTCAAATGAATGTAAATGCGACACTTCCTTTCAAGGAAGTAGCGATTGCAGATGTCTACGTATCGAAGCAACAGAGTTTAAATGCTTCTTAAAACGAGATATTGCATCTCATATCTATGTTTCATGATAAGATATAATATACATTGCGAAGTGTTATGCATTCCTCGTCGACGATTCAAATGAATGTAAATGCGACACTTCCTTGCAAGGAAATAGCGTATGCAGATGTCTACGTATCGTAGCATTAGAGTTCATGTGATTCTTAAAACGCGATATCGCATCTCATTTCTATGTTTCATGGTAAGATATAATATGATTTGCGAAGTGTCATGTATTCCTCGTCTACACTTCAAAAGAAATGTGAATGCGACACTTCCTCGCTAGGAAATAGCGTCTGCAGATGTCTACGTATGGTAGCAATAGAGTTCATATGATCCTTAAAACGCGATATCGCATCTCATTCCTATGTTTCATGGTAAGATATAATATGATTTGCGAAGTGTCATGTATTCCTCGTCTACACTTCAAATGAATGTAAATGCGACACTTCCTTGCTAGGAAATAGCGTCTGCAGATGTCTAGGTAACGTAGCAATAGAGTTCATGTGATTCTTAAAACGCGATATCGCATCTCATTTCTATGTTTCATGGTAAGATATAATACGATTTGCGAAGTGTCATGTATTCCTCGTCTACACTTCAAATGAATGTAAATGCGACACTTCCCTGCTAGGAAATAGCGTCTGCAGATGTCTAGGTATCGTAGGAATATAGTTCTAATGCTTCTTAAAACGCGATATCGCATCTCATTTCTATGTTTCATGGTAAGATATAATATGATTTGCGAAGTGTCATGTATTCCTCGTCTACACTTCAAATGAATGTAAATGCGACACTTCCTTGCTAGGAAATAGCGTCTGCAGATGTCTAGGTATCGTAGCAATAGAGTTCATGTGATTCTTAAAACGCGATATCGCATCTCATTTCTATGTTTCATGGTAAGATATAATACAATTTGCGAAGTGTCATGTATTCCTCGTCTACACTTCAAATGAATGTAAATGCGACACTTCCCTGCTAGGAAATAGCGTCTGCAGATGTCTAGGTATCGTAGGAATAGAGTTCTAATGCTTCTTAAAACGCGATATCGCATCTCATTTCTATGTTTCATGGTAAGATGTAATATGGTTTGCGAAGTGTTATGTATTCCTCGTCTACACTTCAAATGAATGTAAATGCGACACTTCCTTGCAAGGAAGTAGCGATTGCAGATGTCTACGTATCGAAGCAATAGAGTTCAAATGCTTCTTAAAACGAGATATTGCATCTCATATCTATGTTTCATGATAAGAAATAATATACATTGCGAAGTGTTATGCATTCCTCGTCTACGATTCAAATGAATGTAAATGCGACACTTCCTTGCAAGGAAATAGCGTTTGCAGATGTCTACGTATCGTAGCAATAGAGTTCTTATGATTCTTAAAAAGCGATATCGCATCTCATTTCTATGTTTCATGGTAAGATATAATATGATTTGCGAAGTGTCATGTATTCCTCGTCTACACTTCAAATGAATGTAAATGCGACACTTCCTTGATAGGAAATAGCGTCTGCAGATGTCTAGGTATCGTAGCAATAGAGTTCATGTGATTCTTAAAACGCGATATCGCATCTCATTTCTATGTTTCATGGTAAGATATAATACGATTTGCGAAGTGTCATGTATTCCTCGTCTACACTTCAAATGAATGTAAATGCGACACTTCCCTGCTAGGAAATAGCGTCTGCAGATGTCTAGATATCGTAGCAATAGAGTTCTAATGCTTCTTAAAACGCGATATCGCATCTCATTTCTATGTTTCATGGTAAGATGTAATATGATTTGCGAAGTGTTATGTATTCCTCGTCTACACTTCAAATGAATGTAAATGCGACGCTTCCTTGCTAGGAAATAGCGTCTGCAGATGTCTAGGTATCGTAGCAATAGAGTTCATGTGATTCTTAAAACGCGATACCGCATCTCATTTCTATGTTTCATGGTAAGATATAATACGATTTGCGAAGTGTCATGTATTCCTCGTCTACACTTCAAATGAATGTAAATGCGACACTTCCTTGCTAGGAAATAGCGTCTGCAGATGTCTAGGTATCGTAGGAATATAGTTCTAATGCTTCTTAAAACGCGATATCGCATCTCATTTCTATGTTTCATGGTAAGATATAATATGATTTGCGAAGTGTCATGTATTCCTCGTCTACACTTCAAATGAATGTAAATGCGACACTTCCTTGCTAGGAAATAGCGTCTGCAGATGTCTAGGTATCGTAGCAATAGAGTTCATGTGATTCTTAAAACGCGATATCGCATCTCATTTCTATGTTTCATGGTAAGATATAATACAATTTGCGAAGTGTCATGTATTCCTCGTCTACACTTCAAATGAATGTAAATGCGACACTTCCCTGCTAGGAAATAGCGTCTGCAGATGTCTACGTATGGTAGCAATAGAGTTCATATGATCCTTAAAACGCGATATCGCATCTCATTCCTATGTTTCATGGTAAGATATAATATGATTTGCGAAGTGTCATGTATTCCTCGTCTACACTTCAAATGAATGTAAATGCGACACTTCCTTGCTAGGAAATAGCGTCTGCAGATGTCTAGGTATCGTAGCAATAGAGTTCGTGTGATTCTTAAAACGCGATATCGCATCTCATTTCTATGTTTCATGGTAAGATATAATACAATTTGCGAAGTGTCATGTATTCCTCGTCTACACTTCAAATGAATGTAAATGCGACACTTCCCTGCTAGGAAATAGCGTCTGCAGATGTCTAGGTATCGTAGGAATAGAGTTCTAATGCTTCTTAAAACGCGATATCGCATCTCATTTCTATGTTTCATGGTAAGATGTAATATGGTTTGCGAAGTGTTATGTATTCCTCGTCTACACTTCAAATGAATGTAAATGCGACACTTCCTTGCTAGGAAATAGCGTCTGCAGATGTCTAGGTATCGTAGCAATAGTGTTCTAATGCTTCTTGAAACGCGATATCGCATCTCATTTCTACGTTTCATGGTAAGATGTAATATGATTTGCGAAGTGTTATGTATTCCTCGTCTACACTTCAAATGAATCTAAATGCGACACTTCCTTGCAAGGAAGTAGCGATTGCAGATGTCTACGTATCGAAGCAATAGAGTTCAAATGCTTCTTAAAACGAGATATTGCATCTCATATCTATGTTTCATGATAAGAAATAATATACATTGCGAAGTGTTATGCATTCCTCGTCTACGATTCAAATGAATGTAAATGCGACACTTCCTTGCAAGGAAATAGCGTTTGCAGATGTCTACGTATCGTAGCAATAGAGTTCTTATGATTCTTAAAAAGCGATATCGCATCTCATTTCTATGTTTCATGGTAAGATATAATATGATTTGCGAAGTGTCATGTATTCCTCGTCTACACTTCAAATGAATGTAAATGCGACACTTCCTTGATAGGAAATAGCGTCTGCAGATGTCTAGGTATCGTAGCAATAGAGTTCTAATGCTTCTTGAAACGCGATATCGCATCTCATTTCTATGTTTCATGGTAAGATGTAATATGATTTGCGAAGTGTTATGTATTCCTCGTCTACACTTCAAATGAATGTAAATGCGACACTTCCTTTCAAGGAAGTAGCGATTGCAGATGTCTACGTATCGAAGCAATAGAGTTTAAATGCTTCTTAAAACGAGATATTGCATCTCATATCTATGTTTCATGATAAGATATAATATACATTGCGAAGTGTTATGCATTCCTCGTCTACGATTCAAATGAATGTAAATGCGACACTTCCTTGCAAGGAAATAGCGTTTGCAGATGTCTACGTATCGTAGCATTAGAGTTCATGTGATTCTTAAAACGCGATATCGCATCTCATTTCTATGTTTCATGGTAAGATATAATACGATTTGCGAAGTGTCATGTATTCCTCGTCTACACTTCAAATGAATGTAAATGCGACACTTCCCTGCTAGGAAATAGCGTCTGCAGATGTCTAGGTATACGTAGGAATAGAGTTCTAATGCTTCTTAAAACGCGATATCGCATCTCATTTCTATGTTTCATGGTAAGATGTAATATGGTTTGCGAAGTGTTATGCATTCCTCGTATACGATTCAAATGAATGTAAATGCTACACTTCCTTGCAAGGAAATAGCGTTTGCAGTTGTCTACGTATCGTAGCAATACTGTTCTTATGATTCTTAAAACGCGATATCGCATCTCATTTCTATCTTTCATGGTAAGATATAATATGATTTGCGAAGTGTTATGTATTCCTCGTCTACACTTCAAATGAATGTGAATGCGACACTTCCTTGCTAGGAAATAGCGTCTGCAGATGTCTAGGTATCGTAGCAATAGAGTTCTATTGCTTCTTAAAACGAGATATTGCATCTCATATTTATGTTTCATGATAAGATATAATATACATTGCGAAGTGTTATGCGTTCCTCGACTACGATTCAAGTGAATGTAAATGCGACACTTTCTTGCAAGGAAATAGCGTTTGCAGATGTCTACGTATCGTAGCAATAGTGTTCTTATGATTCTTAAAACGCGATATCGCATCTCATTTCTATGTTTCATGGTAAGATATAATATGATTTGCGAAGTGTCATGTATTCCTCGTCTACACTTCAAATGAATGTAAATGCGACACTTCCTCGAAAGGAAATAGCGATTGCAGATGTCTAAGTATCGAAGCAATATAGTTCAAATGCTTCTTAAAACGAGATATTGCATCTCATATCTATGTTTCATGATAAGATATAATATACATTGCGAAGTGTTATGCATTCCTCGTCTACGATTCAAATGAATGTAAATGCGACACTTCCTTGCAAGGAAATAGCGTTTGCAGATGTCTACGTATCGTAGCAATAGAGTTCATATGATTCTTAGAACGCGATATCGCATCTCATATCTATGTTTCATGGTAAGATATAATATGATTTGCGAAGTGTCATGTATTCCTCGTCTACACTTCAAATGAATGTAATTGCAACACTTCCTTGCAAGGAAATAGCGTTTGCAGATGTTTACCTATCAAAGCAATAGAGTTCTAATGCTTCTTAAAACGCGATATCGCATCTCATTTCTATGTTTCATGGTAAGATATAATATGATTTGCGAAGTGTTATGTATTCCTCGTCTACACTTCAAATGAATGTAAATGCGACACTTCCTCGCTAGGAAATAGCGTTTGCAGATGTCTACGTATCGTAGCAATAGATTTCTAATGCTTCTTAAAACGCGATATCGCATCTCATTTCTATGTTTCATGGTAAGATATAATACAATTTGCGAAGTGTCATGTATTCCTCGTCTACACTTCAAATGAATGTAAATGCGACACTTCCCTGCTAGGAAATAGCGTCTGCAGATGTCTACGTATGGTAGCAATAGAGTTCATATGATCCTTAAAACGCGATATCGCATCTCATTCCTATGTTTCATGGTAAGATATAATATGATTTGCGAAGTGTCATGTATTCCTCGTCTACACTTCAAATGAATGTAAATGCGACACTTCCTTGCTAGGAAATAGCGTCTGCAGATGTCTAGGTATCGTAGCAATAGAGTTCGTGTGATTCTTAAAACGCGATATCGCATCTCATTTCTATGTTTCATGGTAAGATATAATACAATTTGCGAAGTGTCATGTATTCCTCGTCTACACTTCAAATGAATGTAAATGCGACACTTCCCTGCTAGGAAATAGCGTCTGCAGATGTCTAGGTATCGTAGGAATAGAGTTCTAATGCTTCTTAAAACGCGATATCGCATCTCATTTCTATGTTTCATGGTAAGATGTAATATGGTTTGCGAAGTGTTATGTATTCCTCGTCTACACTTCAAATGAATGTAAATGCGACACTTCCTTGCTAGGAAATAGCGTCTGCAGATGTCTAGGTATCGTAGCAATAGTGTTCTAATGCTTCTTGAAACGCGATATCGCATCTCATTTCTACGTTTCATGGTAAGATGTAATATGATTTGCGAAGTGTTATGTATTCCTCGTCTACACTTCAAATGAATCTAAATGCGACACTTCCTTGCAAGGAAGTAGCGATTGCAGATGTCTACGTATCGAAGCAATAGAGTTCAAATGCTTCTTAAAACGAGATATTGCATCTCATATCTATGTTTCATGATAAGAAATAATATACATTGCGAAGTGTTATGCATTCCTCGTCTACGATTCAAATGAATGTAAATGCGACACTTCCTTGCAAGGAAATAGCGTTTGCAGATGTCTACGTATCGTAGCAATAGAGTTCTTATGATTCTTAAAAAGCGATATCGCATCTCATTTCTATGTTTCATGGTAAGATATAATATGATTTGCGAAGTGTCATGTATTCCTCGTCTACACTTCAAATGAATGTAAATGCGACACTTCCTTGATAGGAAATAGCGTCTGCAGATGTCTAGGTATCGTAGCAATAGAGTTCTAATGCTTCTTGAAACGCGATATCGCATCTCATTTCTATGTTTCATGGTAAGATGTAATATGATTTGCGAAGTGTTATGTATTCCTCGTCTACACTTCAAATGAATGTAAATGCGACACTTCCTTTCAAGGAAGTAGCGATTGCAGATGTCTACGTATCGAAGCAATAGAGTTTAAATGCTTCTTAAAACGAGATATTGCATCTCATATCTATGTTTCATGATAAGATATAATATACATTGCGAAGTGTTATGCATTCCTCGTCTACGATTCAAATGAATGTAAATGCGACACTTCCTTGCAAGGAAATAGCGTTTGCAGATGTCTACGTATCGTAGCATTAGAGTTCATGTGATTCTTAAAACGCGATATCGCATCTCATTTCTATGTTTCATGGTAAGATATAATACGATTTGCGAAGTGTCATGTATTCCTCGTCTACACTTCAAATGAATGTAAATGCGACACTTCCCTGCTAGGAAATAGCGTCTGCAGATGTCTAGGTATACGTAGGAATAGAGTTCTAATGCTTCTTAAAACGCGATATCGCATCTCATTTCTATGTTTCATGGTAAGATGTAATATGGTTTGCGAAGTGTTATGCATTCCTCGTATACGATTCAAATGAATGTAAATGCTACACTTCCTTGCAAGGAAATAGCGTTTGCAGTTGTCTACGTATCGTAGCAATACTGTTCTTATGATTCTTAAAACGCGATATCGCATCTCATTTCTATCTTTCATGGTAAGATATAATATGATTTGCGAAGTGTTATGTATTCCTCGTCTACACTTCAAATGAATGTGAATGCGACACTTCCTTGCTAGGAAATAGCGTCTGCAGATGTCTAGGTATCGTAGCAATAGAGTTCTATTGCTTCTTAAAACGAGATATTGCATCTCATATTTATGTTTCATGATAAGATATAATATACATTGCGAAGTGTTATGCGTTCCTCGACTACGATTCAAGTGAATGTAAATGCGACACTTTCTTGCAAGGAAATAGCGTTTGCAGATGTCTACGTATCGTAGCAATAGTGTTCTTATGATTCTTAAAACGCGATATCGCATCTCATTTCTATGTTTCATGGTAAGATATAATATGATTTGCGAAGTGTCATGTATTCCTCGTCTACACTTCAAATGAATGTAAATGCGACACTTCCTCGAAAGGAAATAGCGATTGCAGATGTCTAAGTATCGAAGCAATATAGTTCAAATGCTTCTTAAAACGAGATATTGCATCTCATATCTATGTTTCATGATAAGATATAATATACATTGCGAAGTGTTATGCATTCCTCGTCTACGATTCAAATGAATGTAAATGCGACACTTCCTTGCAAGGAAATAGCGTTTGCAGATGTCTACGTATCGTAGCAATAGAGTTCATATGATTCTTAGAACGCGATATCGCATCTCATATCTATGTTTCATGGTAAGATATAATATGATTTGCGAAGTGTCATGTATTCCTCGTCTACACTTCAAATGAATGTAATTGCAACACTTCCTTGCAAGGAAATAGCGTTTGCAGATGTTTACCTATCAAAGCAATAGAGTTCTAATGCTTCTTAAAACGCGATATCGCATCTCATTTCTATGTTTCATGGTAAGATATAATATGATTTGCGAAGTGTTATGTATTCCTCGTCTACACTTCAAATGAATGTAAATGCGACACTTCCTTGCAAAGAAATAGCGTTTGCAGATGTCTACGTATCGTAGCAATAGATATGTAATGCTTCTTAAAACGCGATATCGCATCTCATTTCTATGTTTCATGGTAAGATATAATATGATTTGCGAAGTGTTATGTATTCCTCGTCTACACTTCAAATGAATGTAAATGCGACACTTCCTTGCAAAGAAATAGCGTTTGCAGATGTCTACGTATCGTAGCAATAGATATGTAATGCTTCTTAAAACGCGATATCGCATCTCATTTCTACGTTTCATGGTAAGATATAATATGATTTGCGAAGTGTCATGTATTCCTCGTCTACTATTCAAATGAGTGTAAATGCGTCACTTCCTAGCAAGGAAATAGCGTTTGCAAATGTCTACGTATCGTAGCTATAGAGTTCTAATGCTCTTAAAACACGATATCGCATCTCATTTCTATGTTTCATGGTAAGATGTAATATGATTTGCGAAGTGTTATGTGTTCCTCGTCTACACTTCAAATGAATGTAAATTCGACACTTCCTTGCTAGGAAATAGCGTCTGCAGATGTCTAGGTATCGTAGCGATATAGTTCTAATGCTTCTTAAAACGCGATATCGCATCTCATTTCTATGTTTCATGGTAAGATATAATATGATTTGCGAAGTGTTATGTATTCCTCGTCTACACTTCAAATGAATGTAAATGCGACACTTCCTTGCAAGGAAATAGCGTTTGCAGATGTCTACGTATCGTAGCAATAGAGTACAGATAATTCTTAAAACGCGATATCGCATCTCATTTCTATGTTTCATGGTAAGATATAATATGATTTGCGAAGTGTCATGTATTCCTCGTCTACACTTCAAATGAATGTAAATGCGACACTTCCTTGCTAGGAAATAGCGTCTGCAGATGTCTAGGTATCGTAGCAATAGAGTTCATATGATTCTTAAAACGCGATATCGCTTCTCATTTCTATGTTTCATGGTAAGATATAATATGATTTGCGAAGTGTTATGTATTCCTTGTCTGCACTTCAAATGAATGTAAATGAGACACTTCCTTGCAAGGAAATAGCGTTTGCAGATGTCTGCGTATCGTAGCAATAGAGTTCATATGATTCTTAAAACGCGATATCGCATCTCAATTCTATGTTTCATGGTAAGATATAATATGATTTGCGAAGTGTCATGTAATCCTCGTCTACACTTCAAATGAATGTGAATGCGACACTTCCTCGCTAGGAAATAGCGTTTGCAGATGTCTACGTTTCGTAGCAATAGAGTTCAGATGATTCTTAAAACGCGATATCGCATCTCATTTCTATGTTTCATGGTAAGATATAACATGATTTGCGAAGTGTTGTGTATTCCTCGTCTACACTTCAAATGAATGTGAATGCGATACTTCCTCGCTTGGAAATAGCCTTTGCAGATGTCTACGTATCGTAGCAACAGATTTCTAATGCTTCTTAAAACGCGATATCGCATCTCATTTCTATGTTTCATGGTAAGATGTAATATGGTTTGCGAAGTGTTATGCATTCCTCGTATACGATTCAAATGAATGTAAATGCTACACTTCCTTGCAAGGAAATAGCGTTTGCAGTTGTCTACGTATCGTAGCAATACTGTTCTTATGATTCTTAAAACGCGATATCGCATCTCATTTCTATCTTTCATGGTAAGATATAATATGATTTGCGAAGTGTTATGTATTCCTCGTCTACACTTCAAATGAATGTGAATGCGACACTTCCTTGCTAGGAAATAGCGTCTGCAGATGTCTAGGTATCGTAGCAATAGAGTTCTATTGCTTCTTAAAACGAGATATTGCATCTCATATTTATGTTTCATGATAAGATATAATATACATTGCGAAGTGTTATGCGTTCCTCGACTACGATTCAAGTGAATGTAAATGCGACACTTTCTTGCAAGGAAATAGCGTTTGCAGATGTCTACGTATCGTAGCAATAGTGTTCTTATGATTCTTAAAACGCGATATCGCATCTCATTTCTATGTTTCATGGTAAGATATAATATGATTTGCGAAGTGTCATGTATTCCTCGTCTACACTTCAAATGAATGTAAATGCGACACTTCCTCGAAAGGAAATAGCGATTGCAGATGCCTAAGTATCGAAGCAATATAGTTCAAATGCTTCTTAAAACGAGATATTGCATCTCATATCTATGTTTCATGATAAGATATAATATACATTGCGAAGTGTTATGCATTCCTCGTCTACGATTCAAATGAATGTAAATGCGACACTTCCTTGCAAGGAAATAGCGTTTGCAGATGTCTACGTATCGTAGCAATAGAGTTCATATGATTCTTAGAACGCGATATCGCATCTCATATCTATGTTTCATGGTAAGATATAATATGATTTGCGAAGTGTCATGTATTCCTCGTCTACACTTCAAATGAATGTAATTGCAACACTTCCTTGCAAGGAAATAGCGTTTGCAGATGTTTACCTATCAAAGCAATAGAGTTCTAATGCTTCTTAAAACGCGATATCGCATCTCATTTCTATGTTTCATGGTAAGATATAATATGATTTGCGAAGTGTTATGTATTCCTCGTCTACACTTCAAATGAATGTAAATGCGACACTTCCTTGCAAAGAAATAGCGTTTGCAGATGTCTACGTATCGTAGCAATAGATATGTAATGCTTCTTAAAACGCGATATCGCATCTCATTTCTACGTTTCATGGTAAGATATAATATGATTTGCGAAGTGTCATGTATTCCTCGTCTACTATTCAAATGAGTGTAAATGCGTCACTTCCTAGCAAGGAAATAGCGTTTGCAAATGTCTACGTATCGTAGCTATAGAGTTCTAATGCTCTTAAAACACGATATCGCATCTCATTTCTATGTTTCATGGTAAGATGTAATATGATTTGCGAAGTGTTATGTGTTCCTCGTCTACACTTCAAATGAATGTAAATTCGACACTTCCTTGCTAGGAAATAGCGTCTGCAGATGTCTAGGTATCGTAGCGATATAGTTCTAATGCTTCTTAAAACGCGATATCGCATCTCATTTCTATGTTTCATGGTAAGATATAATATGATTTGCGAAGTGTTATGTATTCCTCGTCTACACTTCAAATGAATGTAAATGCGACACTTCCTTGCAAGGAAATAGCGTTTGCAGATGTCTACGTATCGTAGCAATAGAGTACAGATAATTCTTAAAACGCGATATCGCATCTCATTTCTATGTTTCATGGTAAGATATAATATGATTTGCGAAGTGTCATGTATTCCTCGTCTACACTTCAAATGAATGTAAATGCGACACTTCCTTGCTAGGAAATAGCGTCTGCAGATGTCTAGGTATCGTAGCAATAGAGTTCATATGATTCTTAAAACGCGATATCGCTTCTCATTTCTATGTTTCATGGTAAGATATAATATGATTTGCGAAGTGTTATGTATTCCTTGTCTGCACTTCAAATGAATGTAAATGAGACACTTCCTTGCAAGGAAATAGCGTTTGCAGATGTCTGCGTATCGTAGCAATAGAGTTCATATGATTCTTAAAACGCGATATCGCATCTCAATTCTATGTTTCATGGTAAGATATAATATGATTTGCGAAGTGTCATGTAATCCTCGTCTACACTTCAAATGAATGTGAATGCGACACTTCCTCGCTAGGAAATAGCGTTTGCAGATGTCTACGTTTCGTAGCAATAGAGTTCAGATGATTCTTAAAACGCGATATCGCATCTCATTTCTATGTTTCATGGTAAGATATAACATGATTTGCGAAGTGTTGTGTATTCCTCGTCTACACTTCAAATGAATGTGAATGCGATACTTCCTCGCTTGGAAATAGCCTTTGCAGATGTCTACGTATCGTAGCAACAGATTTCTAATGCTTCTTAAAACGCGATATCGCATCTCATTTCTATGTTTCATGGTAAGATGTAATATGGTTTGCGAAGTGTTATGCATTCCTCGTATACGATTCAAATGAATGTAAATGCTACACTTCCTTGCAAGGAAATAGCGTTTGCAGTTGTCTACGTATCGTAGCAATACTGTTCTTATGATTCTTAAAACGCGATATCGCATCTCATTTCTATCTTTCATGGTAAGATATAATATGATTTGCGAAGTGTTATGTATTCCTCGTCTACACTTCAAATGAATGTGAATGCGACACTTCCTTGCTAGGAAATAGCGTCTGCAGATGTCTAGGTATCGTAGCAATAGAGTTCTATTGCTTCTTAAAACGAGATATTGCATCTCATATTTATGTTTCATGATAAGATATAATATACATTGCGAAGTGTTATGCGTTCCTCGACTACGATTCAAGTGAATGTAAATGCGACACTTTCTTGCAAGGAAATAGCGTTTGCAGATGTCTACGTATCGTAGCAATAGTGTTCTTATGATTCTTAAAACGCGATATCGCATCTCATTTCTATGTTTCATGGTAAGATATAATATGATTTGCGAAGTGTCATGTATTCCTCGTCTACACTTCAAATGAATGTAAATGCGACACTTCCTCGAAAGGAAATAGCGATTGCAGATGTCTAAGTATCGAAGCAATATAGTTCAAATGCTTCTTAAAACGAGATATTGCATCTCATATCTATGTTTCATGATAAGATATAATATACATTGCGAAGTGTTATGCATTCCTCGTCTACGATTCAAATGAATGTAAATGCGACACTTCCTTGCAAGGAAATAGCGTTTGCAGATGTCTACGTATCGTAGCAATAGAGTTCATATGATTCTTAGAACGCGATATCGCATCTCATATCTATGTTTCATGGTAAGATATAATATGATTTGCGAAGTGTCATGTATTCCTCGTCTACACTTCAAATGAATGTAATTGCAACACTTCCTTGCAAGGAAATAGCGTTTGCAGATGTTTACCTATCAAAGCAATAGAGTTCTAATGCTTCTTAAAACGCGATATCGCATCTCATTTCTATGTTTCATGGTAAGATATAATATGATTTGCGAAGTGTTATGTATTCCTCGTCTACACTTCAAATGAATGTAAATGCGACACTTCCTTGCAAAGAAATAGCGTTTGCAGATGTCTACGTATCGTAGCAATAGATATGTAATGCTTCTTAAAACGCGATATCGCATCTCATTTCTATGTTTCATGGTAAGATATAATATGATTTGCGAAGTGTTATGTATTCCTCGTCTACACTTCAAATGAATGTAAATGCGACACTTCCTTGCAAAGAAATAGCGTTTGCAGATGTCTACGTATCGTAGCAATAGATATGTAATGCTTCTTAAAACGCGATATCGCATCTCATTTCTACGTTTCATGGTAAGATATAATATGATTTGCGAAGTGTCATGTATTCCTCGTCTACTATTCAAATGAGTGTAAATGCGTCACTTCCTAGCAAGGAAATAGCGTTTGCAAATGTCTACGTATCGTAGCTATAGAGTTCTAATGCTCTTAAAACACGATATCGCATCTCATTTCTATGTTTCATGGTAAGATGTAATATGATTTGCGAAGTGTTATGTGTTCCTCGTCTACACTTCAAATGAATGTAAATTCGACACTTCCTTGCTAGGAAATAGCGTCTGCAGATGTCTAGGTATCGTAGCGATATAGTTCTAATGCTTCTTAAAACGCGATATCGCATCTCATTTCTATGTTTCATGGTAAGATATAATATGATTTGCGAAGTGTTATGTATTCCTCGTCTACACTTCAAATGAATGTAAATGCGACACTTCCTTGGCAAGGAAATAGCGTTTGCAAGATGTCTACGTATCGTAGCAATAGAGTACAGATAATCTTAAAACGCGATATCGCATCTCATTTCTATGTTTCATGGTAAGATATAATATGATTTGCGAAGTGTCATGTATTCCTCGTCTACACTTCAAATGAATGTAAATGCGACACTTCCTTGCTAGGAAATAGCGTCTGCAGATGTCTAGGTATCGTAGCAATAGAGTTCATATGATTCTTAAAACGCGATATCGCTTCTCATTTCTATGTTTCATGGTAAGATATATATATGATTTGCGAAGTGTTATGTATTCCTTGTCTGCACTTCAAATGAATGTAAATGAGACACTTCCTTGCAAGGAAATAGCGTTTGCAGATGTCTGCGTATCGTAGCAATAGAGTTCATATGATTCTTAAAACGCGATATCGCATCTCAATTCTATGTTTCATGTAAGATATAATATGATTTGCGAAGTGTCATGTAATCCTCGTCTACACTTCAAATGAATGTGAATGCGACACTTCTCGCTAGGAAATAGCGTTTGCAGATGTCTACGTTTCGTAGCAATAGAGTTCAGATGATTCTTAAAACGCGATATCGCATCTCATTTCTATGTTTCATGGTAAGATATAACATGATTTGCGAAGTGTTGTGTATTCCTCGTCTACACTTCAAATGAATGTGAATGCGATACTTCCTCGCTTGGAATAGCCTTTGCAGATGTCTACGTATCGTAGCAACAGATTTCTAATGCTTCTTAAACGCGATATCGCATCTCATTTCTATGTTTCATGGTAAGATATAATATGATTTGCGAAGTGTCATGTATTCCTCGTCTACACTTCAATGAATGTAAATGCGACACTTCCTTGCTAGGAAATAGCGTCTGCAGATGTCTAGGTATCGTAGCAATAGTGTTCTAATGCTTCTTAAAACGCGATATCGCACCTCATTTCTATGTTTCATGGTAAGATATAATATGATTTGCGAAGTGTCATGTAATCCTCGTCTACACTTCAAATGAATGTGAATGCGACACTTCCTCGCTAGGAAATAGCGTTTGCAGATGTCTACGTATCGTAGCAATAGAGTTGAGATGATTCTTAAAACGCGATATCGCATCTGATTTCTATGTTTCATGGTAAGATATAACATGATTTGCGAAGTGTCATGTATTCCTCGTCTACACTTCAAATGAATGTAAATGCGACACTTCCTTGCTAGGAAATAGCGTCTGCAGATGTCTAGGTATCGTAGCAATAGTGTTCTAATGCTTCTTAAAACGCGATATCGCACCTCATTTCTATGTTTCATGGTAAGATATAATATGATTTGCGAAGTGTCATGTACTCCTCGTCTACACTTCAAATGAATGTAAATGCGACACTTCCTCGCTAGGAAATAGCGTTTGCAGATGTCTACGTATCGTAGCAATAGATTTCTAATGCTTCTTAAAACGCGATATCGCATCTCATTTCTATGTTTCATGGTAAGATATAATATGATTTGCGAAGTGTCATGTATTCCTCGTCTATACTTCAAATGAATGTGAATGCGATACTTCCTCGCTTGGAAATAGCGTCTGCAGATGTCTACGTATCGTAGCAATAGCTTTCTAATGCTTCTTAAAACGCGATATCGCATCTCATTTCTATGTTTCATGGTAAGATATAATATGATTTGCGAAGTGTCATGTATTACTCGTCTACACTTCAAATGAATGTAAATGCGACACTTCCTTGCTAGGATATAGCGTCTGCAAATGTCTAGGTATCGTAGCAATAGAGTTCATATGATTCTTAAAACGCGATATCGCATCTCATTTCTATGTTTCATGGTAAGATATAATACGATTTGCGAAGTGTCATGTATTCCTCGTCTACACTTCAAATGACTGTAAATGCGACACTTCCTTGCTAGGAAATAGCGTCTGCAGATGTCTAGGTATCGTAGCAATAGTGTTCTAATGCTTCTTAAAACGCGATATCGCACCTCATTTCTATGTTTCATGGTAAGATATAATATGATTTGCGAAGTGTCATGTACTCCTCGTCTACACTTCAAATGAATGTAAATGCGACACTTCCTCGCTAGGAAATAGCGTTTGCAGATGTCTACGTATCGTAGCAATAGATTTCTAATGCTTCTTAAAACGCGATATCGCATCTCATTTCTATGTTTCATGGTAAGATATAATATGATTTGCGAAGTGTCATGTATTCCTCGTCTACACTTCAAATGAATGTAAATGCAACACTTCCTTGCAAGGAAATAGCGTTTGCAGATGTTTACCTATCAGAGCAATAGAGTTCTAATGCTTCTTAAAACGCGATATCGCATCTCATATCTATGTTTCATGATAAGATATAATATACATTGCGAAGTGTCATGTATTCCTCGTCTACACTTCAAATGAATGTAAATGCAACACTTCCTTGCAAGGAAATAGCGTTTGCAGATGTTTACCTATCAAAGCAATAGAGTTCTAATGCTTCTTAAAACGCGATATCGCATCTCATTTCTATGTTTCATGGTAAGATATAATATGATTTGCGAAGTGTTATGTATTCCTTGTCTGCACTTCAAATGAATGTAAATGAGACACTTCCTTGCAAGGAAATAGCGTTTGCAGATGTCAACGTATCGTAGTAATTGAGTTCTTATGATTCTTAAAACGCGATATCGCATCTCATTTCTATGTTTCATGGTAAGATATAACATGATTTGCGAAGTGTTATGTACTCCTCGTCTACACTTCAAATGAATGTGAATGCGATACTTCCTCGCTACTAAATAGCGTTTGCAGATGTCTACGTATCGTAGCAATAGCTTTCTAATGCTTCTTAAAACGCGATATCGCATCTCATTTCTATGTTTCATGGTAAGATATAATATGATTTGCGAAGTGTCATGTATTTCTCGTCTACACTTCAAATGAATGTAAATGCGACACTTCCTTGCTAGGAAATAGCGTCTGCAGATGTCTAGGTATCGTAGCAATAGAGTTCTAATGCTTCTTAAAACGCGATATCGCATCTCATTTCTATGTTTCATGGTAAGATGTAATATGATTTGCGAAGTGTTATGTATTCCTCGCTACACTTCAAATGAATGTAAATTCGACACTTCCTTGCTAGGAAATAGCGTCTGCAGATATCTAGGTATCGTAGCGATAGAGTTCTAATGCTTCTTAAAACGCGATATCGCATCTCATTTCTATGTTTCATGGTAAGATGTAATATGATTTGCGAAGTGTTATGCATTCCTCGTCTACGATTCAAATGAATGTAAATGCGACACTTCCTTGCAAGGAAGTAGCGATTGCAGATATCTACGTATCGAAGCAATAGAGTTCAAATGCTTCTTAAAACGAGATATTGCATCTCATATCTATGTTTCATGATAAGATATAATATACATTGCGAAGTGTTATGCATTCCTCGAGTACGATTCAAGTGAATGTAAATGCGACACTTCCTTGCAAGGAAATAGCGTTTGCAGATGTCTACGTATCGTAGCAATAGAGTTCATATGATTCTTAAAACGCGATATCGCATCTAGTTTCTATGTTTCATGGTAAGATATAATATGATTTACGAAGTGTCATGTATTCCTCGTCTACACTACAAATGAATGTGAATGCGACACTTCCTCGCTAGGAAATAGCATTAGCAGATGTCTACGTATCGTAGCAATAGAGTTTAGATGATTCTTAAAACGCGATACCGCATCTCATTTCTATGTTTCATGGTAAGATATAACATGATTTGCGAAGTGTTATGTATTCCTCGTATACACTTCAAATGAATGTGAATGCGATACTTCCTCGCTTGGAAATAGCGTTTGCAGATGTCTACGTATCGTAGCAATAGAGTTCATATGATTCTTAAAACGCGATATCGCATCTCATTTCTATGTTTCATGGTAAGATATAATATGATTTGCGAAGTGTCATGTATTCCTCGTCTACACTTCAAGTGAATGTGAATGCGATACTTCCTCGCTACTAAATAGCGTTTGCAGATGTCTACGTATCGTAGCAATAGCTTTCTAATGCTTCTTAAAACGCGATATCGCATCTCATTTCTATGTTTCTTGGTAAGATATAATATGATTTGCGAAGTGTCATGTATTCCTCGTCTACACTTCAAATGAATGTGAAGGCGACACTTCCTTGCAAGGAAATAGCGTTTGCAGATGTCTACGTATCGTAGCAATAGAGTTCTTATGATTCTTAAAACGCGATATCACATCTCATTTCTATGTTTCATGGTAAGATATAATATGATTTGCGAAGTGTCATGTATTCCTCGTCTACACTTCAAATGAATGTAAATGCGACACTTCCTTGTAAGGAAATAGCGTTTGCAGATGTCTACGGATCGTAGCATTAGATTTCTAATGCTTCTTAAAACGCGATATCGCATCTCATTTCTATGTTTCATGGTAAGATATAATATGATTTCCGAAGTGACATGCATTCCTCGTCTACACTTCAAATGAATGTAAATCCGACACTTCCTTGCTAGGAAATAGCGTCTGCAGATGTCTAGGAATCGTAGCAACAGAGTTCAAATGCTTCTTAAAACCAGATATTGCATCTCATATCTATGTTTCATGATAAGATATAATATTCATTGCGAAGTGTTATGCATTCCTCGTATACGATTCAAATGAATGTAAATGCGACACTTCCTTGCAAGGAAATAGCGTTTGCAGATGTCTACGTATCGTAGCAATAGCTTTCTAATGCTTCTTAAAACGCGATATCGCATCTCATTTCTATGTTTCATGGTAAGATATAACATGATTTGCGAAGTGTTATGTACTCCTCGTCTACACTTCAAATGAATGTGAATGCGATACTTCCTCGCTACTAAATAGCGTTTGCAGATGTCTACGTATCGTAGCAATAGCTTTCTAATGCTTCTTAAAACGCGATATCGCATCTCATTTCTATGTTTCATGGTAAGATATAATATGATTTGCGAAGTGTCATGTATTTCTCGTCTACACTTCAAATGAATGTAAATGCGACACTTCCTTGCTAGGAAATAGCGTCTGCAGATGTCTAGGTATCGTAGCAATAGAGTTCTAATGCTTCTTAAAACGCGATATCGCATCTCATTTCTATGTTTCATGGTAAGATGTAATATGATTTGCGAAGTGTTATGTATTCCTCGCTACACTTCAAATGAATGTAAATGCGACACTTCCTTGCAAGGAAATAGTGATTGCAGATGTCTACGTATCGAAGCAATAGAGTTCAAATGCTTCTTAAAACGAGATATTGCATCTCATATCTATGTTTCATGATAAGATATAATATACATTGCGAAGTGTTATGCATTCCTCGTCTACGATTCAAATGAATGTGAATGCGACACTTCCTCGCTAGGAAATAGCGTTTGCAGATGTCTACGTATCGTAGCAATAGAGATCAAATGATTCTTAAAACGCGATATCGCATCTCATTTCTATGTTTCATGGTAAGATGTAATATGATTTGCGAAGTGTCATGCATTCCTCGTCTACAATTCAAATGAATGTAAATCCGACACTTCCTTGAAAGGAAATAGCGTTTGCAGATGTCTACGTATCGTAGCAATAGAGTTGAGATGATTCTTAAAACGCGATATCGCATCTGATTTCTATGTTTCATGGTAAGATATAACATGATTTGCGAAGTGTCATGTATTCCTCGTCTACACTTCAAATGAATGTAAATGCGACACTTCCTTGCTAGGAAATAGCGTCTGCAGATGTCTAGGTATCGTAGCAATAGTGTTCTAATGCTTCTTAAAACGCGATATCGCACCTCATTTCTATGTTTCATGGTAAGATATAATATGATTTGCGAAGTGTCATGTACTCCTCGTCTACACTTCAAATGAATGTAAATGCGACACTTCCTCGCTAGGAAATAGCGTTTGCAGATGTCTACGTATCGTAGCAATAGATTTCTAATGCTTCTTAAAACGCGATATCGCATCTCATTTCTATGTTTCATGGTAAGATATAATATGATTTGCGAAGTGTCATGTATTCCTCGTCTATACTTCAAATGAATGTGAATGCGATACTTCCTCGCTTGGAAATAGCGTCTGCAGATGTCTACGTATCGTAGCAATAGCTTTCTAATGCTTCTTAAAACGCGATATCGCATCTCATTTCTATGTTTCATGGTAAGATATAATATGATTTGCGAAGTGTCATGTATTACTCGTCTACACTTCAAATGAATGTAAATGCGACACTTCCTTGCTAGGATATAGCGTCTGCAAATGTCTAGGTATCGTAGCAATAGAGTTCATATGATTCTTAAAACGCGATATCGCATCTCATTTCTATGTTTCATGGTAAGATATAATACGATTTGCGAAGTGTCATGTATTCCTCGTCTACACTTCAAATGACTGTAAATGCGACACTTCCTTGCTAGGAAATAGCGTCTGCAGATGTCTAGGTATCGTAGCAATAGTGTTCTAATGCTTCTTAAAACGCGATATCGCACCTCATTTCTATGTTTCATGGTAAGATATAATATGATTTGCGAAGTGTCATGTACTCCTCGTCTACACTTCAAATGAATGTAAATGCGACACTTCCTCGCTAGGAAATAGCGTTTGCAGATGTCTACGTATCGTAGCAATAGATTTCTAATGCTTCTTAAAACGCGATATCGCATCTCATTTCTATGTTTCATGGTAAGATATAATATGATTTGCGAAGTGTCATGTATTCCTCGTCTACACTTCAAATGAATGTAAATGCAACACTTCCTTGCAAGGAAATAGCGTTTGCAGATGTTTACCTATCAGAGCAATAGAGTTCTAATGCTTCTTAAAACGCGATATCGCATCTCATATCTATGTTTCATGATAAGATATAATATACATTGCGAAGTGTCATGTATTCCTCGTCTACACTTCAAATGAATGTAAATGCAACACTTCCTTGCAAGGAAATAGCGTTTGCAGATGTTTACCTATCAAAGCAATAGAGTTCTAATGCTTCTTAAAACGCGATATCGCATCTCATTTCTATGTTTCATGGTAAGATATAATATGATTTGCGAAGTGTTATGTATTCCTTGTCTGCACTTCAAATGAATGTAAATGAGACACTTCCTTGCAAGGAAATAGCGTTTGCAGATGTCAACGTATCGTAGCAATTGAGTTCTTATGATTCTTAAAACGCGATATCGCATCTCATTTCTATGTTTCATGGTAAGATATAACATGATTTGCGAAGTGTTATGTACTCCTCGTCTACACTTCAAATGAATGTGAATGCGATACTTCCTCGCTACTAAATAGCGTTTGCAGATGTCTACGTATCGTAGCAATAGCTTTCTAATGCTTCTTAAAACGCGATATCGCATCTCATTTCTATGTTTCATGGTAAGATATAATATGATTTGCGAAGTGTCATGTATTTCTCGTCTACACTTCAAATGAATGTAAATGCGACACTTCCTTGCTAGGAAATAGCGTCTGCAGATGTCTAGGTATCGTAGCAATAGAGTTCTAATGCTTCTTAAAACGCGATATCGCATCTCATTTCTATGTTTCATGGTAAGATGTAATATGATTTGCGAAGTGTTATGTATTCCTCGCTACACTTCAAATGAATGTAAATGCGACACTTCCTTGCAAGGAAATAGTGATTGCAGATGTCTACGTATCGAAGCAATAGAGTTCAAATGCTTCTTAAAACGAGATATTGCATCTCATATCTATGTTTCATGATAAGATATAATATACATTGCGAAGTGTTATGCATTCCTCGTCTACGATTCAAATGAATGTGAATGCGACACTTCCTCGCTAGGAAATAGCGTTTGCAGATGTCTACGTATCGTAGCAATAGAGATCAAATGATTCTTAAAACGCGATATCGCATCTCATTTCTATGTTTCATGGTAAGATGTAATATGATTTGCGAAGTGTCATGCATTCCTCGTCTACAATTCAAATGAATGTAAATCCGACACTTCCTTGCAAGGAAATAGCGTTTGCAGATGTCTACGTATCGTAGCAATAGAGTTCTTATGATTCTTTAAACGCGATATCGCATCACATTTCTATGTTTCATGGTAAGATATAATATGATTTGCGCAGTGTCATGTATTCCTCGTCTACACTTCAAATGAATGCGATACTTCCTTGCAAGGAAGTAGCGATTGCAGATGTCTTCGTTTCGAAGCAATAGTGTTCAAATGCTTCTTAAAACGAGATATTGCATCTCATATCTATGTTTCATGATAAGATATAATATACATTGGGAAGTGTTATGCATTCCTCGTCTACGATTCAAATGAATGTAAATGCGACACTTCCATTTAAGGAAACAGCGTTTGCAGATGTCTACGTATCGTAGCAATAGAGTACTTATGATTCTTAAAACGCGATATCGCATCTCATTTCTATGTTTCATGGTAAGATATAATATGATTTGCGAAGTGTCATGTATTCCTCGTCTGGACTTCAAATGGATGTGCATGCGACACTTCCTTGCTAGGAAATAGCGTTTGCAGATGTCTACGTATCGTAGCAATAGCTTTCTAATGCTTCTTAAAACGCGATATCGCATCTCATTTCTATGTTTCATGGTAAGATGTAATATGATTTGCGAAGTGTTATGTATTCCTCGTCTACACTTCAAATGAATGTAAATGCGACACTTCCTTGCAAGGAAGTAGCGATTGCAGATGTCTACGTATCGAAGCAATAGAGTTCAAATGCTTCTTAAAACGAGATATTGCATCTCATATCTATGTTGCATGATAAGATATAATATACATTGCGAAGTGTTATGCATTCCTCGTCTACGATTCAAATGAATGTAAATGCGACACTTCCTTGCAAGGAAATAGCGTTTGCAGATGTCTACCATTCGTAGCAATAGAGTTCTTATGATTCTTATAACGCGATATCGCATCTCATTTCTATGTTTCATGGTAAGATATAATATGATTTGCGAAGTGTCATGTATTCCTCGTCTACACTTCAAATGAATGTAAATGCGACACTTCCTTGAAAGGAAATAGCGTTTGCAGATGTCTACGTATCGTAGCAATAGCGTTCTAATGCTTCTTAAAACGCGATATCGCATCTCATTTCTATGTTTCATGGTAAGATGTAATATGATTTGCGAAGTGTTATGTATGCCTCGTCTACACTTCAAATGAATGTGAATGCGACACTTCCTCGCTAGGAAATAGCGTTTGCAGATGTCTACGTTTCGTAGCAATAGAGTTCAGATGATTCTTAAAACGCGATATCGCATCTCATTTCTATGTTTCATGGTAAGATATAATATGATTTGCGAAGTGTCATGTATTCCTCGTCTACACTTCAAATCAATGTGAATGCGATACTTCCTCGCTTGGAAATTTCGTTTGCAGATGTCTACGTATCGTAGCAATAGCTTTCTAATGCTTCTTAAAACGCGATATCGCATCTCATTTCTATGTTTCATGGTAAGATATAGTATGATTTGCGAAGTGTCATGTATTCCTCGTCTACACTTCAAATGAATGTAAATGCGACACTTCCTCGCTAGGAAATAGCGTTTGCAGATGTCTACGTATCGTAGCAATAGAGTTCATATGATTCTTAAAACGCGATATCGCATCTCATATCTATGTTTCATGGTAAGATATAATATGATTTGCGAAGTGTTATGTATTCCTCGTCTACACTTCAAAGGAATGTGAATGCGACACTTCCTCGCTAGGAAATAGCGTTTGCAGATGTCTACGTATCGTAGCAATAGATTTCTAATGCTTCTTAAAACGCGATATCGCATCTCATTTCTATGTTTCATGGTAAGATATAATATGATTTCCGATGTGTCATGTATTCCTCGTCTACACTTCAAATGAATGTAAATCCGACACTTCCTTGCTAGGAAATAGCGTCTGCAGATGTCTACGTATCGAAGCAATAGAGTTCAAATGCTTCTTAAGACGAGATATTGCATCTCATATCTATGTTTCATGATAAGATATAATATACATTGCGAAGTGTTATGCATTCCTCGTCTACGATTCAAATGAATGTAAATGCGACACTTCCTTGCAAGGAAATAGCGTTTGCAGATGTCGACGTATCGTAGCAATAGAGTTCTTATGATTCTTAAAACGCGATATCGCATCTCATTTCTATGTTTCATGGTAAGATATAATATGATTTGCGCAGTGTCATGTATTCCTCGTCTACACTTCAAATGAATGTGAATGCGACCCTTCCTCGCTAGGAAATAGAGTTTGCAGATGTCTACGTATCGTAGCAATATAGTTCATATGATTCTTAGAACGCGATATCGCATCTCATTTCTATGTTTCATGGTAAGATTTAACATGATTTGCGAAGTGTTATGTATTCCTCGTCTACACTTCAAATGAATGTGAATGCGATACTTCCTCGCTAGGAAATAGCGTTTGCAGATGTCTACGTATCGTAGCAATAGCTTTCTAATGCTTCTTAAGACGCGATATCGCATCTCATTTCTATGATTCCTGGTAAGATATAATATGATTTGCGAAGTGTCATGTATTCCTCGTCTACGATTCAAATGAATGTAAATGCGACACTTCCTTGCAAGGAAATAGCGTTTGCAGATGTCTACGATTCGTAGCAATAGAGTTCTTATGATTCTTATAACGCGATATCGCATCTCATTTCTATGTTTCATGGTAAGATATAATATGATTTGCGAAGTGCCATGTATTCCTCGTCTACACTTCAAATGAATGTAAATGCGACACTTCCTTGAAAGGAAATAGCGTTTGCAGATGTCTACGTATCGTAGCAATAGCTTTCTAATGCTTCTTAAAACGCGATATCGCATCTCATTTCTATGTTTCATGGTAAGATGTAATATGATTTGCGAAGTGTTATGTATGCCTCGTCTGCACTTCTAATGAATGTGAATGCGACACTTCCTCGCTAGGAAATAGCGTTTGCAGATGTCTACGTTTCGTAGCAATAGAGTTCAGATGACTCTTAAAACGCGATATCGCATCTCATTTCTATGTTTCATGGTAAGATATAACATGATTTGCGAAGTGTTATGTATTCCTCGTCTACACTTCAAATGAATGTGAATGCGACACCTCCTCGCTAGGAAATAGCGTTTGCAGATGTCTACGTGTCGTTGCAATAGGGATCAAATGCTTCTTAAAACGAGATATTGCATCTCATATCTATGTTTCATGATAAGATATAATATACATTGCGAAGTGTTATACATTCCTCGTCTACGATTCAAATGAATGTAAATGCGACACTTCCTTGCAAGGAAATAGCGTTTGCAGATGTCTACGTATGGTAGCAATAGAGTTCTTATGATTCTTATAACGCGATATCGCATCTCATTTCTATGTTTCATGGTAAGATATAATATGATTTGCGAAGTGTCATGTATTCCTCGTCTACACTTCAAATGAAAGTGAATGCGACACTTCCTCGCTAGGAAATAGCGTTTGCAGATGTCTACGTATCGTAGCAATAGAGTTCAGATGATTCTTAAAACGCGATATCGCATCTCATTTCTATGTTTCATGGTAAGATATAACTTGATTTGCGAAGTGTTATGTATTCCTCGTCTACACTTCAAATGAATGTGAATGCGATACTTCCTCGCTTGGAAATAGCGTTTGCAGATTTCTACGTATCGTAGCAATAGCTTTCTAATGCTTCTTAAAACGCGATATCGCATCTCATTTCTATGTTTCATGGTAAGATATAATATGATTTGCGAAGTGTCATGTATTCCTCGTCTACACTTCAAAACAATGTGAATGCGATACTTCTTCGCTTGGAAATAGCGTTTGCAGATGTCTACGTATCGTAGCAATAGCTTTCTAATGCTTCTTAAAACGCGATATCGCATCTCATTTCTATGTTTCATGGTAAGATATAGTATGATTTGCGAAGTGTCATGTATTCCTCGTCTACACTTCAAATGAATGTAAATGCGACACTTCCTCGCTAGGAAATAGCGTTTGCAGATGTCTACGTATCGTAGCAATAGAGTTCATATGATTCTTAAAACGCGATATCGCATCTCATATCTATGTTTCATGGTAAGATATAATATGATTTGCGAAGTGTTATGTATTCCTCGTCTACACTTCAAAGGAATGTGAATGCGACACTTCCTCGCTAGGAAATAGCGTTTGCAGATGTCTACGTATCGTAGCAATAGATTTCTAATGCTTCTTAAAACGCGATATCGCATCTCATTTCTATGCTTCATGGTAAGATATAATATGACTTCCGAAGTGTCATGTATTCCTCGTCTACACTTCAAATGAATGTAAATGCGACACTTCCTTGCAAAGAAATAGCGTTTGCAGATGTCTACGTATCGTAGCAATAGATATGTAATGCTTCTTAAAACGCGATATCGCATCTCATTTCTACGTTTCATGGTAAGATATAATATGATTTGCGAAGTGTCATGTATTCCTCGTCTACACTTCAAATGAATGTGAAGGCGACACTTCCTTGCAAGGAAATAGCGTTTGCAGATGTCTACGTATCGTAGCAATAGAGTTCTTATGATTCTTAAAACGCGATATCACATCTCATTTCTATGTTTCATGGTAAGATATAATATGATTTGCGAAGTGTCATGTATTCCTCGTCTACACTTCAAATGAATGTAAATGCGACACTTCCTTGTAAGGAAATAGCGTTTGCAGATGTCTACGTATCGTAGCAATAGAGTTCAGATGATTCTTAAAACGCGATATCGCATCTCATTTCTATGTTTCATGGTAAGATATAATATGATTTGCGAAGTGTTATGCATTCCTCGTCTACGATTCAAATGAATGTAAATGCGACACTTCCTTGCTAGGAAATAGCGTCTGCAGGTGTCTAGGTATCGTAGCAATAGAGTTCTAATGCTTCTTAAAACGCGATATCGCATCTCATTTCTATGTTTCATGGTAAGATGTAATATGATTTGCGAAGTGGTATGTATTCCTTGTCTACACTTCAGAGGAATGTGAATGCGACACTTCCTCGCTAGGAAGTAGCGTTTGCAGATGTCTACGGATCGTAGCATTAGATTTCTAATGCTTCTTAAAACGCGATATCGCATCTCATTTCTATGTTTCATGGTAAGATATAATATGATTTCCGAAGTGACATGCATTCCTCGTCTACACTTCAAATGAATGTAAATCCGACACTTCCTTGCTAGGAAATAGCGTCTGCAGATGTCTAGGAATCGTAGCAACAGAGTTCAAATGCTTCTTAAAACCAGATATTGCATCTCATATCTATGTTTCATGATAAGATATAATATTCATTGCGAAGTGTTATGCATTCCTCGCATACGATTCAAATGAATGTAAATGCGACACTTCCTTGCAAGGAAATAGCGTTTGCAGATGTCTACGTATCGTAGCAATAGCTTTCTAATGCTTCTTAAAACGCGATATCGCATCTCATTTCTATGTTTCATGGTAAGATATAATATGATTTGCGAAGTGTCATGTATTCTTCGCCTACACTTCAAATGAATGTAAATGCGACACTTCCTTGCTAGGAAATAGGGTCTGCAGATGTCTAGGTATCGTAGCAATAGAGTAATAATGCTTCTTAAAACGCGATATCGCATCTCATCTCTATGTTTCATGGTAAGATATAACATGATTTGCGAAGTGTTATGTACTCCTCGTCTACACTTCAAATGAATGTGAATGCGATACTTCCTCGCTACTAAATAGCGTTTGCAGACGTCTACGTATCGTAGCAATAGCTTTCTAATGCTTCTTAAAACGCGATATCGCATCTCATTTCTATGTTTCATGGTAAGATATAATATGATTTGCGAAGTGTCATGTATTTCTCGTCTACACTTCAAATGAATGTAAATGCGACACTTCCTTGCTAGGAAATAGCGTCTGCAGATGTCTAGGTATCGTAGCAATAGAGTTCTAATGCTTCTTAAAACGCGATATCGCATCTCATTTCTATGTTTCATGGTAAGATGTAATATGATTTGCGAAGTGTTATGTATTCCTCGCTACACTTCAAATGAGTGTAAATGCGACACTTCCTTGCAAGGAAATAGTGATTGCAGATGTCTACGTATCGAAGCAATAGAGTTCAAATGCTTCTTAAAACGAGATATTGCATCTCATATCTATATTTCATGATAAGATATAATATACATTGCGAAGTGCTATGCATTCCTCGTCTACGATTCAAATGAATGTGAATGCGACACTTCCTCGCTAGGAAATAGCGTTTGCAGATGTCTACGTATCGTAGCAATAGAGATCAAATAATTCTTAAAACGCGATATCGCATCTCATTTCTATGTTTCATGGTAAGATGTAATATGATTTGCGAAGTGTCATGCATTCCTCGTCTACAATTCAAATGAATGTAAATCCGACACTTCCTTGCAAGGAAATAGCGTTTGCAGATGTCTACGTATCGTAGCAATATAGTTCTTATGATTCTTTAAACGCGATATCGCATCACATTTCTATGTTTCATGGTAAGATATAATATGATTTGCGCAGTGTCATGTATTCCTCGTCTACACTTCAAATGAATGCGATACTTCCTTGCAAGGAAGTAGCGATTGCAGATGTCTACGTTTCGAAGCAATAGTGTTCAAATGCTTCTTAAAACGAGATATTGCATCTCATATCTATGTTTCATGATAAGATATAATATACATTGGGAAGTGTTATGCATTCCTCGTCTACGATTCAAATGAATGTAAATGCGACACTTCCATTTAAGGAAACAGCGTTTGCAGATGTCTACCTATCGTAGCAATAGAGTACTTATCATTCTTAAAACGCGATATCGCATCTCATTTCTATGTTTCATGGTAAGATATAATATGATTTGCGAAGTGTCATGTATTCCTCGTCTGGACTTCAAATGGATGTGCATGCGACACTTCCTTGCTAGGAAATAGCGTTTGCAGATGTCTACGTATCGTAGCAATAGCTTTCTAATGCTTCTTAAAACGCGATATCGCATCTCATTTCTATGTTTCATGGTAAGATGTAATATGATTTGCGAAGTGTTATGTATTCCTCGTCTACACTTCAAATGAATGTAAATGCGACACTTCCTTGCAAGGAAGTAGCGATTGCAGATGTCTACGTATCGAAGCAATAGAGTTCAAATGCTTCTTAAGACGAGATATTGCATCTCATATCTATGTTTCATGATAAGATATAATATACATTGCGAAGTGTTATGCATTCCTCGTCTACGATTCAAATGAATGTAAATGCGACACTTCCTTGCAAGGAAATAGCGTTTGCAGATGTCGACGTATCGTAGCAATAGAGTTCTTATGATTCTTAAAACGCGATATCGCATCTCATTTCTATGTTTCATGGTAAGATATAATATGATTTGCGCAGTGTCATGTATTCCTCGTCTACACTTCAAATGAATGTGAATGCGACCCTTCCTCGCTAGGAAATAGAGTTTGCAGATGTCTACGTATCGTAGCAATATAGTTCATATGATTCTTAGAACGCGATATCGCATCTCATTTCTATGTTTCATGGTAAGATTTAACATGATTTGCGAAGTGTTATGTATTCCTCGTCTACACTTCAAATGAATGTGAATGCGATACTTCCTCGCTAGGAAATAGCGTTTGCAGATGTCTACGTATCGTAGCAATAGCTTTCTAATGCTTCTTAAGACGCGATATCGCATCTCATTTCTATGATTCCTGGTAAGATATAATATGATTTGCGAAGTGTCATGTATTCCTCGTCTACGATTCAAATGAATGTAAATGCGACACTTCCTTGCAAGGAAATAGCGTTTGCAGATGTCTACGATTCGTAGCAATAGAGTTCTTATGATTCTTATAACGCGATATCGCATCTCATTTCTATGTTTCATGGTAAGATATAATATGATTTGCGAAGTGCCATGTATTCCTCGTCTACACTTCAAATGAATGTAAATGCGACACTTCCTTGAAAGGAAATAGCGTTTGCAGATGTCTACGTATCGTAGCAATAGCTTTCTAATGCTTCTTAAAACGCGATATCGCATCTCATTTCTATGTTTCATGGTAAGATGTAATATGATTTGCGAAGTGTTATGTATGCCTCGTCTGCACTTCTAATGAATGTGAATGCGACACTTCCTCGCTAGGAAATAGCGTTTGCAGATGTCTACGTTTCGTAGCAATAGAGTTCAGATGACTCTTAAAACGCGATATCGCATCTCATTTCTATGTTTCATGGTAAGATATAACATGATTTGCGAAGTGTTATGTATTCCTCGTCTACACTTCAAATGAATGTGAATGCGACACCTCCTCGCTAGGAAATAGCGTTTGCAGATGTCTACGTGTCGTTGCAATAGGGATCAAATGCTTCTTAAAACGAGATATTGCATCTCATATCTATGTTTCATGATAAGATATAATATACATTGCGAAGTGTTATACATTCCTCGTCTACGATTCAAATGAATGTAAATGCGACACTTCCTTGCAAGGAAATAGCGTTTGCAGATGTCTACGTATGGTAGCAATAGAGTTCTTATGATTCTTATAACGCGATATCGCATCTCATTTCTATGTTTCATGGTAAGATATAATATGATTTGCGAAGTGTCATGTATTCCTCGTCTACACTTCAAATGAAAGTGAATGCGACACTTCCTCGCTAGGAAATAGCGTTTGCAGATGTCTACGTATCGTAGCAATAGAGTTCAGATGATTCTTAAAACGCGATATCGCATCTCATTTCTATGTTTCATGGTAAGATATAACTTGATTTGCGAAGTGTTATGTATTCCTCGTCTACACTTCAAATGAATGTGAATGCGATACTTCCTCGCTTGGAAATAGCGTTTGCAGATTTCTACGTATCGTAGCAATAGCTTTCTAATGCTTCTTAAAACGCGATATCGCATCTCATTTCTATGTTTCATGGTAAGATATAATATGATTTGCGAAGTGTCATGTATTCCTCGTCTACACTTCAAAACAATGTGAATGCGATACTTCTTCGCTTGGAAATAGCGTTTGCAGATGTCTACGTATCGTAGCAATAGCTTTCTAATGCTTCTTAAAACGCGATATCGCATCTCATTTCTATGTTTCATGGTAAGATATAGTATGATTTGCGAAGTGTCATGTATTCCTCGTCTACACTTCAAATGAATGTAAATGCGACACTTCCTCGCTAGGAAATAGCGTTTGCAGATGTCTACGTATCGTAGCAATAGAGTTCATATGATTCTTAAAACGCGATATCGCATCTCATATCTATGTTTCATGGTAAGATATAATATGATTTGCGAAGTGTTATGTATTCCTCGTCTACACTTCAAAGGAATGTGAATGCGACACTTCCTCGCTAGGAAATAGCGTTTGCAGATGTCTACGTATCGTAGCAATAGATTTCTAATGCTTCTTAAAACGCGATATCGCATCTCATTTCTATGCTTCATGGTAAGATATAATATGACTTCCGAAGTGTCATGTATTCCTCGTCTACACTTCAAATGAATGTAAATGCGACACTTCCTTGCAAAGAAATAGCGTTTGCAGATGTCTACGTATCGTAGCAATAGATATGTAATGCTTCTTAAAACGCGATATCGCATCTCATTTCTACGTTTCATGGTAAGATATAATATGATTTGCGAAGTGTCATGTATTCCTCGTCTACACTTCAAATGAATGTGAAGGCGACACTTCCTTGCAAGGAAATAGCGTTTGCAGATGTCTACGTATCGTAGCAATAGAGTTCTTATGATTCTTAAAACGCGATATCACATCTCATTTCTATGTTTCATGGTAAGATATAATATGATTTGCGAAGTGTCATGTATTCCTCGTCTACACTTCAAATGAATGTAAATGCGACACTTCCTTGTAAGGAAATAGCGTTTGCAGATGTCTACGTATCGTAGCAATAGAGTTCAGATGATTCTTAAAACGCGATATCGCATCTCATTTCTATGTTTCATGGTAAGATATAATATGATTTGCGAAGTGTTATGCATTCCTCGTCTACGATTCAAATGAATGTAAATGCGACACTTCCTTGCTAGGAAATAGCGTCTGCAGGTGTCTAGGTATCGTAGCAATAGAGTTCTAATGCTTCTTAAAACGCGATATCGCATCTCATTTCTATGTTTCATGGTAAGATGTAATATGATTTGCGAAGTGGTATGTATTCCTTGTCTACACTTCAGAGGAATGTGAATGCGACACTTCCTCGCTAGGAAGTAGCGTTTGCAGATGTCTACGGATCGTAGCATTAGATTTCTAATGCTTCTTAAAACGCGATATCGCATCTCATTTCTATGTTTCATGGTAAGATATAATATGATTTCCGAAGTGACATGCATTCCTCGTCTACACTTCAAATGAATGTAAATCCGACACTTCCTTGCTAGGAAATAGCGTCTGCAGATGTCTAGGAATCGTAGCAACAGAGTTCAAATGCTTCTTAAAACCAGATATTGCATCTCATATCTATGTTTCATGATAAGATATAATATTCATTGCGAAGTGTTATGCATTCCTCGCATACGATTCAAATGAATGTAAATGCGACACTTCCTTGCAAGGAAATAGCGTTTGCAGATGTCTACGTATCGTAGCAATAGCTTTCTAATGCTTCTTAAAACGCGATATCGCATCTCATTTCTATGTTTCATGGTAAGATATAATATGATTTGCGAAGTGTCATGTATTCTTCGCCTACACTTCAAATGAATGTAAATGCGACACTTCCTTGCTAGGAAATAGGGTCTGCAGATGTCTAGGTATCGTAGCAATAGAGTAATAATGCTTCTTAAAACGCGATATCGCATCTCATCTCTATGTTTCATGGTAAGATATAACATGATTTGCGAAGTGTTATGTACTCCTCGTCTACACTTCAAATGAATGTGAATGCGATACTTCCTCGCTACTAAATAGCGTTTGCAGACGTCTACGTATCGTAGCAATAGCTTTCTAATGCTTCTTAAAACGCGATATCGCATCTCATTTCTATGTTTCATGGTAAGATATAATATGATTTGCGAAGTGTCATGTATTTCTCGTCTACACTTCAAATGAATGTAAATGCGACACTTCCTTGCTAGGAAATAGCGTCTGCAGATGTCTAGGTATCGTAGCAATAGAGTTCTAATGCTTCTTAAAACGCGATATCGCATCTCATTTCTATGTTTCATGGTAAGATGTAATATGATTTGCGAAGTGTTATGTATTCCTCGCTACACTTCAAATGAGTGTAAATGCGACACTTCCTTGCAAGGAAATAGTGATTGCAGATGTCTACGTATCGAAGCAATAGAGTTCAAATGCTTCTTAAAACGAGATATTGCATCTCATATCTATATTTCATGATAAGATATAATATACATTGCGAAGTGCTATGCATTCCTCGTCTACGATTCAAATGAATGTGAATGCGACACTTCCTCGCTAGGAAATAGCGTTTGCAGATGTCTACGTATCGTAGCAATAGAGATCAAATAATTCTTAAAACGCGATATCGCATCTCATTTCTATGTTTCATGGTAAGATGTAATATGATTTGCGAAGTGTCATGCATTCCTCGTCTACAATTCAAATGAATGTAAATCCGACACTTCCTTGCAAGGAAATAGCGTTTGCAGATGTCTACGTATCGTAGCAATATAGTTCTTATGATTCTTTAAACGCGATATCGCATCACATTTCTATGTTTCATGGTAAGATATAATATGATTTGCGCAGTGTCATGTATTCCTCGTCTACACTTCAAATGAATGCGATACTTCCTTGCAAGGAAGTAGCGATTGCAGATGTCTACGTTTCGAAGCAATAGTGTTCAAATGCTTCTTAAAACGAGATATTGCATCTCATATCTATGTTTCATGATAAGATATAATATACATTGGGAAGTGTTATGCATTCCTCGTCTACGATTCAAATGAATGTAAATGCGACACTTCCATTTAAGGAAACAGCGTTTGCAGATGTCTACCTATCGTAGCAATAGAGTACTTATCATTCTTAAAACGCGATATCGCATCTCATTTCTATGTTTCATGGTAAGATATAATATGATTTGCGAAGTGTCATGTATTCCTCGTCTGGACTTCAAATGGATGTGCATGCGACACTTCCTTGCTAGGAAATAGCGTTTGCAGATGTCTACGTATCGTAGCAATAGCTTTCTAATGCTTCTTAAAACGCGATATCGCATCTCATTTCTATGTTTCATGGTAAGATGTAATATGATTTGCGAAGTGTTATGTATTCCTCGTCTACACTTCAAATGAATGTAAATGCGACACTTCCTTGCAAGGAAGTAGCGATTGCAGATGTCTACGTATCGAAGCAATAGAGTTCAAATGCTTCTTAAAACGAGATATTGCATCTCATATCTATGTTGCATGATAAGATATAATATACATTGCGAAGTGTTATGCATTCCTCGTCTACGATTCAAATGAATGTAAATGCGACACTTCCTTGCAAGGAAATAGCGTTTGCAGATGTCTACGTATCGTAGCAATAGAGTTCATATGATTCTTAAAACGCGATATCGCATCTCATATCTATGTATCATGGTAAGATATAATATGATTTGCGAAGTGTTATGTATTCCTCGTCTACACTTCAAAGGAATGTGAATGCGACACTTCCTCGCTAGGAAATAGCGTTTGCAGATGTCTACGTATCGTAGCAATAGATTTCTAATGCTTCTTAAAACGCGATATCGCATCTCATTTCTATGCTTCATGGTAAGATATAATATGACTTCCGAAGTGTCATGTATTCCTCGTCTACACTTCAAATGAATGTAAATCCGACACTTCCTTGCTAGGAAATAGCGTCTGCAGATGTCTACGTATCGAAGCAATAGAGTTCAAATGCTTCTTAAGACGAGATATTGCATCTCATATCTATGTTTCATGATAAGATATAATATACATTGCGAAGTGTCATGTATTCCTCGTCTACACTTCAAATGAATGTGAATGCGACCCTTCCTCGCTAGGAAATAGCGTTTGCAGATGTCTACGTATCGTAGCAATAGAGTTCATATGATTCTTAGAACGCGATATCGCATCTCATTTCTATGTTTCATGGTAAGATATAACTTGATTTGGGAAGTGTTATGTATTCCTCGTCTACACTTCAAATGAATGTGAATGCGATACTTCCTCGCTTGGAAATAGCGTTTGCAGATTTCTACGTATCGTAGCAATAGCTTTCTAATGCTTCTTAAAACGCGATATCGCATCTCATTTCTATGTTTCATGGTAAGATATAATATGATTTGCGAAGTGTCATGTATTCCTCGTCTACACTTCAAAACAATGTGAATGCGATACTTCCTCGCTTGGAAATAGCGTTTGCAGATGTCTACGTATCGTAGCAATAGCTTTCTAATGCTTCTTAAAACGCGATATCGCATCTCATTTCTATGTTTCATGGTAAGATATAGTATGATTTGCGAAGTGTCATGTATTCCTCGTCTACACTTCAAATGAATGTAAATGCGACACTTCCTCGCTAGGAAATAGCGTTTGCAGATGTCTACGTATCGTAGCAATAGAGTTCATATGATTCTTAAAACGCGATATCGCATCTCATATCTATGTTTCATGGTAAGATATAATATGATTTGCGAAGTGTTATGTATTCCTCGTCTACACTTCAAAGGAATGTGAATGCGACACTTCCTCACTAGGAAATAGCGTTTGCAGATGTCTACGTATCGTAGCAATAGATTTCTAATGCTTCTTAAAACGCGATATCGCATCTCATTTCTATGCTTCATGGTAAGATATAATATGACTTCCGAAGTGTCATGTATTCCTCGTCTACACTTCAAATGAATGTAAATCCGACACTTCCTTGCTAGGAAATAGCGTCTGCAGATGTCTACGTATCGAAGCAATAGAGTTCAAATGCTTCTTAAGGCGAGATATTGCATCTCATATCTATGGTTCATGATAAGATATAATATACATTGCGAAGTGTTATGCATTCCTCGTCTACGATTCAAATGAATGTAAATGCGACACTTCCTTGCAAGGAAATAGCGTTTGCAGATGTCTACGTATCGTAGCAATAGAGTTCTTATGATTCTTAAAACGCGATATCGCATCTCATTTCTATGTTTCATGGTAAGATGTAATATGATTTGCGAAGTGTTATGTATGCCTCGTCTGCACTTCAAATGAATGTGAATGCGACACTTCCTCGCTAGGAAATAGCGTTTGCAGATGTCTACGTTTCGTAGCAATAGAGTTCAGATGACTCTTAAAACGCGATATCGCATCTCATTTCTATGTTTCATGGTAAGATATAACATGATTTGCGAAGTGTTATGTATTCCTCGTCTACACTTCAAATGAATGTGAATGCGACACCTCCTCGCTAGGAAATAGCGTTTGCAGATGTCTACGTGTCGTTGCAATAGGGATCAAATGCTTCTTAAAACGAGATATTGCATCTCATATCTATGTTTCATGATAAGATATAATATACATTGCGAAGTGTTATACATTCCTCGTCTACGATTCAAATGAATGTAAATGCGACACTTCCTTGCAAGGAAATAGCGTTTGCAGATGTCTACGTATGGTAGCAATAGAGTTCTTATGATTCTTATAACGCGATATCGCATCTCATTTCTATGTTTCATGGTAAGATATAATATGATTTGCGAAGTGTCATGTATTCCTCGTCTACACTTCAAATGAAAGTGAATGCGACACTTCCTCGCTAGGAAATAGCGTTTGCAGATGTCTACGTATCGTAGCAATAGAGTTCAGATGATTCTTAAAACGCGATATCGCATCTCATTTCTATGTTT
This sequence comes from Xylocopa sonorina, assembly GCF_050948175.1. NCBI lineage: Eukaryota > Metazoa > Arthropoda > Insecta > Hymenoptera > Apidae > Xylocopa > Xylocopa sonorina. The sequence continues at coordinate 169,669 of NW_027490237.1, forward strand.
CATGGTAAGATATAACTTGATTTGCGAAGTGTTATGTATTCCTCGTCTACACTTCAAATGAATGTGAATGCGATACTTCCTCGCTTGGAAATAGCGTTTGCAGATTTCTACGTATCGTAGCAATAGCTTTCTAATGCTTCTTAAAACGCGATATCGCATCTCATTTCTATGTTTCATGGTAAGATATAATATGATTTGCGAAGTGTCATGTATTCCTCGTCTACACTTCAAAACAATGTGAATGCGATACTTCTTCGCTTGGAAATAGCGTTTGCAGATGTCTACGTATCGTAGCAATAGCTTTCTAATGCTTCTTAAAACGCGATATCGCATCTCATTTCTATGTTTCATGGTAAGATATAGTATGATTTGCGAAGTGTCATGTATTCCTCGTCTACACTTCAAATGAATGTAAATGCGACACTTCCTCGCTAGGAAATAGCGTTTGCAGATGTCTACGTATCGTAGCAATAGAGTTCATATGATTCTTAAAACGCGATATCGCATCTCATATCTATGTTTCATGGTAAGATATAATATGATTTGCGAAGTGTTATGTATTCCTCGTCTACACTTCAAAGGAATGTGAATGCGACACTTCCTCGCTAGGAAATAGCGTTTGCAGATGTCTACGTATCGTAGCAATAGATTTCTAATGCTTCTTAAAACGCGATATCGCATCTCATTTCTATGCTTCATGGTAAGATATAATATGACTTCCGAAGTGTCATGTATTCCTCGTCTACACTTCAAATGAATGTAAATGCGACACTTCCTTGCAAAGAAATAGCGTTTGCAGATGTCTACGTATCGTAGCAATAGATATGTAATGCTTCTTAAAACGCGATATCGCATCTCATTTCTACGTTTCATGGTAAGATATAATATGATTTGCGAAGTGTCATGTATTCCTCGTCTACACTTCAAATGAATGTGAAGGCGACACTTCCTTGCAAGGAAATAGCGTTTGCAGATGTCTACGTATCGTAGCAATAGAGTTCTTATGATTCTTAAAACGCGATATCACATCTCATTTCTATGTTTCATGGTAAGATATAATATGATTTGCGAAGTGTCATGTATTCCTCGTCTACACTTCAAATGAATGTAAATGCGACACTTCCTTGTAAGGAAATAGCGTTTGCAGATGTCTACGTATCGTAGCAATAGAGTTCAGATGATTCTTAAAACGCGATATCGCATCTCATTTCTATGTTTCATGGTAAGATATAATATGATTTGCGAAGTGTTATGCATTCCTCGTCTACGATTCAAATGAATGTAAATGCGACACTTCCTTGCTAGGAAATAGCGTCTGCAGGTGTCTAGGTATCGTAGCAATAGAGTTCTAATGCTTCTTAAAACGCGATATCGCATCTCATTTCTATGTTTCATGGTAAGATGTAATATGATTTGCGAAGTGGTATGTATTCCTTGTCTACACTTCAGAGGAATGTGAATGCGACACTTCCTCGCTAGGAAGTAGCGTTTGCAGATGTCTACGGATCGTAGCATTAGATTTCTAATGCTTCTTAAAACGCGATATCGCATCTCATTTCTATGTTTCATGGTAAGATATAATATGATTTCCGAAGTGACATGCATTCCTCGTCTACACTTCAAATGAATGTAAATCCGACACTTCCTTGCTAGGAAATAGCGTCTGCAGATGTCTAGGAATCGTAGCAACAGAGTTCAAATGCTTCTTAAAACCAGATATTGCATCTCATATCTATGTTTCATGATAAGATATAATATTCATTGCGAAGTGTTATGCATTCCTCGTATACGATTCAAATGAATGTAAATGCGACACTTCCTTGCAAGGAAATAGCGTTTGCAGATGTCTACGTATCGTAGCAATAGCTTTCTAATGCTTCTTAAAACGCGATATCGCATCTCATTTCTATGTTTCATGGTAAGATATAATATGATTTGCGAAGTGTCATGTATTCTTCGCCTACACTTCAAATGAATGTAAATGCGACACTTCCTTGCTAGGAAATAGGGTCTGCAGATGTCTAGGTATCGTAGCAATAGAGTAATAATGCTTCTTAAAACGCGATATCGCATCTCATCTCTATGTTTCATGGTAAGATATAACATGATTTGCGAAGTGTTATGTACTCCTCGTCTACACTTCAAATGAATGTGAATGCGATACTTCCTCGCTACTAAATAGCGTTTGCAGACGTCTACGTATCGTAGCAATAGCTTTCTAATGCTTCTTAAAACGCGATATCGCATCTCATTTCTATGTTTCATGGTAAGATATAATATGATTTGCGAAGTGTCATGTATTTCTCGTCTACACTTCAAATGAATGTAAATGCGACACTTCCTTGCTAGGAAATAGCGTCTGCAGATGTCTAGGTATCGTAGCAATAGAGTTCTAATGCTTCTTAAAACGCGATATCGCATCTCATTTCTATGTTTCATGGTAAGATGTAATATGATTTGCGAAGTGTTATGTATTCCTCGCTACACTTCAAATGAGTGTAAATGCGACACTTCCTTGCAAGGAAATAGTGATTGCAGATGTCTACGTATCGAAGCAATAGAGTTCAAATGCTTCTTAAAACGAGATATTGCATCTCATATCTATGTTTCATGATAAGATATAATATACATTGCGAAGTGTTATGCATTCCTCGTCTACGATTCAAATGAATGTGAATGCGACACTTCCTCGCTAGGAAATAGCGTTTGCAGATGTCTACGTATCGTAGCAATAGAGATCAAATAATTCTTAAAACGCGATATCGCATCTCATTTCTATGTTTCATGGTAAGATGTAATATGATTTGCGAAGTGTCATGCATTCCTCGTCTACAATTCAAATGAATGTAAATCCGACACTTCCTTGCAAGGAAATAGCGTTTGCAGATGTCTACGTATCGTAGCAATATAGTTCTTATGATTCTTTAAACGCGATATCGCATCACATTTCTATGTTTCATGGTAAGATATAATATGATTTGCGCAGTGTCATGTATTCCTCGTCTACACTTCAAATGAATGCGATACTTCCTTGCAAGGAAGTAGCGATTGCAGATGTCTACGTTTCGAAGCAATAGTGTTCAAATGCTTCTTAAAACGAGATATTGCATCTCATATCTATGTTTCATGATAAGATATAATATACATTGGGAAGTGTTATGCATTCCTCGTCTACGATTCAAATGAATGTAAATGCGACACTTCCATTTAAGGAAACAGCGTTTGCAGATGTCTACCTATCGTAGCAATAGAGTACTTATCATTCTTAAAACGCGATATCGCATCTCATTTCTATGTTTCATGGTAAGATATAATATGATTTGCGAAGTGTCATGTATTCCTCGTCTGGACTTCAAATGGATGTGCATGCGACACTTCCTTGCTAGGAAATAGCGTTTGCAGATGTCTACGTATCGTAGCAATAGCTTTCTAATGCTTCTTAAAACGCGATATCGCATCTCATTTCTATGTTTCATGGTAAGATGTAATATGATTTGCGAAGTGTTATGTATTCCTCGTCTACACTTCAAATGAATGTAAATGCGACACTTCCTTGCAAGGAAGTAGCGATTGCAGATGTCTACGTATCGAAGCAATAGAGTTCAAATGCTTCTTAAAACGAGATATTGCATCTCATATCTATGTTGCATGATAAGATATAATATACATTGCGAAGTGTTATGCATTCCTCGTCTACGATTCAAATGAATGTAAATGCGACACTTCCTTGCAAGGAAATAGCGTTTGCAGATGTCTACGTATCGTAGCAATAGAGTTCATATGATTCTTAAAACGCGATATCGCATCTCATATCTATGTATCATGGTAAGATATAATATGATTTGCGAAGTGTTATGTATTCCTCGTCTACACTTCAAAGGAATGTGAATGCGACACTTCCTCGCTAGGAAATAGCGTTTGCAGATGTCTACGTATCGTAGCAATAGATTTCTAATGCTTCTTAAAACGCGATATCGCATCTCATTTCTATGCTTCATGGTAAGATATAATATGACTTCCGAAGTGTCATGTATTCCTCGTCTACACTTCAAATGAATGTAAATCCGACACTTCCTTGCTAGGAAATAGCGTCTGCAGATGTCTACGTATCGAAGCAATAGAGTTCAAATGCTTCTTAAGACGAGATATTGCATCTCATATCTATGTTTCATGATAAGATATAATATACATTGCGAAGTGTCATGTATTCCTCGTCTACACTTCAAATGAATGTGAATGCGACCCTTCCTCGCTAGGAAATAGCGTTTGCAGATGTCTACGTATCGTAGCAATAGAGTTCATATGATTCTTAGAACGCGATATCGCATCTCATTTCTATGTTTCATGGTAAGATATAACTTGATTTGGGAAGTGTTATGTATTCCTCGTCTACACTTCAAATGAATGTGAATGCGATACTTCCTCGCTTGGAAATAGCGTTTGCAGATTTCTACGTATCGTAGCAATAGCTTTCTAATGCTTCTTAAAACGCGATATCGCATCTCATTTCTATGTTTCATGGTAAGATATAATATGATTTGCGAAGTGTCATGTATTCCTCGTCTACACTTCAAAACAATGTGAATGCGATACTTCCTCGCTTGGAAATAGCGTTTGCAGATGTCTACGTATCGTAGCAATAGCTTTCTAATGCTTCTTAAAACGCGATATCGCATCTCATTTCTATGTTTCATGGTACGATATAGTATGATTTGCGAAGTGTCATGTATTCCTCGTCTACACTTCAAATGAATGTAAATGCGACACTTCCTCGCTAGGAAATAGCGTTTGCAGATGTCTACGTATCGTAGCAATAGAGTTCATATGATTCTTAAAACGCGATATCGCATCTCATATCTATGTTTCATGGTAAGATATAATATGATTTGCGAAGTGTTATGTATTCCTCGTCTACACTTCAAAGGAATGTGAATGCGACACTTCCTCACTAGGAAATAGCGTTTGCAGATGTCTACGTATCGTAGCAATAGATTTCTAATGCTTCTTAAAACGCGATATCGCATCTCATTTCTATGCTTCATGGTAAGATATAATATGACTTCCGAAGTGTCATGTATTCCTCGTCTACACTTCAAATGAATGTAAATCCGACACTTCCTTGCTAGGAAATAGCGTCTGCAGATGTCTACGTATCGAAGCAATAGAGTTCAAATGCTTCTTAAGGCGAGATATTGCATCTCATATCTATGGTTCATGATAAGATATAATATACATTGCGAAGTGTTATGCATTCCTCGTCTACGATTCAAATGAATGTAAATGCGACACTTCCTTGCAAGGAAATAGCGTTTGCAGATGTCTACGTATCGTAGCAATAGAGTTCTTATGATTCTTAAAACGCGATATCGCATCTCATTTCTATGTTTCATGGTAAGATATAATATGATTTGCGCAGTGTCATGTATTCCTCGTCTACACTTCAAATGAATGTGAATGCGACCCTTCCTCGCTAGGAAATAGCGTTTGCAGAAGTCTACGTATCGTAGCAATAGAGTTCATATGATTCTTAGAACGCGATATCGCATCTCATTTCTATGTTTCATGGTAAGATATAACATGATTTGCGAAGTGTTATGTATTCCTCGTCTACACTTCAAATGAATGTGAATGCGATACTTCCTCGCTTGGAAATAGCGTTTGCAGATTTCTACGTATCGTAGCAATAGCTTTCTAATGCTTCTTAAAACGCGATATCGCATCTCATTTCTATGTTTCATGGTAAGATATAATATGATTTGCGAAGTGTCATGTATTCCTCGTCTACACTTCAAATCAATGTGAATGCGATACTTCCTCGCTTGGAAATAGCGTTTGCAGATGTCTACGTATCGTAGCAATAGCTTTCTAATGCTTCTTAAAACGCGATATCGCATCTCATTTCTATGTTTCATGGTAAGATATAGTATGATTTGCGAAGTGTCATGTATTCCTCGTCTACACTTCAAATGAATGTAAATGCGACACTTCCTCGCTAGGAAATAGCGTTTGCAGATGTCTACGTATCGTAGCAATAGAGTTCATATGATTCTTAAAACGCGATATCGCATCTCATATCTATGTATCATGGTAAGATATAATATGATTTGCGAAGTGTTATGTATTCCTCGTCTACACTTCAAAGGAATGTGAATGCGACACTTCCTCGCTAGGAAATAGCGTTTGCAGATGTCTACGTATCGTAGCAATAGATTTCTAATGCTTCTTAAAACGCGATATCGCATCTCATTTCTATGTTTCATGGTAAGATATAATATGATTTGCGAAGTGTCATGTATTCCTCGTCTACACTTCAAATCAATGTGAATGCGATACTTCCTCGCTTGGAAATAGCGTTTGCAGATGTCTACGTATCGTAGCAATAGCTTTCTAATGCTTCTTAAAACGCGATATCGCATCTCATTTCTATGTTTCATGGTAAGATATAGTATGATTTGCGAAGTGTCATGTATTCCTCGTCTACACTTCAAATGAATGTAAATGCGACACTTCCTCGCTAGGAAATAGCGTTTGCAGATGTCTACGTATCGTAGCAATAGAGTTCATATGATTCTTAAAACGCGATATCGCATCTCATATCTATGTATCATGGTAAGATATAATATGATTTGCGAAGTGTTATGTATTCCTCGTCTACACTTCAAAGGAATGTGAATGCGACACTTCCTCGCTAGGAAATAGCGTTTGCAGATGTCTACGTATCGTAGCAATAGATTTCTAATGCTTCTTAAAACGCGATATCGCATCTCATTTCTATGCTTCATGGTAAGATATAGTATGATTTGCGAAGTGTCATGTATTCCTCGTCTACACTTCAAATGAATGTAAATCCGACACTTCCTCGCTAGGAAATAGCGTTTGCAGATGTCTACGTATCGTAGCAATAGAGTTCATATGATACTTAAAACGCGATATCGCATCTCATATCTATGTTTCATGGTAAGATATAATATGATTTGCGAAGTGTTATGTATTCCTCGTCTACACTTCAAAGGAATGTGAATGCGACACTTCCTCGCTAGGAAATAGCGTTTGCAGATGTCTACGTATCGTAGCAATAGATTTCTAATGCTTCTTAAAACGCGATATCGCATCTCATTTCTATGCTTCATGGTAAGATATAATATGACTTCCGAAGTGTCATGTATTCCTCGTCTACACTTCAAATGAATGTAAATCCGACACTTCCTTGCTAGGAAATAGCGTCTGCAGATGTCTACGTATCGAAGCAATAGAGTTCAAATGCTTCTTAAGGCGAGATATTGCATCTCATATCTATGGTTCATGATAAGATATAATATACATTGCGAAGTGTTATGCATTCCTCGTCTACGATTCAAATGAATGTAAATGCGACACTTCCTTGCAAGGAAATAGCGTTTGCAGATGTCTACGTATCGTAGCAATAGAGTTCTTATGATTCTTAAAACGCGATATAGCATCTCATTTCTATGTTTCATGGTAAGATATAATATGATTTGCGCAGTGTCATGTATTCCTCGTCTACACTTCAAATGAATGTGAATGCGACCCTTCCTCGCTAGGAAATAGCGTTTGCAGATGTCTACGTATCGTAGCAATAGAGTTCATATGATTCTTAGAACGCGATATCGCATCTCATTTCTATGTTTCATGGTAAGATATAACATGATTTGCGAAGTGTTATGTATTCCTCGTCTACACTTCAAATGAATGTGAATGCGATACTTCCTCGCTTGGAAATAGCGTTTGCAGATTTCTACGTATCGTAGCAATAGCTTTCTAATGCTTCTTAAAACGCGATATCGCATCTCATTTCTATGTTTCATGGTAAGATATAATATGATTTGCGAAGTGTCATGTATTCCTCGTCTACACTTCAAATCAATGTGAATGCGATACTTCCTCGCTTGGAAATAGCGTTTGCAGATGTCTACGTATCGTAGCAATAGCTTTCTAATGCTTCTTAAAACGCGATATCGCATCTCATTTCTATGTTTCATGGTAAGATATAGTATGATTTGCGAAGTGTCATGTATTCCTCGTCTACACTTCAAATGAATGTAAATGCGACACTTCCTCGCTAGGAAATAGCGTTTGCAGATGTCTACGTATCGTAGCAATAGAGTTCATATGATTCTTAAAACGCGATATCGCATCTCATATCTATGTATCATGGTAAGATATAATATGATTTGCGAAGTGTTATGTATTCCTCGTCTACACTTCAAAGGAATGTGAATGCGACACTTCCTCGCTAGGAAATAGCGTTTGCAGATGTCTACGTATCGTAGCAATAGATTTCTAATGCTTCTTAAAACGCGATATCGCATCTCATTTCTATGTTTCATGGTAAGATATAATATGATTTGCGAAGTGTCATGTATTCCTCGTCTACACTTCAAATCAATGTGAATGCGATACTTCCTCGCTTGGAAATAGCGTTTGCAGATGTCTACGTATCGTAGCAATAGCTTTCTAATGCTTCTTAAAACGCGATATCGCATCTCATTTCTATGTTTCATGGTAAGATATAGTATGATTTGCGAAGTGTCATGTATTCCTCGTCTACACTTCAAATGAATGTAAATGAATGCGACACTTCCTCGCTAGGAAATAGCGTTTGCAGATGTCTACGTATCGTAGCAATAGAGTTCATATGATTCTTAAAACGCGATATCGCATCTCATATCTATGTATCATGGTAAGATATAATATGATTTGCGAAGTGTTATGTATTCCTCGTCTACACTTCAAAGGAATGTGAATGCGACACTTCCTCGCTAGGAAATAGCGTTTGCAGATGTCTACGTATCGTAGCAATAGATTTCTAATGCTTCTTAAAACGCGATATCGCATCTCATTTCTATGCTTCATGGTAAGATATAATATGATTTCCGAAGTGTCATGTATTCCTCGTCTACACTTCAAATGAATGTAAATCCGACACTTCCTTGCTAGGAAATAGCGTCTGCAGATGTCTACGTATCGAAGCAATAGAGTTCAAATGCTTCTTAAGACGAGATATTGCATCTCATATCTATGTTTCATGATAAGATATAATATACATTGCGAAGTGTTATGCATTCCTCGTCTACGATTCAGATGAATGTAAATGCGACACTTCCTTGCAAGGAAATAGCGTTTGCAGATGTCTACGTATCGTAGCAATAGAGTTCTTATGATTCTTAAAACGCGATATCGCATCTCTTTTCTATGTTTCATGGTAAGATATAATATGATTTGCGCAGTGTCATGTATTCCTCGTCTACACTTCAAATGAATGTGAATGCGACCCTTCCTCGCTAGGAAATAGCGTTTGCAGATGTCTACGTATCGTAGCAATAGAGTTCATATGATTCTTAGAACGCGATATCGCATCTCATTTCTATGTTTCATGGTAAGATATAACATGATTTGCGAAGTGTTATGTATTCCTCGTCTACACTTCAAATGAATGTGAATGCGATACTTCCTCGCTAGGAAATAGCGTTTGCAGATGTCTACGTATCGTAGCAATAGCTTTCTAATGCTTCTTAAGACGCGATATCGCATCTCATTTCTATGATTCCTGGTAAGATATAATATGATTTGCGAAGTGTCATGTATTCCTCGTCTACGATTCAAATGAATGTAAATGCGACACTTCCTTGCAAGGAAATAGCGTTTGCAGATGTCTACGTATCGTAGCAATAGAGTTCTAATGCTTCTTAAAACGCGATATCGCATCTCATTTCTATGCTTCATGGTAAGATGTTATATGATTTGCGAAGTGTCATGTATTCCTCGTCTACACTTCAAATGAATGTAAATGCGACACTTCCTTGAAAGGAGGTAGCGATTGCAGATGTCTACGTATCGAAGCAATAGAGTTCAAATGCTTCTTAGAACGAGATATTGCATCTCATATCTATGTTTCATGATAAGATATAATATACATTGCGAAGTGTTATGCATTCCTCGACTACGATTCAAGTGAATGTAAATGCGACACTTCCTTCCAAGGAAATAGCGTTTGCAGATGTCTACGTATCATAGCAATAGAGTTCTAATGCTTCTTTAAACGCGATATCGCATCTCATTTCTATGTTTCATGGTAAGATGAAATATGATTTGCGAAGTGTTATGTATTCCTCGTCTACACTTCAAATGAATGTAAATGCGAAACTTCCTTGCAAGGAAGTAGTGATTGCAGATGTCTACGTATCGAAGCAATAGAGTTCAAATGCTTCTTAAAACGAGATATTGCATCTCATATCTATGTTTTATGATAAGATATAATATACATTGCGAAGTGTTATGCATTCCTCGTCTACGATTCAAATGAATGTAAATGCGACACTTCCTTGCTAGGAAATAGCGTCTGCAGATGTCTAGGTATCGTAGCAATAGAGTTCTAATGCTTCTTAAAACGCGATATCGCATCTCATTTCTATGTTTCATGGTAAGATGTAATATGATTTGCGAAGTGGTATGTATTCCTCGTCTACACTTCAGAGGAATGTGAATGCGACACTTCCTCGCTAGGAAGTAGCGTTTGCAGATGTCTACGGATCGTAGCATTAGATTTCTAATGCTTCTTAAAACGCGATATCGCATCTCATTTCTATGTTTCATGGTAAGATATAATATGATTTCCGAAGTGTCATGCATTCCTCGTCTACACTTCAAATGAATGTAAATCCGACACTTCCTTGCTAGGAAATAGCGTCTGCAGATGTCTAGGAATCGTAGCAACAGAGTTCAAATGCTTCTTAAAACCAGATATTGCATCTCATATCTATGTTTCATGATAAGATATAATATTCATTGCGAAGTGTTATGCATTCCTCGTATACGATTCAAATGAATGTAAATGCGACACTTCCTTGCAAGGAAATAGCGTTTGCAGATGTCTACGTATCGTAGCAATAGAGTTCATACGATTCTTAGAACGCGATATCGCATCTCATTTCTACGTTTCATGGTATGATATAATATGATTTGCGAAGTGTGATGTATTCCTCGTCAACACTTCAAATGAATATAAATGCCACACTTCCTTGCTAGGAAATAGCGTCTCCAGATGTCTAGGTATCGTAGCAATAGAGTTCTAATGCTTCTTGAAACGCGATATCGTATCTCATTTCTATGTTTCATGGTAAGATTTAATATGATTTGCGAAGTGTTATGTATTCCTCGCCTACACTTCAAATGAATGTAAATGCGACACTTCCTTGCAAGGAAGTAGCGATTGCAGATGTCTACGTATCGAAGCAATAGAGTTCAAATACTTCTTAAAACGGGATATTGCATCTCATATCTATGTTTCATGATAAGATATAATATACATTGCGAAGTGTTATGCATTCCTCGTCTACGATTCAAATGAATGTAAATGCGACACTTCCTTGCAAGGAAATAGCGTTTCCAGATGTCTACGTATCGTAGCAATAGAGTTCTTATGATTCTTAAAACGCGATATCGCATCTCATTTCTATGTTTCATGGTAAGATATAATATACATTGCGAAGTGTCATGCATTCCTCGTCTACGATTCAAATGAATGTAAATGCGACACTTCCTTGCAAGGAAATAGCGTTTGCAGATGTTTACGTATCGTAGCAATAGGGTTCTTATGATTCTTAAAACGCGATATCGCATCTCATTTCTATGTTTCATGGTAAGATATAACATGATTTGCGAAGCGTTATGTATTCCTCGTCAACACTTCACATGAATGTGAATGCGATACTTCCTCGCTAGGAAATAGCGTTTGCACATGTCTACGTATCGTAGCAATAGCTTTCTAACGCTTCTTAAAACGCGATATCGCATCTCATTTCTACGTTTCATGGTAAGATATAATATGATTTGCGAAGTGTGATGTATTCCTCGTCAACACTTCAAATGAATGTAAATGCGACACTTCCTTGCTAGGAAATAGCGTCTGCAGATGACTAGGTATCGTAGCGATAGAGTTCTAATGCTTCTTGAAACGCGATATCGTATCTCATTTCTATGTTTCATGGTAAGATTTAATATGATTTGCGAAGTGTTATGTATTCCTCGCCTACACTTCAAATGAATGTAAATGCGACACTTCCTTGCAAGGAAGTAGCGATTGCAGATGTCTACGTATCGAAGCAATAGAGTTCAAATGCTTCTTAAAACGGGATATTGCATCTCATATCTATGTTTCATGATAAGATATAATATACATTGCGAAGTGTTATGCATTCCTCGTCTACGATTCAAATGAATGTAAATGCGACACTTCCTTGCAAGGAAATAGCGTTTGCAGATGTCTACGTATCGTAGCAATAGAGTTCTAATGCTTCTTGAAACGCGATATCGCATCTCATTTCTATGTTTCATGGTAAGATGTAATATGATTTGCGAAGTGTTATGTATTCCTCGTCTACACTTCAAATGAATGTAAATGCGACACTTCCTTTCAAGGAAGTAGCGATTGCAGATGTCTACGTATCGAAGCAATAGAGTTTAAATGCTTCTTAAAACGAGATATTGCATCTCATATCTATGTTTCATGATAAGATATAATATACATTGCGAAGTGTTATGCATTCCTCGTCTACGATTCAAATGAATGTAAATGCGACACTTCCTTGCAAGGAAATAGCGTTTGCACATGTCTACGTATCGTAGCAATAGCTTTCTAATGCTTCTTAAAACGCGATATCGCATCTCATTTCTACGTTTCATGGTAAGATATAATATGATTTGCGAAGTGTGATGTATTCCTCGTCAACACTTCAAATGAATGTAAATGCGACACTTCCTTGCTAGGAAATAGCGTCTGCAGATGTCTAGGTATCGTAGCGATAGAGTTCTAATGCTTCTTGAAACGCGATATCGTATCTCATTTCTATGTTTCATGGTAAGATTTAATATGATTTGCGAAGTGTTATGTATTCCTCGCCTACACTTCAAATGAATGTAAATGCGACACTTCCTTGCAAGGAAGTAGCGATTGCAGATATCTACGTATCGAAGCAATAGAGTTCAAATGCTTCTTAAAACGGGATATTGCATCTCATATCTATGTTTCATGATAAGATATAATATACATTGCGAAGTGTTATGCATTCCTCGTCTACGATTCAAATGAATGTAAATGCGACACTTCCTTGCAAGGAAATAGCGTTTGCAGATGTCTACGTATCGTAGCAATAGAGTTCTTATGATTCTTAAAACGCGATATCGCATCTCATTTCTATGTTTCATGGTAAGATATAATATACATTGCGAAGTGTTATGCATTCCTCGTCTACGATTCAAATGAATGTAAATGCGACACTTCCTTGCAAGGAAATAGCGTTTGCAGATGTCTACGTATCGTAGCAATAGGGTTCTTATGATTCTTAAAACGCGATATCGCATCTCATTTCTATGTTTCATGGTAAGATATAACATGATTTGCGAAGCGTTATGTATTCCTCGTCAACACTTCACATGAATGTGAATGCGATACTTCCTCGCTAGGAAATAGCGTTTGCACATGTCTACGTATCGTAGCAATAGCTTTCTAATGCTTCTTAAAACGCGATATCGCATCTCATTTCTACGTTTCATGGTAAGATATAATATGATTTGCGAAGTGTGATGTATTCCTCGTCAACACTTCAAATGAATGTAAATGCGACACTTCCTTGCTAGGAAATAGCGTCTGCAGATGTCTAGGTATCGTAGCAATAGAGTTCTAATGCTTCTTAAAACGCGATATCGCATCTCATTTCTATGTTTCATGGTAAGATGTAATATGGTTTGCGAAGTGTTATGTATTCCTCGTCTACACTTCAAATGAATGTAAATGCTACACTTCCTTGCTAGGGAATAGCGTCTGCAGATGTCTAGGTATCGTAGCAATAGTGTTCTAATGCTTCTTGAAACGCGATATCGCATCTCATTTCTACGTTTCATGGTAAGATGTAATATGATTTGCGAAGTGTTATGTATTCCTCGTCTACACTTCAAATGAATCTAAATGCGACACTTCCTTGCAAGGAAGTAGCGATTGCAGATGTCTACGTATCGAAGCAATAGGGTTCAAATGCTTCTTAAACGAGATATTGCATCTCATATCTATGTTTCATGATAACAAATAATATACATTGCGAAGTGTTATGCATTCCTCGTCTACGATTCAAATGAATGTAAATGCGACACTTCCTTGCAAGGAAATAGCGTTTGCAGATGTCTACGTATCGTAGCAATAGAGTTCTTATGATTCTTAAAACGCGATATCGCATCTCATTTCTATGTTTCATGGTAAGATATAATACGATTTGCGAAGTGTCATGTATTCCTCGTCTACACTTCAAATGAATGTAAATGCGACACTTCCCTGCTAGGAAATAGCGTCTGCAGATGTCTAGGTATCGTAGCAATAGAGTTCTAATGCTTCTTAAAACGCGATATCGCATCTCATTTCTATGTTTCATGGTAAGATGTAATATGATTTGCGAAGTGTTATGTATTCCTCGTCTACACTTCAAATGAATGTAAATGCGACGCTTCCTTGCTAGGAAATAGCGTCTGCAGATGTCTAGGTATCGTAGCAATAGTGTTCTAATGCTTCTTGAAACGCGATATCGCATCTCATTTCTATGTTTCATGGTAAGATGTAATATGATTTGCGAAGTGTTATGTATTCCTCGTCTACACTTCAAATGAATGTAAATGCGACACTTCCTTTCAAGGAAGTAGCGATTGCAGATGTCTACGTATCGAAGCAATAGAGTTTAAATGCTTCTTAAAACGAGATATTGCATCTCATATCTATGTTTCATGATAAGATATAATATACATTGCGAAGTGTTATGCATTCCTCGTCTACGATTCAAATGAATGTAAATGCGACACTTCCTTGCAAGGAAATAGCGTATGCAGATGTCTACGTATCGTAGCATTAGAGTTCATGTGATTCTTAAAACGCGATATCGCATCTCATTTCTATGTTTCATGGTAAGATATAATATGATTTGCGAAGTGTCATGTATTCCTCGTCTACACTTCAAATGAATGTGAATGCGACACTTCCTCGCTAGGAAATAGCGTCTGCAGATGTCTACGTATGGTAGCAATAGAGTTCATATGATCCTTAAAACGCGATATCGCATCTCATTCCTATGTTTCATGGTAAGATATAATACGATTTGCGAAGTGTCATGTATTCCTCGTCTACACTTCAAATGAATGTAAATGCGACACTTCCTTGCTAGGAAATAGCGTCTGCAGATGTCTAGGTATCGTAGCAATAGAGTTCATGTGATTCTTAAAACGCGATATCGCATCTCATTTCTATGTTTCATGGTAAGATATATTACAATTTGCGAAGTGTCATGTATTCCTCGTCTACACTTCAAATGAATGTAAATGCGACACTTCCCTGCTAGGAAATAGCGTCTGCAGATGTCTAGGTATCGTAGGAATAGAGTTCTAATGCTTCTTAAAACGCGATATCGCATCTCATTTCTATGTTTCATGGTAAGATGTAATATGGTTTGCGAAGTGTTATGTATTCCTCGTCTACACTTCAAATGAATGTAAATGCGACACTTCCTTGCTAGGAAATAGCGTCTGCAGATGTCTAGGTATCGTAGCAATAGTGTTCTAATGCTTCTTGAAACGCGATATCGCATCTCATTTCTACGTTTCATGGTAAGATGTAATATGATTTGCGAAGTGTTATGTATTCCTCGTCTACACTTCAAATGAATCTAAATGCGACACTTCCTTGCAAGGAAGTAGCGATTGCAGATGTCTACGTATCGAAGCAATAGAGTTCAAATGCTTCTTAAAACGAGATATTGCATCTCATATCTATGTTTCATGATAAGAAATAATATACATTGCGAAGTGTTATGCATTCCTCGTCTACGTTTCAAATGAATGTAAATGCGACACTTCCTTGCAAGGAAATAGCGTTTGCAGATGTCTACGTATCGTAGCAATAGTGTTCTTATGATTCTTAAAACGCGATATCGCATCTCATTTCTATGTTTCATGGTAAGATATAATATGATTTGCGAAGTGTCATGTATTCCTCGTCTTCACTTCAAATGAATGTAAATGCGACACTTCCTCGAAAGGAAATAGCGATTGCAGATGTCTAAGTATCGAAGCAATATAGTTCAAATGCTTCTTAAAACGAGATATTGCATCTCATATCTATGTTTCATGATAAGATATAATATACATTGCGAAGTGTTATGCATTCCTCGTCTACGATTCAAATGAATGTAAATGCGACACTTCCTTGCAAGGAAATAGCGTTTGCAGATGTCTACGTATCGTAGCAATAGAGTTCATATGATTCTTAGAACGCGATATCGCATCTCATTTCTATGTTTCATGGTAAGATATAATATGATTTGCGAAGTGTCATGTATTCCTCGTCTACACTTCAAATGAATGTAATTGCAACACTTCCTTGCAAGGAAATAGCGTTTGCAGATGTTTACCTATCAAAGCAATAGAGTTCTAATGCTTCTTAAAACGCGATATCGCATCTCATTTCTATGTTTCATGGTAAGATATAATATTATTTGCGAAGTGTTATGTATTCCTCGTCTACACTTCAAATGAATGTAAATGCGACACTTCCTTGCAAAGAAATAGCGTTTGCAGATGTCTACGTATCGTAGCAATAGATATGTAATGCTTCTTAAAACGCGATATCGCATCTCATTTCTATGTTTCATGGTAAGATATAATATGATTTGCGAAGTGTTATGTATTCCTCGTCTACACTTCAAATGAATGTAAGTGCGACACTTCCTTGCAAAGGAATAGCGTTTGCAGATGTCTACGTATCGTAGCAATAGATATGTAATGCTTCTTAAAACGCGATATCGCATCTCATTTCTACGTTTCATGGTAAGATATAATATGATTTGCGAAGTGTCATGTATTCCTCGTCTACTATTCAAATGAGTATAAATGCGTCACTTCCTAGCAAGGAAATAGCGTTTGCAAATGTCTACGTATCGTAGCTATAGAGTTCTAATGCTCTTAAAACGCGATATCGCATCTCATTTCTATGTTTCATGGTAAGATGTAATATGATTTGCGAAGTGTTATGTGTTCCTCGTCTACACTTCAAATGAATGTAAATTCGACACTTCCTTGCTAGGAAATAGCGTCTACAGATGTCTAGGTATCGTAGCGATATAGTTCTAATGCTTCTTAAAACGCGATATCGCATCTCATTTCTATGTTTCATGGTAAGATATAATATGATTTGCGAAGTGTTATGTATTCCTCGTCTACACTTCAAATGAATGTAAATGCGACACTTCCTTGCAAGGAAATAGCGTTTGCAGATGTCTACCTATCGTAGCAATACAGTTCTTATGATTCTTAAAACGCGATATCGCATCTCATTTCTATGTTTCATGGTAAGATATAATACGATTTGCGAAGTGTCATGTATTCCTCGTCTACACTTCAATTGAATGTAAATGCGACCCTTCCTTGCTAGGAAATAGCGTCTGCAGATGTCTAGGTATCGTAGCAATAGTGTTCTAATGCTTCTTAAAACGCGATATCGCACCTCATTTCTATGTTTCATGGTAAGATATAATATGATTTGCGAAGTGTCATGTATTCCTCGTCTACACTTCAAATGAATGTAAATGCGACACTTCCTCGCTAGGAAATAGCGTTTGCAGATGTCTACGTATCGTAGCAATAGAGTACAGATAATTCTTAAAACGCGATATCGCATCTCATTTCTATGTTTCATGGTAAGATATAATATGATTTGCGAAGTGTCATGTATTCCTCGTCTACACTTCAAATGAATGTAAATGCGACACTTCCTTGCTAGGAAATAGCGTCTGCAGATGTCTAGGTATCGTAGCAATAGAGTTCATATGATTCTTAAAACGCGATATCGCTTCTCATTTCTATGTTTCATGGTAAGATATAATATGATTTGCGAAGTGTTATGTATTCCTTGTCTGCACTTCAAATGAATGTAAATGAGACACTTCCTTGCAAGGAAATAGCGTTTGCAGATGTCTGCGTATCGTAGCAATAGAGTTCATATGATTCTTAAAACGCGATATCGCATCTCAATTCTATGTTTCATGGTAAGATATAATATGATTTGCGAAGTGTCATGTAATCCTCGTCTACACTTCAAATGAATGTGAATGCGACACTTCCTCGCTAGGAAATAGCGTTTGCAGATGTCTACGTATCGTAGCAATAGAGTTCAGATGATTCTTAAAACGCGATATCGCATCTCATTTCTATGTTTCATGGTAAGATATAACATGATTTGCGAAGTGTTATGTATTCCTCGTCTACACTTCAAATGAATGTGAATGCGATACTTCCTCGCTTGGAAATAGCCTTTGCAGATGTCTACGTATCGTAGCAATAGCTTTCTAATGCTTCTTAAAACGCGATATCGCATCTCATTTCTATGTTTCATGGTAAGATATAATACGATTTGCGAAGTGTCATGTATTCCTCGTCTACACTTCAAATGAATGTAAATGCGACACTTCCTTGCTAGGAAATAGCGTCTGCAGATGTCTAGGTATCGTAGCAATAGTGTTCTAATGCTTCTTAAAACGCGATATCGCACCTCATTTCTATGTTTCATGGTAAGATATAATATGATTTGCGAAGTGTCATGTATTCCTCGTCTACACTTCAAATGAATGTAAATGCGACACTTCCTTGCTAGGAAATAGCGTCTGCAGATGTCTAGGTATCGTAGCAATAGTGTTCTAATGCTTCTTGAAACGCGATATCGCATCTCATTTCTACGTTTCATGGTAAGATGTAATATGATTTGCGAAGTGTTATGTATTCCTCGTCTACACTTCAAATGAATCTAAATGCGACACTTCCTTGCAAGGAAGTAGCGATTGCAGATGTCTACGTATCGAAGCAATAGAGTTCAAATGCTTCTTAAAACGAGATATTGCATCTCATATCTATGTTTCATGATAAGAAATAATATACATTGCGAAGTGTTATGCATTCCTCGTCTACGATTCAAATGAATGTAAATGCGACACTTCCTTGCAAGGAAATAGCGTTTGCAGATGTCTACGTATCGTAGCAATAGAGTTCTTATGATTCTTAAAACGCGATATCGCATCTCATTTCTATGTTTCATGGTAAGATATAATACGATTTGCGAAGTGTCATGTATTCCTCGTCTACACTTCAAATGAATGTAAATGCGACACTTCCTTGCTAGGAAATAGCGTCTGCAGATGTCTAGGTATCGTAGCAATAGTGTTCTAATGCTTCTTAAAACGCGATATCGCACCTCATTTCTATGTTTCATGGTAAGATATAATATGATTTGCGAAGTGTCATGTAATCCTCGTCTACACTTCAAATTAATGTGAATGCGACACTTCCTCGCTAGGAAATAGCGTTTGCAGATGTCTACGTATCGTAGCAATAGAGTTGAGATGATTCTTAAAACGCGATATCGCATCTGATTTCTATGTTTCATGGTAAGATATAACATGATTTGCGAAGTGTCATGTATTCCTCGTCTACACTTCAAATGAATGTAAATGCGACACTTCCTTGCTAGGAAATAGCGTCTGCAGATGTCTAGGTATCGTAGCAATAGTGTTCTAATGCTTCTTGAAACGCGATATCGCATCTCATTTCTACGTTTCATGGTAAGATGTAATATGATTTGCGAAGTGTTATGTATTCCTCGTCTACACTTCAAATGAATCTAAATGCGACACTTCCTTGCAAGGAAGTAGCGATTGCAGATGTCTACGTATCGAAGCAATAGAGTTCAAATGCTTCTTAAAACGAGATATTGCATCTCATATCTATGTTTCATGATAAGAAATAATATACATTGCGAAGTGTTATGCATTCCTCGTCTACGATTCAAATGAATGTAAATGCGACACTTCCTTGCAAGGAAATAGCGTTTGCAGATGTCTACGTATCGTAGCAATAGAGTTCTTATGATTCTTAAAACGCGATATCGCATCTCATTTCTATGTTTCATGGTAAGATATAATACGATTTGCGAAGTGTCATGTATTCCTCGTCTACACTTCAAATGAATGTAAATGCGACACTTCCCTGCTAGGAAATAGCGTCTGCAGATGTCTAGGTATCGTAGCAATAGAGTTCTAATGCTTCTTAAAACGCGATATCGCATCTCATTTCTATGTTTCATGGTAAGATGTAATATGATTTGCGAAGTGTTATGTATTCCTCGTCTACACCTCAAATGAATGTAAATGCGACGCTTCCTTGCTAGGAAATAGCGTCTGCAGATGTCTAGGTATCGTAGCAATAGAGTTCTAATGCTTCTTGAAACGCGATATCGCATCTCATTTCTATGTTTCATGGTAAGATGTAATATGATTTGCGAAGTGTTATGTATTCCTCGTCTACACTTCAAATGAATGTAAATGCGACACTTCCTTTCAAGGAAGTAGCGATTGCAGATGTCTACGTATCGAAGCAATAGAGTTTAAATGCTTCTTAAAACGAGATATTGCATCTCATATCTATGTTTCATGATAAGATATAATATACATTGCGAAGTGTTATGCATTCCTCGTCTACGATTCAAATGAATGTAAATGCGACACTTCCTTGCAAGGAAATAGCGTATGCAGATGTCTACGTATCGTAGCATTAGAGTTCATGTGATTCTTAAAACGCGATATCGCATCTCATTTCTATGTTTCATGGTAAGATATAATATGATTTGCGAAGTGTCATGTATTCCTCGTCTACACTTCAAATGAATGTGAATGCGACACTTCCTCGCTAGGAAATAGCGTCTGCAGATGTCTACGTATGGTAGCAATAGAGTTCATATGATCCTTAAAACGCGATATCGCATCTCATTCCTATGTTTCATGGTAAGATATAATATGATTTGCGAAGTGTCATGTATTCCTCGTCTACACTTCAAATGAATGTAAATGCGACACTTCCTTGCTAGGAAATAGCGTCTGCAGATGTCTAGGTATCGTAGCAATAGAGTTCATGTGATTCTTAAAACGCGATATCGCATCTCATTTCTATGTTTCATGGTAAGATATAATACGATTTGCGAAGTGTCATGTATTCCTCGTCTACACTTCAAATGAATGTAAATGCGACACTTCCCTGCTAGGAAATAGCGTCTGCAGATGTCTAGGTGTCGTAGGAATAGAGTTCTAATGCTTCTTAAAACGCGATATCGCATCTCATTTCTATGTTTCATGGTAAGATATAATATGATTTGCGAAGTGTCATGTATTCCTCGTCTACACTTCAAATGAATGTAAATGCGACACTTCCTTGCTAGGAAATAGCGTCTGCAGATGTCTAGGTATCGTAGCAATAGAGTT
This sequence comes from Xylocopa sonorina, assembly GCF_050948175.1. Lineage (NCBI taxonomy): Eukaryota > Metazoa > Arthropoda > Insecta > Hymenoptera > Apidae > Xylocopa > Xylocopa sonorina. Next base: position 191,022 of record NW_027490237.1, read on the forward strand.
CATGTGATTCTTAAAACGCGATATCGCATCTCATTTCTATGTTTCATGGTAAGATATATTACAATTTGCGAAGTGTTATGTATTCCTCGTCTACACTTCAAATGAATGTGAATGCGACACCTCCTCGCTAGGAAATAGCGTTTGCAGATGTCTACGTATCGTAGCAATAGGGATCAAATGCTTCTTAAAACGGGATATTGCATCTCATATCTATGTTTCATGATAAGATATAATATACATTGCGAAGTGTTATACATTCCTCGTCTACGATTCAAATGAATGTAAATGCGACACTTCCTTGCAAGGAAATAGCGTTTGCAGATGTCTACGTATGGTAGCAATAGAGTTCTTATGATTCTTATAACGCGATATCGCATCTCATTTCTATGTTTCATGGTAAGATATAATATGATTTGCGAAGTGTCATGTATTCCTCGTCTACACTTCAAATGAATGTGAATGCGACACTTCCTCGCTAGGAAATAGCGTTTGCAGATGTCTACGTATCGTAGCAATAGAGTTCAGATGATTCTTAAAACGCGATATCGCCTCTGATTTCTATGTTTCATGGTAAGATATAACTTGATTTGCGAAGTGTTATGTATTCCTCGTCTACACTTCAAATCAATGTGAATGCGATACTTCCTCGCTTGGAAATAGCGTTTGCAGATGTCTACGTATCGTAGCAATAGCTTTCTAATGCTTCTTAAAACGCGATATCGCATCTCATTTCTATGTTTCATGGTAAGATATAATATGATTTGCGAAGTGTCATGTATTCCTCGTCTACACTTCAAATCAATGTGAATGCGATACTTCCTCGCTTGGAAATAGCGTTTGCAGATGTCTACGTATCGTAGCAATAGCTTTCTAATGTTTCTTAAAACGCGATATCGCATCTCATTTCTATGTTTCATGGTAAGATATAGTATGATTTGCGAAGTGTCATGTATTCCTCGTCTACACTTCAAATGAATGTAAATGCGACACTTCCTCGCTAGGAAATAGCGTTTGCAGATGTCTACGTATCGTAGCAATAGAGTTCATATGATTCTTAAAACGCGATATCGCATCTCATATCTATGTTTCATGGTAAGATATAATATGGTTTGCGAAGTGTTATGTATTCCTCGTCTACACTTCAAAGGAATGTGAATGCGACACTTCCTCGCTAGGAAATAGCGTTTGCAGATGTCTACGTATCGTAGCAATAGATTTCTAATGCTTCTTAAAACGCGATATCGCATCTCATTTCTATGTTTCATGGTAAGATATAATATGATTTCCGATGTGTCATGTATTCCTCGTCTACACTTCAAATGAATGTAAATCCGACACTTCCTTGCTAGGAAATAGCGTCTGCAGATGTCTACGTATCGAAGCAATAGAGTTCAAATGCTTCTTAAGACGAGATATTGCATCTCATATCTATGTTTCATGATAAGATATAATATACATTGCGAAGTGTTATGCATTCCTCGTCTACGATTCAAATGAATGTAAATGCGACACTTCCTTGCAAGGAAATAGCGTTTGCAGATGTCGACGTATCGTAGCAATAGAGTTCTTATGATTCTTAAAACGCGATATCGCATCTCATTTCTATGTTTCATGGTAAGATATAATATGATTTGCGCAGTGTCATGTATTCCTCGTCTACACTTCAAATGAATGTGAATGCGACCCTTCCTCGCTAGGAAATAGCGTTTGCAGATGTCTACGTATCGTAGCAATAGAGTTCATATGATTCTTAGAACGCGATATCGCATCTCATTTCTATGTTTCATGGTAAGATTTAACATGATTTGCGAAGTGTTATGTATTCCTCGTCTACACTTCAAATGAATGTGAATGCGATACTTCCTCGCTAGGAAATAGCGTTTGCAGATGTCTACGTATCGTAGCAATAGCTTTCTAATGCTTCTTAAGACGCGATATCGCATCTCATTTCTATGATTCCTGGTAAGATATAATATGATTTGCGAAGTGTCATGTATTCCTCGTCTACGATTCAAATGAATGTAAATGCGACACTTCCTTGCAAGGAAATAGCGTCTGCAGATGTCTACGATTCGTAGCAATAGAGTTCTTATGATTCTTATAACGCGATATCGCATCTCATTTCTATGTTTCATGGTAAGATGTAATATGATTTGCGAAGTGTTATGTATGCCTCGTCTGCACCTCAAATGAATGTGAATGCGACACTTCCTCGCTAGGAAATAGCGTTTGCAGATGTCTACGTTTCGTAGCAATAGAGTTCAGATGACTCTTAAAACGCGATATCGCATCTCATTTCTATGTTTCATGGTAAGATATAACATGATTTGCGAAGTGTTATGTATTCCTCGTCTACACTTCAAGTGAATGTGAATGCGATACTTCCTCGCTACTAAATAGCGTTTGCAGATGTCTACGCATCGTAGCAATAGCTTTCTAATGCTTCTTAAAACGCGATATCGCATCTCATTTCTATGTTTCTTGGTAAGATATAATATGATTTGCGAAGTGTCATGTACTCCTCGTCTACACTTCAAATGAATGTAAATGCGACACTTCCTTGCTAGGAAATAGCGTCTGCAGATGCCTAGGTATCGTAGCAATAGTGTTCTAATGCTTCTTAAAACGCGATATCGCACCTCATTTCTATGTTTCATGGTAAGATATAATATGATTTGCGAAGTGTCATGTACTCCTCGTCTACACTTCAAATGAATGTAAATGCGACACTTCCTCGCTAGGAAATAGCGTTTGCAGATGTCTACGTATCGTAGCAACAGATTTCTAATGCTTCTTAAAACGCGATATCGCATCTCATTTCTATGTTTCATGGTAAGATATAATATGATTTGCGAAGTGTCATGTATTCCTCGTCTACACTTCAAATGAATGTAAATGCGACACTTCCTTGCTAGGAAATAGCGTCTGCAGATGTCTAGGTATCGTAGCAATAGTGTTCTAATGCTTCTTAAAACGCGATATCGCACCTCATTTCTATGTTTCATGGTAAGATATAATATGATTTGCGAAGTGTCATGTAATCCTCGTCTACACTTCAAATTAATGTGAATGCGACACTTCCTCGCTAGGAAATAGCGTTTGCAGATGTCTACGTATCGTAGCAATAGAGTTGAGATGATTCTTAAAACGCGATATCGCATCTGATTTCTATGTTTCATGGTAAGATATAACATGATTTGCGAAGTGTCATGTATTCCTCGTCTACACTTCAAATGAATGTAAATGCGACACTTCCTTGCTAGGAAATAGCGTCTGCAGATGTCTAGGTATCGTAGCAATAGTGTTCTAATGCTTCTTAAAACGCGATATCGCACCTCATTTCTATGTTTCATGGTAAGATATAATATGATTTGCGAAGTGTCATGTACTCCTCGTCTACACTTCAAATGAATGTAAATGCGACACTTCCTCGCTAGGAAATAGCGTTTGCAGATGTCTACGTATCGTAGCAATAGATTTCTAATGCTTCTTAAAACGCGATATCGCATCTCATTTCTATGTTTCATGGTAAGATATAATATGATTTGCGAAGTGTCATGTATTCCTCGTCTATACTTCAAATGAATGTGAATGCGATACTTCCTCGCTTGGAAATAGCGTCTGCAGATGTCTACGTATCGTAGCAATAGCTTTCTAATGCTTCTTAAAACGCGATATCGCATCTCATTTCTATGTTTCATGGTAAGATATAATATGATTTGCGAAGTGTCATGTATTACTCGTCTACACTTCAAATGAATGTAAATGCGACACTTCCTTGCTAGGATATAGCGTCTGCAAATGTCTAGGTATCGTAGCAATAGAGTTCATATGATTCTTAAAACGCGATATCGCATCTCATTTCTATGTTTCATGGTAAGATATAATACGATTTGCGAAGTGTCATGTATTCCTCGTCTACACTTCAAATGACTGTAAATGCGACACTTCCTTGCTAGGAAATAGCGTCTGCAGATGTCTAGGTATCGTAGCAATAGTGTTCTAATGCTTCTTAAAACGCGATATCGCACCTCATTTCTATGTTTCATGGTAAGATATAATATGATTTGCGAAGTGTCATGTACTCCTCGTCTACACTTCAAATGAATGTAAATGCGACACTTCCTCGCTAGGAAATAGCGTTTGCAGATGTCTACGTATCGTAGCAATAGATTTCTAGTGCTTCTTAAAACGCGATATCGCATCTCATTTCTATGTTTCATGGTAAGATATAATATGATTTGCGAAGTGTCATGTATTCCTCGTCTACACTTCAAATGAATGTAAATGCAACACTTCCTTGCAAGGAAATAGCGTTTGCAGATGTTTACCTATCAGAGCAATAGAGTTCTAATGCTTCTTAAAACGCGATATCGCATCTCATATCTATGTTTCATGATAAGATATAATATACATTGCGAAGTGTCATGTATTCCTCGTCTACACTTCAAATGAATGTAAATGCAACACTTCCTTGCAAGGAAATAGCGTTTGCAGATGTTTACCTATCAAAGCAATAGAGTTCTAATGCTTCTTAAAACGCGATATCGCATCTCATTTCTATGTTTCATGGTAAGATATAATATGATTTGCGAAGTGTTATGTATTCCTTGTCTGCACTTCAAATGAATGTAAATGAGACACTTCCTTGCAAGGAAATAGCGTTTGCAGATGTCAACGTATCGTAGCAATAGAGTTCTTATGATTCTTAAAACGCGATATCGCATCTCATTTCTATGTTTCATGGTAAGATATAATATGATTTGCGAAGTGTTATGTATTCCTCGTCTACACATCAAATGAATGTAAATTCGGCACTTCCTTGCTTGGAAATAGCGTCTGCAGATGTCTAGGTATCGTAGCGATAGAGTTCTTATGATTCTTAAAACGCGATATCGCATCTCATTTCTATGTTTCATGGTAAGATATAATATGATTTGCGAAGTGTTATGTATTCCTCGTCTACACATCAAATGAATGTAAATTCGACACTTCCTTGCTAGGAAATAGCGTCTGCAGATATCTAGGTATCGTAGCGATAGAGTTCTAATGCTGCTTAAAACGCGATATCGCATCTCATTTCTATGTTTCATGGTAAGATGTAATATGATTTGCGAAGTGTTATGCATTCCTCGTCTACGATTCAAATGAATGTAAATGCGACACTTCCTTGCAAGGAAGTAGCGATTGCAGATATCTACGTATCGAAGCAATAGAGTTCAAATGCTTCTTAAAACGAGATATTGCATCTCATATCTATGTTTCATGATAAGATATAATATACATTGCGAAGTGTTATGCATTCCTCGAGTACGATTCAAGTGAATGTAAATGCGACACTTCCTTGCAAGGAAATAGCGTTTGCAGATGTCTACGTATCGTAGCAATAGAGTTCATATGATTCTTAAAACGCGATATCGCATCTAGTTTCTATGTTTCATGGTAAGATATAATATGATTTACGAAGTGTCATGTATTCCTCGTCTACACTTCAAATGAATGTGAATGCGACACTTCCTCGCTGGGAAATAGCATTAGCAGATGTCTACGTATCGTAGCAATAGAGTTTAGATGATTCTTAAAACGCGATACCGCATCTCATTTCTATGTTTCATGGTAAGATATAACATGATTTGCGAAGTGTTATGTATTCCTCGTATACACTTCAAATGAATGTGAATGCGATACTTCCTCGCTTGGAAATAGCGTTAGCAGATGTCTACGTATCGTAGCAATAGAGTTCATATGATTCTTAAAACGCGATATCGCATCTCATTTCTATGTTTCATGGTAAGATATAATATGATTTGCGAAGTGTCATGTATTCCTCGTCTACACTTCAAGTGAATGTGAATGCGATACTTCCTCGCTACTAAATAGCGTTTGCAGATGTCTACGTATCGTAGCAATAGCTTTCTAATGCTTCTTAAAACGCGATATCGCATCTCATTTCTATGTTTCTTGGTAAGATATAATATGATTTGCGAAGTGTCATGTATTCCTCGTCTACACTTCAAATGAATGTGAAGGCGACACTTCCTTGCAAGGAAATAGCGTTTGCAGATGTCTACGTATCGTAGCAATAGAGTTCTTATGATTCTTAAAACGCGATATCACATCTCATTTCTATGTTTCATGGTAAGATATAATATGATTTGCGAAGTGTCATGTATTCCTCGTCTACACTTCAAATGAATGTAAATGCGACACTTCCTTGTAAGGAAATAGCGTTTGCAGATGTCTACGTATCGTAGCAATAGAGTTCAGATCATTCTTAAAACGCGATATCGCATCTCATTTCTATGTTTCATGGTAAGATATAATATGATTTGCGAAGTGTTATGCATTCCTCGTCTACGATTCAAATGAATGTAAATGCGACACTTCCTTGCTAGGAAATAGCGTCTGCAGGTGTCTAGGTATCGTAGCAATAGAGTTCTAATGCTTCTTAAAACGCGATATCGCATCTCATTTCTATGTTTCATGGTAAGATGTAATATGATTTGCGAAGTGGTATGTATTCCTCGTCTACACTTCAGAGGAATGTGAATGCGACACTTCCTCGCTAGGAAGTAGCGTTTGCAGATGTCTACGGATCGTAGCATTAGATTTCTAATGCTTCTTAAAACGCGATATCGCATCTCATTTCTATGTTTCATGGTAAGATATAATATGATTTCCGAAGTGACATGCATTCCTCGTCTACACTTCAAATGAATGTAAATCCGACACTTCCTTGCTAGGAAATAGCGTCTGCAGATGTCTAGGAATCGTAGCAACAGAGTTCAAATGCTTCTTAAAACCAGATATTGCATCTCATATCTATGTTTCATGATAAGATATAATATTCATTGCGAAGTGTTATGCATTCCTCGTATATGATTCAAATGAATGTAAATGCGACACTTCCTTGCAAGGAAATAGCGTTTGCAGATGTCTACGTATCGTAGCAATAGCTTTCTAATGCTTCTTAAAACGCGATATCGCATCTCATTTCTATGTTTCATGGTAAGATATAATATGATTTGCGAAGTGTCATGTATTCTTCGCCTACACTTCAAATGAATGTAAATGCGACACTTCCTTGCTAGGAAATAGGGTCTGCAGATGTCTAGGTATCGTAGCAATAGAGTAATAATGCTTCTTAAAACGCGATATCGCATCTCATTTCTATGTTTCATGGTAAGATATAACATGATTTGCGAAGTGTTATGTACTCCTCGTCTACACTTCAAATGAATGTGAATGCGCTACTTCCTCGCTACTAAATAGCGTTTGCAGATGTCTACGTATCGTAGCAATAGCTTTCTAATGCTTCTTAAAACGCGATATCGCATCTCATTTCTATGTTTCATGGTAAGATATAATATGATTTGCGAAGTGTCATGTATTTCTCGTCTACACTTCAAATGAATGTAAATGCGACACTTCCTTGCTAGGAAATAGCGTCTGCAGATGTCTAGGTATCGTAGCAATAGAGTTCTAATGCTTCTTAAAACGCGATATCGCATCTCATTTCTATGTTTCATGGTAAGATGTAATATGATTTGCGAAGTGTTATGTATTCCTCGCTACACTTCAAATGAATGTAAATGCGACACTTCCTTGCAAGGAAATAGTGATTGCAGATGTCTACGTATCGAAGCAATAGAGTTCAAATGCTTCTTAAAACGAGATATTGCATCTCATATCTATGTTTCATGATAAGATATAATATACATTGCGAAGTGTTATGCATTCCTCGTCTACGATTCAAATGAATGTGAATGCGACACTTCCTCGCTAGGAAATAGCGTTTGCAGATGTCTACGTATCGTAGCAATAAAGTTCAGATGATTCTTAAAACGCGATATCGCATCTCATTTCTATGTTTCATGGTAAGATGTAATATGATTTGCGAAGTGTCATGCATTCCTCGTCTACAATTCAAATGAATGTAAATCCGACACTTCCTTGCAAGGAAATAGCGTTTGCAGATGTCTACGTATCGTAGCAATAGAGTTCTTATGATTCTTAAAACGCGATATCGCATCACATTTCTATGTTTCATGGTAAGATATAATATGATTTGCGCAGTGTCATGTATTCCTCGTCTACACTTCAAATGAATGCGATACTTCCTTGCAAGGAAGTAGCGATTGCAGATGTCTACGTTTCGAAGCAATAGTGTTCAAATGCTTCTTAAAACGAGATATTGCATCTCATATCTATGTTTCATGATAAGATATAATATACACTGGGAAGTGTTATGCATTCCTCGTCTACGATTCAAATGAATGTAAATGCGACACTTCCATTTAAGGAAACAGCGTTTGCAGATGTCTACGTATCGTAGCAATAGAGTACTTATTATTCTTAAAACGCGATATCGCATCTCATTTCTATGTTTCATGGTAAGATATAATATGATTTGCGAAGTGTCATGTATTCCTCGTCTGGACTTCAAATGGATGTGCATGCGACACTTCCTTGCTAGGAAATAGCGTTTGCAGATGTCTATTTATCGTAGCAATAGCTTTCTAATGCTTCTTAAAACGCGATATCGCATCTCATTTCTATGTTTCATGGTAAGATGTAATATGATTTGCGAAGTGTTATGTATTCCTCGTCTACACTTCAAATGAATGTAAATGCGACACTTCCTTGCAAGGAAGTAGCGATTGCAGATGTCTACGTATCGAAGCAATAGAGTTCAAATGCTTCTTAAAACGAGATATTGCATCTCATATCTATGTTGCATGATAAGATATAATATACATTGCGAAGTGTTATGCATTCCTCGTCTACGATTCAAATGAATGTAAATGCGACACTTCCTTGCAAGGAAATAGCGTTTGCAGATGTCTACGATTCGTAGCAATAGAGTTCTTATGATTCTTATAACGCGATATCGCATCTCATTTCTATGTTTCATGGTAAGATATAATATGATTTGCGAAGTGTCATGTATTCCTCGTCTACACTTCAAATGAATGTAAATGCGACACTTCCTTGAAAGGAAATAGCGTTTGCAGATGTCTACGTATCGTAGCAAAAGCTTTCTAATGCTTCTTAAAACGCGATATCGCATCTCATTTCTATGTTTCATGGTAAGATGTAATATGATTTGCGAAGTGTTATGTATGCCTCGTCTACACTTCAAATGAATGTGAATGCGACACTTCCTCGCTAGGAAATAGCGTTTGCAGATGTCTACGTTTCGTAGCAATAGTGTTCAGATGATTCTTAAAACGCGATATCGCATCTCATTTCTATGTTTCATGGTAAGATATAACATGATTTGCGAAGTGTTATGTATTCCTCGTCTACACTTCAAATGAATGTGAATGCGACACCTCCTCGCTAGGAAATAGCGTTTGCAGATGTCTACGTATCGTAGCAATAGGGATCAAATGCTTCTTAAAACGGGATATTGCATCTCATATCTATGTTTCATGATAAGATATAATATACATTGCGAAGTGTTATACATTCCTCGTCTACGATTCAAATGAATGTAAATGCGACACTTCCTTGCAAGGAAATAGCGTTTGCAGATGTCTACGTATGGTAGCAATAGAGTTCTTATGATTCTTATAACGCGATATCGCATCTCATTTCTATGTTTCATGGTAAGATATAATATGATTTGCGAAGTGTCATGTATTCCTCGTCTACACTTCAAATGAATGTGAATGCGACACTTCATCGCTAGGAAATAGCGTTTGCAGATGTCTACGTATCGTAGCAATAGAGTTCAGATGATTCTTAAAACGCGATATCGCCTCTGATTTCTATGTTTCATGGTAAGATATAACTTGATTTGCGAAGTGTTATGTATTCCTCGTCTACACTTCAAATGAATGTGAATGCGATACTTCCTCGCTTGGAAATAGCGTTTGCAGATTTCTACGTATCGTAGCAATAGCTTTCTAATGCTTCTTAAAACGCGATATCGCATCTCATTTCTATGTTTCATGGTAAGATATAATATGATTTGCGAAGTGTCATGTATTCCTCGTCTACACTTCAAATCAATGTGAATGCGATACTTCCTCGCTTGGAAATAGCGTTTGCAGATGTCTACGTATCGTAGCAATAGCTTTCTAATGCTTCTTAAAACGCGATATCGCATCTCATTTCTATGTTTCATGGTAAGATATAGTATGATTTGCGAAGTGTCATGTATTCCTCGTCTACACTTCAAATGAATGTAAATGCGACACTTCCTCGCTAGGAAATAGCGTTTGCAGATGTCTACGTATCGTAGCAATAGAGTTCATATGATTCTTAAAACGCGATATCGCATCTCATATCTATGTTTCATGGTAAGATATAATATGGTTTGCGAAGTGTTATGTATTCCTCGTCTACACTTCAAAGGAATGTGAATGCGACACTTCCTCGCTAGGAAATAGCGTTTGCAGATGTCTACGTATCGTAGCAATAGATTTCTAATGCTTCTTAAAACGCGATATCGCATCTCATTTCTATGTTTCATGGTAAGATATAATATGATTTCCGATGTGTCATGTATTCCTCGTCTACACTTCAAATGAATGTAAATCCGACACTTCCTTGCTAGGAAATAGCGTCTGCAGATGTCTACGTATCGAAGCAATAGAGTTCAAATGCTTCTTAAGACGAGATATTGCATCTCATATCTATGTTTCATGATAAGATATAATATACATTGCGAAGTGTTATGCATTCCTCGTCTACGATTCAAATGAATGTAAATGCGACACTTCCTTGCAAGGAAATAGCGTTTGCAGATGTCGACGTATCGTAGCAATAGAGTTCTTATGATTCTTAAAACGCGATATCGCATCTCATTTCTATGTTTCATGGTAAGATATAATATGATTTGCGCAGTGTCATGTATTCCTCGTCTACACTTCAAATGAATGTGAATGCGACCCTTCCTCGCTAGGAAATAGCGTTTGCAGATGTCTACGTATCGTAGCAATAGAGTTCATATGATTCTTAGAACGCGATATCGCATCTCATTTCTATGTTTCATGGTAAGATTTAACATGATTTGCGAAGTGTTATGTATTCCTCGTCTACACTTCAAATGAATGTGAATGCGATACTTCCTCGCTAGGAAATAGCGTTTGCAGATGTCTACGTATCGTAGCAATAGCTTTCTAATGCTTCTTAAGACGCGATATCGCATCTCATTTCTATGATTCCTGGTAAGATATAATATGATTTGCGAAGTGTCATGTATTCCTCGTCTACGATTCAAATGAATGTAAATGCGACACTTCCTTGCAAGGAAATAGCGTTTGCAGATGTCTACGATTCGTAGCAATAGAGTTCTTATGATTCTTATAACGCGATATCGCATCTCATTTCTATGTTTCATGGTAAGATGTAATATGATTTGCGAAGTGTTATGTATGCCTCGTCTGCACTTCAAATGAATGTGAATGCGACACTTCCTCGCTAGGAAATAGCGTTTGCAGATGTCTACGTTTCGTAGCAATAGAGTTCAGATGACTCTTAAAACGCGATATCGCATCTCATTTCTATGTTTCATGGTAAGATATAACATGATTTGCGAAGTGTTATGTATTCCTCGTCTACACTTCAAATGAATGTGAATGCGACACCTCCTCGCTAGGAAATAGCGTTTGCAGATGTCTACGTATCGTAGCAATAGGGATCAAATGCTTCTTAAAACGGGATATTGCATCTCATATCTATGTTTCATGATAAGATATAATATACATTGCGAAGTGTTATACATTCCTCGTCTACGATTCAAATGAATGTAAATGCGACACTTCCTTGCAAGGAAATAGCGTTTGCAGATGTCTACGTATGGTAGCAATAGAGTTCTTATGATTCTTATAACGCGATATCGCATCTCATTTCTATGTTTCATGGTAAGATATAATATGATTTGCGAAGTGTCATGTATTCCTCGTCTACACTTCAAATGAATGTGAATGCGACACTTCATCGCTAGGAAATAGCGTTTGCAGATGTCTACGTATCGTAGCAATAGAGTTCAGATGATTCTTAAAACGCGATATCGCCTCTGATTTCTATGTTTCATGGTAAGATATAACTTGATTTGCGAAGTGTTATGTATTCCTCGTCTACACTTCAAATGAATGTGAATGCGATACTTCCTCGCTTGGAAATAGCGTTTGCAGATTTCTACGTATCGTAGCAATAGCTTTCTAATGCTTCTTAAAACGCGATATCGCATCTCATTTCTATGTTTCATGGTAAGATATAATATGATTTGCGAAGTGTCATGTATTCCTCGTCTACACTTCAAATCAATGTGAATGCGATACTTCCTCGCTTGGAAATAGCGTTTGCAGATGTCTACGTATCGTAGCAATAGCTTTCTAATGCTTCTTAAAACGCGATATCGCATCTCATTTCTATGTTTCATGGTAAGATATAGTATGATTTGCGAAGTGTCATGTATTCCTCGTCTACACTTCAAATGAATGTAAATGCGACACTTCCTCGCTAGGAAATAGCGTTTGCAGATGTCTACGTATCGTAGCAATAGAGTTCATATGATTCTTAAAACGCGATATCGCATCTCATATCTATGTTTCATGGTAAGATATAATATGGTTTGCGAAGTGTTATGTATTCCTCGTCTACACTTCAAAGGAATGTGAATGCGACACTTCCTCGCTAGGAAATAGCGTTTGCAGATGTCTACGTATCGTAGCAATAGATTTCTAATGCTTCTTAAAACGCGATATCGCATCTCATTTCTATGTTTCATGGTAAGATATAATATGATTTCCGATGTGTCATGTATTCCTCGTCTACACTTCAAATGAATGTAAATCCGACACTTCCTTGCTAGGAAATAGCGTCTGCAGATGTCTACGTATCGAAGCAATAGAGTTCAAATGCTTCTTAAGACGAGATATTGCATCTCATATCTATGTTTCATGATAAGATATAATATACATTGCGAAGTGTTATGCATTCCTCGTCTACGATTCAAATGAATGTAAATGCGACACTTCCTTGCAAGGAAATAGCGTTTGCAGATGTCGACGTATCGTAGCAATAGAGTTCTTATGATTCTTAAAACGCGATATCGCATCTCATTTCTATGTTTCATGGTAAGATATAATATGATTTGCGCAGTGTCATGTATTCCTCGTCTACACTTCAAATGAATGTGAATGCGACCCTTCCTCGCTAGGAAATAGCGTTTGCAGATGTCTACGTATCGTAGCAATAGAGTTCATATGATTCTTAGAACGCGATATCGCATCTCATTTCTATGTTTCATGGTAAGATTTAACATGATTTGCGAAGTGTTATGTATTCCTCGTCTACACTTCAAATGAATGTGAATGCGATACTTCCTCGCTAGGAAATAGCGTTTGCAGATGTCTACGTATCGTAGCAATAGCTTTCTAATGCTTCTTAAGACGCGATATCGCATCTCATTTCTATGATTCCTGGTAAGATATAATATGATTTGCGAAGTGTCATGTATTCCTCGTCTACGATTCAAATGAATGTAAATGCGACACTTCCTTGCAAGGAAATAGCGTTTGCAGATGTCTACGATTCGTAGCAATAGAGTTCTTATGATTCTTATAACGCGATATCGCATCTCATTTCTATGTTTCATGGTAAGATGTAATATGATTTGCGAAGTGTTATGTATGCCTCGTCTGCACTTCAAATGAATGTGAATGCGACACTTCCTCGCTAGGAAATAGCGTTTGCAGATGTCTACGTTTCGTAGCAATAGAGTTCAGATGACTCTTAAAACGCGATATCGCATCTCATTTCTATGTTTCATGGTAAAATATAACATGATTTGCGAAGTGTTATGTATTCCTCGTCTACACTTCAAATGAATGTGAATGCGACACCTCCTCGCTAGGAAATAGCGTTTGCAGATGTCTACGTGTCGTAGCAATAGGGATCAAATGCTTCTTAAAACGAGATATTGCATCTCATATCTATGTTTCATGATAAGATATAATATACATTGCGAAGTGTTATACATTCCTCGTCTACGATTCAAATGAATGTAAATGCGACACTTCCTTGCAAGGAAATAGCGTTTGCAGATGTCTACGTATGGTAGCAATAGAGTTCTTATGATTCTTATAACGCGATATCGCATCTCATTTCTATGTTTCATGGTAAGATATAATATGATTTGCGAAGTGTCATGTATTCCTCGTCTACACTTCAAATGAAAGTGAATGCGACACTTCCTCGCTAGGAAATAGCGTTTGCAGATGTCTACGTATCGTAGCAATAGAGTTCAGATGATTCTTAAAACGCGATATCGCATCTCATTTCTATGTTTCATGGTAAGATATAACTTGATTTGCGAAGTGTTATGTATTCCTCGTCTACACTTCAAATGAATGTGAATGCGATACTTCCTCGCTTGGAAATAGCGTTTGCAGATTTCTACGTATCGTAGCAATAGCTTTCTAATGCTTCTTAAAACGCGATATCGCATCTCATTTCTATGTTTCATGGTAAGATATAATATGATTTGCGAAGTGTCATGTATTCCTCGTCTACACTTCAAAACAATGTGAATGCGATACTTCCTCACTTGGAAATAGCGTTTGCAGATGTCTACGTATCGTAGCAATAGCTTTCTAATGCTTCTTAAAACGCGATATCGCATCTCATTTCTATGTTTCATGGTAAGATATAGTATGATTTGCGAAGTGTCATGTATTCCTCGTCTACACTTCAAATGAATGTAAATGCGACACTTCCTCGCTAGGAAATAGCGTTTGCAGATGTCTACGTATCGTAGCAATAGAGTTCATATGATTCTTAAAACGCGATATCGCATCTCATATCTATGTTTCATGGTAAGATATAATATGATTTGCGAAGTGTTATGTATTCCTCGTCTACACTTCAAAGGAATGTGAATGCGATACTTCCTCGCTAGGAAATAGCGTTTGCAGATGTCTACGTATCGTAGCAATAGATTTCTAATGCTTCTTAAAACGCGATATCGCATCTCATTTCTATGCTTCATGGTAAGATATAATATGACTTCCGAAGTGTCATGTATTCCTCGTCTACACTTCAAATGAATGTAAATCCGACACTTCCTTGCTAGGAAATAGCGTCTGCAGATGTCTACGTATCGAAGCAATAGAGTTCAAATGCTTCTTAAGACGAGATATGGCATCTCATATCTATGTTTCATGATAAGGTATAATATACATTGCGAAGTGTTATGCATTCCTCGTCTACGATTCAAATGAATGTAAATGCGACACTTCCTTGCAAGGAAATAACGTTTGCAGATGTCTACGTATCGTAGCAATAGAGTTCTTATGATTCTTAAAACGCGATATCGCATCTCATTTCTATGTTTCATGGTAAGATATAGTATGATTTGCGAAGTGTCATGTATTCCTCGTCTACACTTCAAATGAATGTAAATGCGACACTTCCTCGCTAGGAAATAGCGTTTGCAGATGTCTACGTATCGTAGCAATAGAGTTCATATGATTCTTAAAACGCGATATCGCATCTCATATCTATGTATCATGGTAAGATATAATATGATTTGCGAAGTGTTATGTATTCCTCGTCTACACTTCAAAGGAATGTGAATGCGACACTTCCTCGCTAGGAAATAGCGTTTGCAGATGTCTACGTATCGTAGCAATAGATTTCTAATGCTTCTTAAAACGCGATATCGCATCTCATTTCTATGCTTCATGGTAAGATATAATATGATTTCCGAAGTGTCATGTATTCCTCGTCTACACTTCAAATGAATGTAAATCCGACACTTCCTTGCTAGGAAATAGCGTCTGCAGATGTCTACGTATCGAAGCAATAGAGTTCAAATGCTTCTTAAGACGAGATATTGCATCTCATATCTATGTTTCATGATAAGATATAATATACATTGCGAAGTGTTAAGCATTCCTCGTCTACGATTCAAATGAATGTAAATGCGACACTTCCTTGCAAGGAAATAGCGTTTGCAGATGTCTACGTATCGTAGCAATAGAGTTCTTATGATTCTTAAAACGCGATATCGCATCTCATTTCTATGTTTCATGGTAAGATATAATATGATTTGCGCAGTGTCATGTATTCCTCGTCTACACTTCAAATGAATGTGAATGCGACCCTTCCTCGCTAGGAAATAGCGTTTGCAGATGTCTACGTATCGTAGCAATAGAGTTCATATGATTCTTAGAACGCGATATCGCATCTCATTTCTATGTTTCATGGTAAGATATAACATGATTTGCGAAGTGTTATGTATTCCTCGTCTACACTTCAAATGAATGTGAATGCGATACTTCCTCGCTAGGAAATAGCGTTTGCAGATGTCTACGTATCGTAGCAATAGCTTTCTAATGCTTCTTAAGACGCGATATCGCATCTCATTTCTATGATTCCTGGTAAGATATAATATGATTTGCGAAGTGTCATGTATTCCTCGTCTACGATTCAAATCAATGTAAATGCGACACTTCCTTGCAAGGAAATAGCGTTTGCAGATGTCTACGTATCGTAGCAATAGAGTTCTAATGCTTCTTAAAACGCGATATCGCATCTCATTTCTATGTTTCATGGTAAGATGTTATATGATTTGCGAAGTGTCATGTATTCCTCGTCTACACTTCAAATGAATGTAAATGCGACACTTCCTTGAAAGGAGGTAGCGATTGCAGATGTCTACGTATCGAAGCAATAGAGTTCAAATGCTTCTTAGAACGAGATATTGCATCTCATATCTATGTTTCATGATAAGATATAATATACATTGCGAAGTGTTATGCATTCCTCGACTACGATTCAAGTGAATGTAAATGCGACACTTCCTTCCAAGGAAATAGCGTTTGCAGATGTCTACGTATCATAGCAATAGAGTTCTAATGCTTCTTTAAACGCGATATCGCATCTCATTTCTATGTTTCATGGTAAGATGTAATATGATTTGCGAAGTGTTATGTATTCCTCGTCTACACTTCAAATGAATGTAAATGCGAAACTTCCTTGCAAGGAAGTAGTGATTGCAGATGTCTACGTATCGAAGCAATAGAGTTCAAATGCTTCTTAAAACGAGATATTGCATCTCATATCTATGTTTTATGATAAGATATAATATACATTGCGAAGTGTTATGCATTCCTCGTCTACGATTCAAATGAATGTAAATGCGACACTTCCTTGCTAGGAAATAGCGTCTGCAGATGTCTAGGTATCGTAGCAATAGAGTTCTAATGCTTCTTAAAACGCGATATCGCATCTCATTTCTATGTTTCATGGTAAGATGTAATATGATTTGCGAAGTGGTATGTATTCCTGGTCTACACTTCAGAGGAATGTGAATGCGACACTTCCTCGCTAGGAAGTAGCGTTTGCAGATGTCTACGGATCGTAGCATTAGATTTCTAATGCTTCTTAAAACGCGATATCGCATCTCATTTCTATGTTTCATGGTAAGATATAATATGATTTCCGAAGTGTCATGCATTCCTCGTCTACACTTCAAATGAATGTAAATCAGACACTTCCTTGCTAGGAAATAGCGTCTGCAGATGTCTAGGAATCGTAGCAACAGAGTTCAAATGCTCCTTAAAACCAGATATTGCATCTCATATCTATGTTTCATGATAAGATATAATATTCATTGCGAAGTGTTATGCATTCCTCGTATACGATTCAAATGAATGTAAATGCGACACTTCCTTGCAAGGAAATAGCGTTTGCAGATGTCTACGTATCGTAGCAATAGAGTTCATACGATTCTTAGAACGCGATATCGCATCTCATTTCTACGTTTCATGGTATGATATAATATGATTTGCGAAGTGTGATGTATTCCTCGTCAACACTTCAAATGAATATAAATGCCACACTTCCTTGCTAGGAAATAGCGTCTGCAGATGTCTAGGTATCGTAGCAATAGAGTTCTAATGCTTCTTGAAACGCGATATCGTATCTCATTTCTATGTTTCATGGTAAGATTTAATATGATTTGCGAAGTGTTATGTATTCCTCGCCTACACTTCAAATGAATGTAAATGCGACACTTCCTTGCAAGGAAGTAGCGATTGCAGATGTCTACGTATCGAAGCAATAGAGTTCAAATGCTTCTTAAAACGGGATATTGCATCTCATATCTATGTTTCATGATAAGATATAATATACATTGCGAAGTGTTATGCATTCCTCGTCTACGATTCAAATGAATGTAAATGCGACACTTCCTTGCAAGGAAATAGCGTTTGCAGATGTCTACGTATCGTAGCAATAGAGTTCTTATGATTCTTAAAACGCGATATCGCATCTCATTACTATGTTTCATGGTAAGATATAATATACATTGCGAAGTGTTATGCATTCCTCGTCTACGATTCAAATGAATGTAAATGCGACACTTCCTTGCAAGGAAATAGCGTTTGCAGATGTTTACGTATCGTAGCAATAGGGTTCTTATGATTCTTAAAACGCGATATCGCATCTCATTTCTATGTTTCATGGTAAGATATAACATGATTTGCGAAGCGTTATGTATTCCTCGTCAACACTTCACATGAATGTGAATGCGATACTTCCTCGCTAGGAAATAGCGTTTGCACATGTCTACGTATCGTAGCAATAGCTTTCTAATGCTTCTTAGAACGCGATATCGCATCTCATTTCTATGTTTCATGGTAAGATATAACATGATTTGCGAAGTGTTATGTATTCCTCGTCTACGATTCAAATGAATGTAAATGCGACACTTCCTTGCAAGGAAATAGCGTTTGCAGATGTCTACGTATCGTAGCAATAGAGTTCTTATGATTCTTAAAACGCGATATCGCATCTCATTTCTATGTTTCATGGTAAGATATAATATACATTGCGAAGTGTTATGCATTCATCGTCTACGATTCAAATGAATGTAAATGCGACACTTCCTTGCAAGGAAATAGCGTTTGCAGATGTCTACGTATCGTAGCAATAGGGTTCTTATGATTCTTAAAACGCGATATCGCATCTCATTTCTATGTTTCATGTTAAGATATAACATGATTTGCGAAGCGTTATGTATTCCTCGTCAACACTTCACATGAATGTGAATGCGATACTTCCTCGCTAGGAAATAGCGTTTGCACATGTCTACGTATCGTAGCAATAGCTTTCTAATGCTTCTTAAAACGCGATATCGCATCTCATTTCTACGTTTCATGGTAAGATATAATATGATTTGCGAAGTGTCATGTATTCCTCGTCTACACTTCAAGTGAATGTGAATGCGATACTTCCTCGCTACTAAATAGCGTTTGCAGATGTCTACGTATCGTAGCAATAGCTTTCTAATGCTTCTTAAAACGCGATATCGCATCTCATTTCTATGTTTCATGGTAAGATATAATATGATTTGCGAAGTGTCATGTATTCCTCGTCTACACTTCAAATGAATGTGAAGGCGACACTTCCTTGCAAGGAAATAGCGTTTGCAGATGTCTACGTATCGTAGCAATAGAGTTCTTATGATTCTTAAAACGCGATATCACATCTCATTTCTATGTTTCATGGTAAGATATAATATGATTTGCGAAGTGTCATGTATTCCTCGTCTACACTTCAAATGAATGTGAATGCGACACTTCCTCGCTAGGAAATAGCGTTTGCAGATGTCTACGTATCGTAGCAATAGAGTTCATATGATTCTTAGAACGCGATATCGCATCTCATTTCTATGTTTCATGGTAAGATATAACATGATTTGCGAAGTGTTAGGTATTCCTCGTCTACACTTCAAATGAATGTGAATGCGATACTTCCTCGCTACTAAATAGCGTTTGCAGATGTCTACGTATCGTAGCAATAGCTTTCTAATGCTTCTTAAAACGCGATATCGCATCTCATTTCTATGTTTCATGGTAAGATATAACATGATTTGCGAAGTGTTATGTACTCCTCGTCTACACTTCAAATGAATGTGAATGCGATACTTCCTCGCTACTAAATAGCGTTTGCAGATGTCTACGTATCGTAGCAATAGCTTTCTAATGCTTCTTAAAACGCGATATCGCATCTCATTTCTATGTTTCATGGTAAGATATAATATGATTTGCGAAGTGTCATGTATTCCTCGTCTACACTTCAAATGAATGTGAAGGCGACACTTCCTTGCAAGGAAATAGCGTTTGCAGATGTCTACGTATCGTAGCAATAGAGTTCTTATGATTCTTAAAACGCGATATCACATCTCATTTCTATGTTTCATGGTAAGATATAATATGATTTGCGAAGTGTCATGTATTCCTCGTCTACACTTCAAATGAATGTGAATGCGACACTTCCTCGCTAGGAAATAGCGTTTGCAGATGTCTACGTATCGTAGCAATAGAGTTCATATGATTCTTAGAACGCGATATCGCATCTCATTTCTATGTTTCATGGTAAGATATAACATGATTTGCGAAGTGTTAGGTATTCCTCGTCTACACTTCAAATGAATGTGAATGCGATACTTCCTCGCTACTAAATAGCGTTTGCAGATGTCTACGTATCGTAGCAATAGCTTTCTAATGCTTCTTAAAACGCGATATCGCATCTCATTTCTATGTTTCATGGTAAGATATAATATGATTTGCGAAGTGTTATGTATTCCTCGTCTACACTTCAAATGAATGTAAATGCGACACTTCCTTGCAAGGAAGTAGTGATTGCAGATGTCTACGTATCGAAGCAATAGAGTTCAAATGCTTCTTAAAACGAGATATTGCATCTCATATCTATGTTTCATGATAAGATATAATATACATTGCGAAGTGTTATGCATTCCTCGTCTACGATTCAAATGAATGTAAATGCGACACTTCCTTGCTAGGAAATAGCGTCTGCAGATGTCTAGGTATCGTAGCAATAGAGTTCTAATGCTTCTTAAAACGCGATATCGCATCTCATTTCTATGTTTCATGGTAAGATGTAATATGATTTGCGAAGTGTTACGTATTCCTCGTCTACACTTCAGAGGAATGTGAATGCGACACTTCCTCGCTAGGAAGTAGCGTTTGCAGATGTCTACGTATCGTAGCATTAGATTTCTAATGCTTCTTAAAACGCGATATCGCATCTCATTTCTATGTTTCATGGTAAGATTTAATATGATTTCCGAAGTGTCATGCATTCCTCGTCTACACTTCAAATGAATGTAAATCCGACA
This sequence comes from Xylocopa sonorina, assembly GCF_050948175.1. Taxonomy (NCBI): domain Eukaryota; kingdom Metazoa; phylum Arthropoda; class Insecta; order Hymenoptera; family Apidae; genus Xylocopa; species Xylocopa sonorina. Next base: position 212,188 of record NW_027490237.1, read on the forward strand.
CTTCCTTGCTAGGAAATAGCGTCTGCAGATGTCTAGGAATCGTAGCAACAGAGTTCAAATGCTTCTTAAAAACCGGAAATTGCATCTCATATCTATGTTTCATGATAAGATATAATATTCATTGCGAAGTGTTATGCATTCCTCGTATACGATTCAAATGAATGTAAATGCGACACTTCCTTGCAAGGAAATAGCGTTTGCAGATGTCTACGTATCGTAGCAATAGAGATCATACGATTCTTAGAACGCGATATCGCATCTCATTTCTATGTTTCATGGTAAGATATAATATGATTTGCGAAGTGTCATGTATTCCTCGTCTACACTTCAAATGAATGTGAATGCGACACTTCCTCGCTAGGAAATAGCGTTTGCAGATGTCTACGTATCGTAGCAATGGATTTCTAATGCTTCTTAAAACGCGATATCGCATCTCATTTCTATGCTTCATGGTAAGATATAATATGACTTCCGAAGTGTCATGTATTCCTCGTCTACACTTCAAATGAATGTAAATCCGACACTTCCTTGCTAGGAAATAGCGTCTGCAGATGTCTACGTATCGAAGCAATAGAGTTCAAATGCTTCTTAAGACGAGATATTGCATCTCATATCTATGTTTCATGATAAGGTATAATATACATTGCGAAGTGTTGTGCATTCCTCGTCTACGATTCAAATGAATGTAAATGCGACACTTCCTTGCAAGGAAATAGCGTTTGCAGATGTCTACGTATCGTAGCAATAGAGTTCTTATGATTCTTAAAACGCGATATCGCATCTCATTTCTATGTTTCATGGTAAGATATAATATGATTTGCGCAGTGTCATGTATTCCTCGTCTACACTTCAAATGAATGTGAATGCGACCCTTCCTCGCTAGGAAATTTGCGTTTGCAGATGTCTACGTATCGTAGCAATAGAGTTCATATGATTCTTAGAACGCGATATCGCATCTCATTTCTATGTTTCATGGTAAGATATAACATGATTTGCGAAGTGTTATGTATTCCTCGTCTACACTTCAAATGAATGTGAATGCGATACTTCCTCGCTTGGAAATAGCGTTTGCAGATTTCTACGTATCGTAGCAATAGCTTTCTAATGCTTCTTAAAACGCGATATCGCATCTCATTTCTATGTTTCATGGTAAGATATAATATGATTTGCGAAGTGTCATGTATTCCTCGTCTACACTTCAAATCAATGTGAATGCGATACTTCCTCGCTTGGAAATAGCGTTTGCAGATGTCTACGTATCGTAGCAATAGCTTTCTAATGCTTCTTAAAACGCGATATCGCATCTCATTTCTATGTTTCATGGTAAGATATAGTATGATTTGCGAAGTGTCATGTATTCCTCGTCTACACTTCAAATGAATGTAAATGCGACACTTCCTCGCTAGGAAATAGCGTTTGCAGATGTCTACGTATCGTAGCAATAGAGTTCATATGATTCTTAAAACGCGATATCGCATCTCATATCTATGTATCATGGTAAGATATAATATGATTTGCGAAGTGTTATGTATTCCTCGTCTACACTTCAAAGGTATGTGAATGCGACACTTCCTCGCTAGGAAATAGCGTTTGCAGATGTCTACGTATCGTAGCAATAGATTTCTAATGCTTCTTAAAACGCGATATCGCATCTCATTTCTATGCTTCATGGTAAGATATAATATGATTTCCGAAGTGTCATGTATTCCTCGTCTACACTTCAAATGAATGTAAATCCGACACTTCCTTGCTAGGAAATAGCGTCTGCAGATGTCTACGTATCGAAGCAATAGAGTTCAAATGCTTCTTAAGACGAGATATTGCATCTCATATCTATGTTTCATGATAAGATATAATATACATTGCGAAGTGTTATGCATTCCTCGTCTACGATTCAAATGAATGTAAATGCGACACTTCCTTGCAAGGAAATAGCGTTTGCAGATGTCTACGTATCGTAGCAATAGAGTTCTTATGATTCTTAAAACGCGATATCGCATCACATTTCTATGTTTCATGGTAAGATATAATATGATTTGCGAAGTGTCATGTATTCCTCGTCTACACTTCAAATGAATGTGAATGCGATACTTCCTCGCTACTAAATAGCGTTTGCAGATGTCTACGTATCGTAGCAATAGCTTTCTAATGCTTCTTAAAACGCGATATCGCATCTCATTTCTATGTTTCATGGTAAGATATAATATGATTTGCGAAGTGTCATGTATTCTTCGTCTAAACTTCAAATGAATGTAAATGCGACACTTCCTTGCTAGGAAATAGCGTCTGCAGATGTCTAGGTATCGTAGCAATAGAGTAATAATGCTTCTTAAAACGCGATATCGCATCTCATTTCTATGTTTCATGGTAAGATATAACATGATTTGCGAAGTGTTATGTACTCCTCGTCTACACTTCAAATGAATGTGAATGCGATACTTCCTCGCTACTAAATAGCGTTTGCAGATGTCTACGTATCGTAGCAATAGCTTTCTAATGCTTCTTAAAACGCGATATCGCATCTCATTTCTATGTTTCATGGTAAGATATAATATGATTTGCGAAGTGTCATGTATTTCTCGTCTACACTTCAAATGAATGTAAATGCGACACTTCCTTGCTAGGAAATAGCGTCTGCAGATGTCTAGGTATCGTAGCAATAGAGTTCTAATGCTTCTTAAAACGCGATATCGCATCTCATTTCTATGTTTCATGGTAAGATGTAATATGATTTGCGAAGTGTTACGTATTCCTCGTCTACACTTCAGAGGAATGTGAATGCGACACTTCCTCGCTAGGAAGTAGCGTTTGCAGATGTCTACGTATCGTAGCATTAGATTTCTAATGCTTCTTAAAACGCGATATCGCATCTCATTTCTATGTTTCATGGTAACATATAATATGATTTCCGAAGTGTCATGCATTCCTCGTCTACACTTCAAATGAATGTAAATCCGACACTTCCTTGCTAGGAAATAGCGTCTGCAGATGTCTAGGAATCGTAGCAACAGAGTTCAAATGCTTCTTAAAAACCGGAAATTGCATCTCATATCTATGTTTCATGATAAGATATAATATTCATTGCGAAGTGTTATGCATTCCTCGTATACGATTCAAATGAATGTAAATGCGACACTTCCTTGCAAGGAAATAGCGTTTGCAGATGTCTACGTATCGTAGCAATAGAGTTCATACGATTCTTAGAACGCGATATCGCATCTCATATCTATGTTTCATGATAAGATATAATATACATTGCCAAGTGTTATGCATTCCTCGACTACGATTCAAGTGAATGTTAATGCGACACTTCCTTGCAAGGAAATCGCGTTTGCAGATGTCTACGTATCGTAGCAATAGAGTTCTTATGATTCTTAAAACGCGATATCGCATCTCATTTCTATGTTTCATGGTAAGATATAATATGATTTGCAATGTGTCATGTATTCCTCGTCCACACTTCAAATGAATGTGAATGCGACACTTCCTCACTAGGAAATAGCGTTTGCAGATGTCTACGTATCGTAGCAATAGAGTTCATATGATTCTTAGAACGCGATATCGCATCTCATTTCTATGTTTCATGGTAAGATATAACATGATTTGCGAAGTGTCATGTATTCCTCGTCTACACTTCAAAGGAATGTGAATGCGACACTTCCTCGCTAGGAAATAGCGTTTGCAGATGTCTACGTATCGTAGCAATAGATTTCTAATGCTTCTTAAAACGCGATATCGCATCTCATTTCTATGTTTCATGGTAAGATATAATATGATTTGCGAAGTGTCATGTATTCCTCGTCTGCACTTCAAATCAATGTGAATGCGATACTTCCTCGCTTGGAAATAGCGTTTGCAGATGTCTACGTATCGTAGCAATAGAGTTCAAATGCTTCTTAAAACGAGATATTGCATCTCATATCTATGTTTCATGATAAGATATAATATACATTGCGAAGTGTTATGCATTCCTCGTCTACGATTCAAATGAATGTAAATGCGACACTTCCTTGCAAGGAAATAGCGTTTGCAGATGTCTACGTATGGTAGCAATAGAGTTCTTCTGATTCTTATAACGCGATATCGCATCTCATTTCTATGTTTCATGGTAAGATATAATATGATTTGCGAAGTGTCATGTATTCCTCGTCTACACTTCAAATGAATGTGAATGCGACACTTCCTCGCTAGGAAATAGCGTTTGCAGATGTCTACGTATCGTAGCAATAGAGTTCAGATGATTCTTAAAACGCGATATCGCATCTCATTTCTATGTTTCATGGTAAGATATAACATGATTTGCGAAGTGTCATGTATTCCTCGTCTACACTTCAAAGGAATGTGAATGCGACACTTCCTCGCTAGGAAATAGCGTTTGCAGATGTCTACGTATCGTAGCAATAGATTTCTAATGCTTCTTAAAACGCGATATCGCATCTCATTTCTATGTTTCATGGTAAGATATAATATGATTTGCGAAGTGTCATGTATTCCTCGTCTGCACTTCAAATCAATGTGAATGCGATACTTCCTCGCTTGGAAATAGCGTTTGCAGATGTCTACGTATCGTAGCAATAGAGTTCAAATGCTTCTTAAAACGAGATATTGCATCTCATATCTATGTTTCATGATAAGATATAATATACATTGCGAAGTGTTATGCATTCCTCGTCTACGATTCAAATGAATGTAAATGCGACACTTCCTTGCAAGGAAATAGCGTTTGCAGATGTCTACGTATGGTAGCAATAGAGTTCTTCTGATTCTTATAACGCGATATCGCATCTCATTTCTATGTTTCATGGTAAGATATAATATGATTTGCGAAGTGTCATGTATTCCTCGTCTACACTTCAAATGAATGTGAATGCGACACTTCCTCGCTAGGAAATAGCGTTTGCAGATGTCTACGTATCGTAGCAATAGAGTTCAGATGATTCTTAAAACGCGATATCGCATCTCATTTCTATGTTTCATGGTAAGATATAGTATGATTTGCGAAGTGTCATGTATTCCTCGTCTACACTTCAAATGAATGTAAATGCGACACTTCCTCGCTAGGAAATAGCGTTTGCAGATGTCTACGTATCGTAGCAATAGAGTTCATATGATTCTTAAAACGCGATATCGCATCTCATTTCTATGTTTCATGGTAAGATATAATATGATTTGCGAAGTGTTATGTATTCCTCGTCTACACTTCAAAGGAATGTGAATGCGACACTTCCTCGCTAGGAAATAGCGTTTGCAGATGTCTACGTATCGTAACAATAGATTTCTAATGCTTCTTAAAACGCGACATCGCATCTCATTTCTATGTTTCATGGTAAGATATAATATGATTTCCGAAGTGTCATGTATTCCTCGTCTACACTTCAAATGAATGTAAATCCGACACTTCCTTGCTTGGAAATAGCGTCTGCAGATGTCTACGTATCGTAGCAATAGAGTTCTTATGATTCTTAAAACGCGATATCGCATCTCATTTCTATGTTTCATGGTAAGATATAATATGATTTGCGAAGTGTCATGTAATCCTCGTCTACACTTCAAATGAATGTGAATGCGACACTTCCTCGCTAGGAAATAGCGTTTGCAGATGTCTACGTATCGTAGCAATAGAGTTCAGATGATTCTTAAAACGCGATATCGCATCTCATTTCTATGTTTCATGGTAAGATATAACATGATTTGCGATGTGTTATGTATTCCTCGTCTACACTTCAAATGAATGTAAATGCGACACTTCCTCGCTAGGAAATAGCGTTTGCAGATGTCTACGTATCGTAGCAATAGATTTCTAATGCTTCTTAAAACGCGATATCGCATCTCATTTCTATGTTTCATGGTAAGATATAATATGATTTGCGAAGTGTCATGTATTCCTCGTCTACACTTCAAATGAATGTGAATGCGACACTTCCTCGCTAGGAAATAGCGTTTGCAGATGTCTACGTATCGTAGCAATAGAGTTCTAATGCTTCTTAAAACGCGATATCGCATCTCATTTCTATGTTTCATGGTAAGATGTAATATGATTTGCGAAGTGTTACGTATTCCTCGTCTACACTTCAGAGGAATGTGAATGCGACACTTCCTCGCTAGGAAGTAGCGTTTGCAGATGTCTACGTATCGTAGCATTAGATTTCTAATGCTTCTTAAAACGCGATATCGCATCTCATTTCTATGTTTCATGGTAACATATAATATGATTTCCGAAGTGTCATGCATTCCTCGTCTACACTTCAAATGAATGTAAATCCGACACTTCCTTGCTAGGAAATAGCGTCTGCAGATGTCTAGGAATCGTAGCAACAGAGTTCAAATGCTTCTTAAAAACCGGAAATTGCATCTCATATCTATGTTTCATGATAAGATATAATATTCATTGCGAAGTGTTATGCATTCCTCGTATACGATTCAAATGAATGTAAATGCGACACTTCCTTGCAAGGAAATAGCGTTTGCAGATGTCTACGTATCGTAGCAATAGAGTTCATACGATTCTTAGAACGCGATATCGCATCTCATATCTATGTTTCATGATAAGATATAATATACATTGCGAAGTGTTATGCATTCCTCGACTACGATTCAAGTGAATGTTAATGCGACACTTCCTTGCAAGGAAATCGCGTTTGCAGATGTCTACGTATCGTAGCAATAGAGTTCTTATGATTCTTAAAACGCGATATCGCATCTCATTTCTATGTTTCATGGTAAGATATAATATGATTTGCAATGTGTCATGTATTCCTCGTCCACACTTCAAATGAATGTGAATGCGACACTTCCTCGCTAGGAAATAGCGTTTGCAGATGTCTACGTATCGTAGCAATAGAGTTCATATGATTCTTAGAACGCGATATCGCATCTCATTTCTATGTTTCATGGTAAGATATAACATGATTTGCGAAGTGTCATGTATTCCTCGTCTACACTTCAAAGGAATGTGAATGCGACACTTCCTCGCTAGGAAATAGCGTTTGCAGATGTCTACGTATCGTAGCAATAGATTTCTAATGCTTCTTAAAACGCGATATCGCATCTCATTTCTATGTTTCATGGTAAGATATAATATGATTTGCGAAGTGTCATGTATTCCTCGTCTGCACTTCAAATCAATGTGAATGCGATACTTCCTCGCTTGGAAATAGCGTTTGCAGATGTCTACGTATCGTAGCAATAGAGTTCAAATGCTTCTTAAAACGAGATATTGCATCTCATATCTATGTTTCATGATAAGATATAATATACATTGCGAAGTGTTATGCATTCCTCGTCTACGATTCAAATGAATGTAAATGCGACACTTCCTTGCAAGGAAATAGCGTTTGCAGATGTCTACGTATGGTAGCAATAGAGTTCTTCTGATTCTTATAACGCGATATCGCATCTCATTTCTATGTTTCATGGTAAGATATAATATGATTTGCGAAGTGTCATGTATTCCTCGTCTACACTTCAAATGAATGTGAATGCGACACTTCCTCGCTAGGAAATAGCGTTTGCAGATGTCTACGTATCGTAGCAATAGAGTTCAGATGATTCTTAAAACGCGATATCGCATCTCATTTCTATGTTTCATGGTAAGATATAGTATGATTTGCGAAGTGTCATGTATTCCTCGTCTACACTTCAAATGAATGTAAATGCGACACTTCCTCGCTAGGAAATAGCGTTTGCAGATGTCTACGTATCGTAGCAATAGAGTTCATATGATTCTTAAAACGCGATATCGCATCTCATTTCTATGTTTCATGGTAAGATATAATATGATTTGCGAAGTGTTATGTATTCCTCGTCTACACTTCAAAGGAATGTGAATGCGACACTTCCTCGCTAGGAAATAGCGTTTGCAGATGTCTACGTATCGTAACAATAGATTTCTAATGCTTCTTAAAACGCGACATCGCATCTCATTTCTATGTTTCATGGTAAGATATAATATGATTTCCGAAGTGTCATGTATTCCTCGTCTACACTTCAAATGAATGTAAATCCGACACTTCCTTGCTTGGAAATAGCGTCTGCAGATGTCTACGTATCGTAGCAATAGAGTTCTTATGATTCTTAAAACGCGATATCGCATCTCATTTCTATGTTTCATGGTAAGATATAATATGATTTGCGAAGTGTCATGTAATCCTCGTCTACACTTCAAATGAATGTGAATGCGACACTTCCTCGCTAGGAAATAGCGTTTGCAGATGTCTACGTATCGTAGCAATAGAGTTCAGATGATTCTTAAAACGCGATATCGCATCTCATTTCTATGTTTCATGGTAAGATATAACATGATTTGCGATGTGTTATGTATTCCTCGTCTACACTTCAAATGAATGTAAATGCGACACTTCCTCGCTAGGAAATAGCGTTTGCAGATGTCTACGTATCGTAGCAATAGATTTCTAATGCTTCTTAAAACGCGATATCGCATCTCATTTCTATGTTTCATGGTAAGATATAATATGATTTGCGAAGTGTCATGTATTCCTCGTCTACACTTCAAATGAATGTGAATGCGACACTTCCTCGCTAGGAAATAGCGTTTGCAGATGTCTACGTATCGTAGCAATAGAGTTCATATGATTCTTAGAACGCGATATCGCATCTCATTTCTATGTTTCATGGTAAGATATAACATGATTTGCGAAGTGTTAGGTATTCCTCGTCTACACTTCAAATGAATGTGAATGCGATACTTCCTCGCTACTAAATAGCGTTTGCAGATGTCTACGTATCGTAGCAATAGCCTTCTAATGCTTCTTAAAACGCGATATCGCATCTCATTTCTATGTTTCATGGTAAGATATAATATGATTTGCGAAGTGTCATATATTTCTCGTCTACACTTCAAATGAATGTAAATGCGACACTTCCATGCTAGGAAATAGCGTCTGCAGATGTCTAGGTATCGTAGCGATAGAGTTCTAATGCTTCTTTAAACGCGATATCGCATCTCATTTCTATGTTTCATGGTAAGATGTAATATGATTTGCGAAGTGTTATGTATTCCTCGTCTACACTTCAAATGAATGTAAATGCGACACTTCCTTGCAAGGAAGTAGTGATTGCAGATGTCTACGTATCGAAGCAATAGAGTTCAAATGCTTCTTAAAACGAGATATTGCATCTCATATCTATGTTTCATGATAAGATATAATATACATTGCGAAGTGTTATGCATTCCTCGTCTACGATTCAAATGAATGTAAATGCGACACTTCCTTGCTAGGAAATAGCGTCTGCAGATGTCTAGGTATCGTAGCAATAGAGTTCTAATGCTTCTTAAAACGCGATATCGCATCTCATTTCTATGTTTCATGGTAAGATATAATATGATTTCCGAAGTGTCATGCATTCCTCGTCTACACTTCAAATGAATGTAAATCCGACACTTCCTTGCTAGGAAATAGCGTCTGCAGATGTCTAGGAATCGTAGCAACAGAGTTCAAATGCTTCTTAAAAACCGGAAATTGCATCTCATATGTATGTTTCATGATAAGATATAATATTCATTGCGAAGTGTTATGCATTCCTCGTATACGATTCAAATGAATGTAAATGCGACACTTCCTTGCAAGGAAATAGCGTTTGCAGATGTCTACGTATCGTAGCAATAGAGTTCATACGATTCTTAGAACGCGATATCGCATCTCATTTCTATGTTTCATGGTAAGATATAATATGATTTGCGAAGTGTCATGTATTCCTCGTCTACACTTCAAATGAATGTGAATGCGACACTTCCTCGCTAGGAAATAGCGTTTGCAGATGTCTACGTATCGTAGCAATAGAGTTCAGATGATTCTTAAAACGCGATATCGCATCTCATTTCTATGTTTCATGGTAAGATGTAATATGATTTGCGAAGTGTTATGTATTCCTCGTCTACATTTCAAATGAATGTAAATGCGACACTTCCCTGCAAGGAAGTAGCGATTGCAGATGTCTACGTTTCGAAGCAATAGAGTTCAAATGCTTCTTAAAACGAGATATTGCATCTCATATCTATGTTTCATGATAAGATATAATATACATTGCGATGTGTTATGCATTCCTCGACTACGATTCAAGTGAATGTAAATGCGACACTTCCTTGCAAGGAAATAGCGTTTGCAGATGTCTACGTATCGTAGCAATAGAGTTCTTATGATTCTTAAAACGCGATATCGCATCACATTTCTATGTTTCATGGTAAGATATAATATGATTTGCGAAGTGTCATGTACTCCTCGTCTACACTTCAAATGAATGTGAATGCGATACTTCCTCGCTACTAAATAGCGTTTGCAGATGTCTACGTATCGTAGCAATAGCTTTCTAATGCTTCTTAAAACGCGATATCGCATCTCATTTCTATGTTTCATGGTAAGATATAATATGATTTGCGAAGTGTCATGTATTCTTCGTCTAAACTTCAAATGAATGTAAATGCGACACTTCCTTGCTAGGAAATAGCGTCTGCAGATGTCTAGGTATCGTAGCAATAGAGTTCTAATGCTTCTTAAAACGCGATATCGCATCTCATTTCTATGTTTCATGGTAAGATGTAATATGATTTGCGAAGTGTAACGTATTCCTCGTCTACACTTCAGAGGAATGTGAATGCGACACTTCCTCGCTAGGAAGTAGCGTTTGCAGATGTCTACGTATCGTAGCATTAGGTTTCTAATGCTTCTTAAAACGCGATATCGCATCTCATTTCTATGTTTCATGGTAAGATATAATATGATTTCCGAAGTGTCATGCATTCCTCGTCTACACTTCAAATGAATGTAAATCCGACACTTCCTTGCTAGGAAATAGCGTCTGCAGATGTCTAGGAATCGTAGCAACAGAGTTCAAATGCTTCTTAAAAACCGGAAATTGCATCTCATATCTATGTTTCATGATAAGATATAATATTCATTGCGAAGTGTTATGCATTCCTCGTATACGATTCAAATGAATGTAAATGCGACACTTCCTTGCAAGGAAATAGCGTTTGCAGATGTCTACGTATCGTAGCAATAGAGTTCATACGATTCTTAGAACGCGATATCGCATCTCATATCTATGTTTCATGATAAGATATAATATACATTGCGAAGTGTTATGCATTCCTCGACTACGATTCAAGTGAATGTAAATGCGACACTTCCTTGCAAGGAAATAGCGTTTGCAGATGTCTACGTATCGTAGCAATAGAGTTCTTATGATTCTTAAAACGCGATATCGCATCTCATTTCTATGTTTCATGGTAAGATATAATATGATTTGCGAAGTGTCATGTATTCCTCGTCCACACTTCAAAGGAATGTGAATGCGACACTTCCTCGCTAGGAAATAGCGTTTGCAGATGTCTACGTATCGTAGCAATAGATTTCTAATGCTTCTTAAAACGCGATATCGCATCTCATTTCTATGTTTCATGGTAAGATATAATATGATTTGCGAAGTGTCATGTATTCCTCGTCTGCACTTCAAATCAATGTGAATGCGATACTTCCTCGCTTGGAAATAGCGTTTGCAGATGTCTACGTATCGTAGCAATAGAGTTCAAATGCTTCTTAAAACGAGATATTGCATCTCATATCTATGTTTCATGATAAGATATAATATACATTGCGAAGTGTTATGCATTCCTCGTCTACGATTCAAATGAATGTAAATGCGACACTTCCTTGCAAGGAAATAGCGTTTGCAGATGTCTACGTATGGTAGCAATAGAGTTCAGATGATTCTTAAAACGCGATATCGCATCTCATTTCTATGTTTCATGGTAAGATATAGTATGATTTGCGAAGTGTCATGTATTCCTCGTCTACACTTCAAATGAATGTAAATGCGACACTTCCTCGCTAGGAAATAGCGTTTGCAGATGTCTACGTATCGTAGCAATAGAGTTCATATGATTCTTAAAACGCGATATCGCATCTCATTTCTATGTTTCATGGTAAGATATAATATGATTTGCGAAGTGTTATGTATTCCTCGTCTACACTTCAAAGGAATGTGAATGCGACACTTCCTCGCTAGGAAATAGCGTTTGCAGATGTCTACGTATCGTAGCAATAGATTTCTAATGCTTCTTAAAACGCGATATCGCATCTCATTTCTATGTTTCATGGTAAGATATAATATGATTTCCGAAGTGTCATGTATTCCTCGTCTACACTTCAAATGAATGTAAATCCGACACTTCCTTGCTTGGAAATAGCGTCTGCAGATGTCTACGTATCGAAGCAATAGAGTTCAAATGCTTCTTAAGACGAGATATTGCATCTCATATCTATGTTTCATGATAAGATATAATATACATTGCGAAGTGTTGTGCATTCCTCGTCTACGATTCAAATGAATGTAAATGCGACACTTCCTTGCAAGGAAATAGCGTTTGCAGATGTCTACGTATCGTAGCAATAGAGTTCTTATGATTCTTAAAACGCGATATCGCATCTCATTTCTATGTTTCATGGTAAGATATAATATGATTTGCGCAGTGTCATGTATTCCTCGTCTACACTTCAAATGAATGTGAATGCGACCCTTCCTCGCTAGGAAATAGCGTTTGCAGATGTCTACGTATCGTAGCAATAGAGTTCATATGATTCTTAGAACGCGATATCGCATCTCATTTCTATGTTTCATGGTAAGATATAATATGATTTGCGAAGTGTCATGTATTCCTCGTCTACGATTCAAATGAATGTAAATGCGACACTTCCTTGCAAGGAAATAGCGTTTGCAGATGTCTACGTATCGTAGCAATAGAGTTCTAATGCTTCTTAAAACGCGATATCGCATCTCATTTCTATGTTTCATGGTAAGATGTAATATGATTTGCGAAGTGTTATGTATTCCTCGTCTACACTTCAAATGAATGTAAATGCGACACTTCCTTGCAAGGAAGTAGCGATTGCAGATGTCTACGTTTCGAAGCAATAGAGTTCAAATGCTTCTTAAAACGAGATATTGCATCTCATATCTATGTTTCATGATAAGATATAATATACATTGCGATGTGTTATGCATTCCTCGACTACGATTCAAGTGAATGTAAATGCGACACTTCCTTGCAAGGAAATAGCGTTTGCAGATGTCTACGTATCGTAGCAATAGAGTTCTTATGATTCTTAAAACGCGATATCGCATCACATTTCTATGTTTCATGGTAAGATATAATATGATTTGCGAAGTGTCATGTACTCCTCGTCTACACTTCAAATGAATGTGAATGCGATACTTCCTCGCTACTAAATAGCGTTTGCAGATGTCTACGTATCGTAGCAATAGCTTTCTAATGCTTCTTAAAACGCGATATCGCATCTCATTTCTATGTTTCATGGTAAGATATAATATGATTTGCGAAGTGTCATGTATTCTTCGTCTAAACTTCAAATGAATGTAAATGCGACACTTCCTTGCTAGGAAATAGCGTCTGCAGATGTCTAGGTATCGTAGCAATAGAGTAATAATGCTTCTTAAAACGCGATATCGCATCTCATTTCTATGTTTCATGGTAAGATATAACATGATTTGCGAAGTGTTATGTACTCCTCGTCTACACTTCAAATGAATGTGAATGCGATACTTCCTCGCTACTAAATAGCGTTTGCAGATGTCTACGTATCGTAGCAATAGCTTTCTAATGCTTCTTAAAACGCGATATCGCATCTCATTTCTATGTTTCATGGTAAGATATAATATGATTTGCGAAGTGTCATGTATTTCTCGTCTACACTTCAAATGAATGTAAATGCGACACTTCCTTGCTAGGAAATAGCGTCTGCAGATGTCTAGGTATCGTAGCAATAGAGTTCTAATGCTTCTTAAAACGCGATATCGCATCTCATTTCTATGTTTCATGGTAAGATGTAATATGATTTGCGAAGTGTAACGTATTCCTCGTCTACACTTCAGAGGAATGTGAATGCGACACTTCCTCGCTAGGAAGTAGCGTTTGCAGATGTCTACGTATCGTAGCATTAGGTTTCTAATGCTTCTTAAAACGCGATATCGCATCTCATTTCTATGTTTCATGGTAAGATATAATATGATTTCCGAAGTGTCATGCATTCCTCGTCTACACTTCAAATGAATGTAAATCCGACACTTCCTTGCTAGGAAATAGCGTCTGCAGATGTCTAGGAATCGTAGCAACAGAGTTCAAATGCTTCTTAAAAACCGGAAATTGCATCTCATATCTATGTTTCATGATAAGATATAATATTCATTGCGAAGTGTTATGCATTCCTCGTATACGATTCAAATGAATGTAAATGCGACACTTCCTTGCAAGGAAATAGCGTTTGCAGATGTCTACGTATCGTAGCAATAGAGTTCATACGATTCTTAGAACGCGATATCGCATCTCATATCTATGTTTCATGATAAGATATAATATACATTGCGAAGTGTTATGCATTCCTCGACTACGATTCAAGTGAATGTAAATGCGACACTTCCTTGCAAGGAAATAGCGTTTGCAGATGTCTACGTATCGTAGCAATAGAGTTCTTATGATTCTTAAAACGCGATATCGCATCTCATTTCTATGTTTCATGGTAAGATATAATATGATTTGCGAAGTGTCATGTATTCCTCGTCCACACTTCAAAGGAATGTGAATGCGACACTTCCTCGCTAGGAAATAGCGTTTGCAGATGTCTACGTATCGTAGCAATAGATTTCTAATGCTTCTTAAAACGCGATATCGCATCTCATTTCTATGTTTCATGGTAAGATATAATATGATTTGCGAAGTGTCATGTATTCCTCGTCTGCACTTCAAATCAATGTGAATGCGATACTTCCTCGCTTGGAAATAGCGTTTGCAGATGTCTACGTATCGTAGCAATAGAGTTCAAATGCTTCTTAAAACGAGATATTGCATCTCATATCTATGTTTCATGATAAGATATAATATACATTGCGAAGTGTTATGCATTCCTCGTCTACGATTCAAATGAATGTAAATGCGACACTTCCTTGCAAGGAAATAGCGTTTGCAGATGTCTACGTATGGTAGCAATAGAGTTCAGATGATTCTTAAAACGCGATATCGCATCTCATTTCTATGTTTCATGGTAAGATATAGTATGATTTGCGAAGTGTCATGTATTCCTCGTCTACACTTCAAATGAATGTAAATGCGACACTTCCTCGCTAGGAAATAGCGTTTGCAGATGTCTACGTATCGTAGCAATAGAGTTCATATGATTCTTAAAACGCGATATCGCATCTCATTTCTATGTTTCATGGTAAGATATAATATGATTTGCGAAGTGTTATGTATTCCTCGTCTACACTTCAAAGGAATGTGAATGCGACACTTCCTCGCTAGGAAATAGCGTTTGCAGATGTCTACGTATCGTAGCAATAGATTTCTAATGCTTCTTAAAACGCGATATCGCATCTCATTTCTATGTTTCATGGTAAGATATAATATGATTTCCGAAGTGTCATGTATTCCTCGTCTACACTTCAAATGAATGTAAATCCGACACTTCCTTGCTTGGAAATAGCGTCTGCAGATGTCTACGTATCGAAGCAATAGAGTTCAAATGCTTCTTAAGACGAGATATTGCATCTCATATCTATGTTTCATGATAAGATATAATATACATTGCGAAGTGTTGTGCATTCCTCGTCTACGATTCAAATGAATGTAAATGCGACACTTCCTTGCAAGGAAATAGCGTTTGCAGATGTCTACGTATCGTAGCAATAGAGTTCTTATGATTCTTAAAACGCGATATCGCATCTCATTTCTATGTTTCATGGTAAGATATAATATGATTTGCGCAGTGTCATGTATTCCTCGTCTACACTTCAAATGAATGTGAATGCGACCCTTCCTCGCTAGGAAATAGCGTTTGCAGATGTCTACGTATCGTAGCAATAGAGTTCATATGATCCTTAGAACGCGATATCGCATCTCATTTCTATGTTTCATGGTAAGATATAATATGATTTGCGAAGTGTCATGTATTCCTCGTCTACGATTCAAATGAATGTAAATGCGACACTTCCTTGCAAGGAAATAGCGTTTGCAGATGTCTACGTATCGTAGCAATAGAGTTCTAATGCTTCTTAAAACGCGATATCGCATCTCATTTCTATGTTTCATGGTAAGATGTAATATGATTTGCGAAGTGTTATGTATTCCTCGTCTACACTTCAAATGAATGTAAATGCGACACTTCCTTGCAAGGAAGTAGCGATTGCAGATGTCTACGTATCGAAGCAATAGAGTTCAAATGCTTCTTAAAACGAGATATTGCATCTCATATCTATGTTTCATGATAAGATATAATATACATTGCGAAGTGTTATGCATTCCTCGACTACGATTCAAGTGAATGTAAATGCGACACTTCCTTGCAAGGAAATAGCGTTTGCAGATGTCTACGAAATCGTAGCAATAGAGTTCTTATGATTCTTAAAACGCGATATCGCATCTCATTTCTATGTTTCATGGTAAGATATAATATGATTTGCGAAGTGTCATGTATTCCTCGTCCACACTTCAAATGAATGTGAATGCGACACTTCCTCGCTAGGAAATAGCGTTTGCAGATGTCTACGTATCGTAGCAATAGAGTTCATATGATTCTTAGAACGCAATATCGCATCTCATTTCTATGTTTCATGGTAAGATATAACATGATTTGCGAAGTGTTATGTATTCCTCGTCTACACTTCAAATGAATGTGAATGCGATACTTCCTCGCTACTAACTAGCGTTTGCAGATGTCTACGTATCGTAGCAATAGCTTTCTAATGCTTCTTAAAACGCGATATCGCATCTCATTTCTATGTTTCATGGTAAGATATAATATGATTTGCGAAGTGTCATGTATTCCTCGTCTACACTTCAAATGAATGTAAATCCGACACTTCCTTGCTAGGAAATAGCGTCTGCAGATGTCTAGGTATCGTAGCAATAGAGTTCAAACGCTTCTTAAAACTAGATATTGCATCTCATATCTATGTCTCATGATAAGGTATAATATTCATTGCGAAGTGTTATGCATTCCTCGTCTACGATTCAAATGAATGTAAATGCGACACTTCCTTGCAAGGAAATAGCGTTTGCAGATGTCTCCGTATCGTAGCAATAGAGTTCTAATGCTTCTTAAAACGCGATATCGCATCTCATTTCTATGTTTCATGGTAGGATGTAATATGATTTGCGAAGTGTTATGTATTCCTCGTCTACACTTCAAATGAATGTAAATGCGACACTTCCTTGCAAGGAAGTAGCGATTGCAGATGTCTACGTATCGAAGCAATAGAGTTCAAATGCTTCTTAAAACGAGATATTGCATCTCATATCTATGTTTCATGATAAGATATAATATACATTGCGAAGTGTTATGCATTCCTCGACTACGATTCAAGTGAATGTAAATGCGACACTTCCTTGCAAGGAAATAGCGTTTGCAGATGTCTACGTATCGTAGCAATAGAGTTCTTATGATTCTTAAAACGCGATATCGCATCTCATTTCTATGTTTCATGGTAAGATATAGTATGATTTGCGAAGTGTCATGTATTCCTCGTCTACACTTCAAATGAATGTAAATGCGACACTTCCTCGCTAGGAAATAGCGTTTGCAGATGTCTACGTATCGTAGCAATAGAGTTCATATGATTCTTAGAACGCGATATCGCATCTCATTTCTATGTTTCATGGTAAGATATAATATGATTTGCGAAGTGTTATGTATTCCTCGTCTACACTTCAAATGAATGTAAATCCGACACTTCCTTGCTAGGAAATAGCGTCCGCAGATGTCTACGTATCGAAGCAATAGAGTTCAAATGCTTCTTAAGACGAGATATTGCATCTCATATCTATGTTTCATGATAAGATATAATATACATTGCGAAGTGTTGTGCATTCCTCGTCTACGATTCAAATGAATGTAAATGCGACACTTCCTTGCTAGGAAATAGCGTCTGCAGATGTCTAGGTATCGTAGCAATAGAGTTCTAATGCTTCTTAAAACGCGATATCGCATCTCATTTCTATGTTTCATGGTAAGATGTAATATGATTTGCGAAGTGTTACGTATTCCTCGTCTACACTTCAGAGGAATGTGAATGCGACACTTCCTCGCTAGGAAGTAGCGTTTGCAGATGTCTACGTATCGTAGCATTAGGTTTCTAATGCTTCTTAAAACGCGATATCGCATCTCATTTCTATGTTTCATGGTAAGATATAATATGATTTCCGAAGTGTCATGCATTCCTCGTCTACACTTCAAATGAATGTAAATCCGACACTTCCTTGCTAGGAAATAGCGTCTGCAGATGTCTAGGAATCGTAGCAACAGAGTTCAAATGCTTCTTAAAAACCGGAAATTGCATCTCATATCTATGTTTCATGATAAGATATAATATTCATTCCGAAGTGTTATGCATTCCTCGTATACGATTCAAATGAATGTAAATGCGACACTTCCTTGCAAGGAAATAGCGTTTGCAGATGTCTACGTATCGTAGCAATAGAGTTCATACGATTCTTAGAACGCGATATCGCATCTCATATCTATGTTTCATGATAAGATATAATATACATTGCGAAGTGTTATGCATTCCTCGACTACGATTCAAGTGAATGTAAATGCGACACTTCCTTGCAAGGAAATAGCGTTTGCAGATGTCTACGTATCGTAGCAATAGAGTTCTTATGATTCTTAAAACGCGATATCGCATCTCATTTCTATGTTTCATGGTAAGATATAATATGATTTGCGAAGTGTCATGTATTCCTCGTCCACACTTCAAAGGAATGTGAATGCGACACTTCCTCGCTAGGAAATAGCGTTTGCAGATGTCTACGTATCGTAGCAATAGATTTCTAATGCTTCTTAAAACGCGATATCGCATCTCATTTCTATGTTTCATGGTAAGATATAATATGATTTGCGAAGTGTCATGTATTCCTCGTCTGCACTTCAAATCAATGTGAATGCGATACTTCCTCGCTTGGAAATAGCGTTTGCAGATGTCTACGTATCGTAGCAATAGAGTTCAAATGCTTCTTAAAACGAGATATTGCATCTCATATCTATGTTTCATGATAAGATATAATATACATTGCGAAGTGTTATGCATTCCTCGTCTACGATTCAAATGAATGTAAATGCGACACTTCCTTGCAAGGAAATAGCGTTTGCAGATGTCTACGTATGGTAGCAATAGAGTTCAGATGATTCTTAAAACGCGATATCGCATCTCATTTCTATGTTTCATGGCAAGATATAGTATGATTTGCGAAGTGTCATGTATTTCTCGTCTACACTTCAAATGAATGTAAATGCGACACTTCCTCGCTAGGAAATAGCGTTTGCAGATGTCTACGTATCGTAGCAATAGAGTTCATATGATTCTTAAAACGCGATATCGCATCTCATTTCTATGTTTCATGGTAAGATATAATATGATTTGCGAAGTGTTATGTATTCCTCGTCTACACTTCAAAGGAATGTGAATGCGACACTTCCTCGCTAGGAAATAGCGTTTGCAGATGTCTACGTATCGTAGCAATAGATTTCTAATGCTTCTTAAAACGCGATATCGCATCTCATTTCTATGTTTCATGGTAAGATATAATATGATTTCCGAAGTGTCATGTATTCCTCGTCTACACTTCAAATGAATGTAAATCCGACACTTCCTTGCTTGGAAATAGCGTCTGCAGATGTCTACGTATCGAAGCAATAGAGTTCAAATGCTTCTTAAGACGAGATATTGCATCTCATATCTATGTTTCATGATAAGATATAATATACATTGCGAAGTGTTGTGCATTCCTCGTCTACGATTCAAATGAATGTAAATGCGACACTTCCTTGCAAGGAAATAGCGTTTGCAGATGTCTACGTATCGTAGCAATAGAGTTCTTATGTTTCTTAAAACGCGATATCGCATCTCATTTCTATGTTTCATGGTAAGATGTAATATGATTTGCGCAGTGTCATGTATTCCTCGTCTACACTTCAAATGAATGTGAATGCGACCCTTCCTCGCTAGGAAATAGCGTTTGCAGATGTCTACGTATCGTAGCAATAGAGTTCATATGATTCTTAGAACGCGATATCGCATCTCATTTCTATGTTTCATGGTAAGATATAATATGATTTGCGAAGTGTCATGTATTCCCCGTCTACGATTCAAATGAATGTAAATGCGACACTTCCTTGCAAGGAAATAGCGTTTGCAGATGTCTACGTATCGTAGCAATAGAGTTCTAATGCTTCTTAAAACGCGATATCGCATCTCATTTCTATGTTTCATGGTAAGATGTAATATGATTTGCGAAGTGTTATGTATTCCTCGTCTACACTTCAAATGAATGTAAATGCGACACTTCCTTGCAAGGAAGTAGCGATTGCAGATGTCTACGTATCGAAGCAATAGAGTTCAAATGCTTCTTAAAACGAGATATTGCATCTCATATCTATGTTTCATGATAAGATATAATATACATTGCGAAGTGTTATGCATTCCTCGACTACGATTCAAGTGAATGTAAATGCGACACTTCCTTGCAAGGAAATAGCGTTTGCAGATGTCTACGTATCGTAGCAATAGAGTTCTTATGATTCTTAAAACGCGATATCGCATCTCATTTCTATGTTTCATGGTAAGATATAATATGATTTGCGAAGTGTCATGTATTCCTCGTCCACACTTCAAATGAATGTGAATGCGACACTTCCTCGCTAGGAAATAGCGTTTGCAGATGTCTACGTATCGTAGCAATAGAGTTCATATGATTCTTAGAACGCAATATCGCATCTCATTTCTATGTTTCATGGTAAGATATAACATGATTTGCGAAGTGTTATGTATTCCTCGTCTACACTTCAAATGAATGTGAATGCGATACTTCCTCGCTACCAACTAGCGTTTGCAGATGTCTACGTATCGTAGCAATAGCTTTCTAATGCTTCTTAAAACGCGATATCGCATCTCATTTCTATGTTTCATGGTAAGATATAATATGATTTGCGAAGTGTCATGTATTCCTCGTCTACACTTCAAATGAATGTAAATCCGACACTTCCTTGCTAGGAAATAGCGTCTGCAGATGTCTAGGTATCGTAGCAATAGAGTTCAAACGCTTCTTAAAACTAGATATTGCATCTCATATCTATGTCTCATGATAAGGTATAATATTCATTGCGAAGTGTTATGCATTCCTCGTCTACGATTCAAATGAATGTAAATGCGACACTTCCTTGCAAGGAAATAGCGTTTGCAGATGTCTACGTATCGTAGCAATAGAGTTCTAATGCTTCTTAAAACGCGATATCGCATCTCATTTCTATGTTTCATGGTAGGATGTAATATGATTTGCGAAGTGTTATGTATTCCTCGTCTACACTTCAAATGAATGTAAATGCGACACTTCCTTGCAAGGAAGTAGCGATTGCAGATGTCTACGTATCGAAGCAATAGAGTTCAAATGCTTCTTAAAACGAGATATTGCATCTCATATATATGTTTCATGATAAGATATAATATACATTGCGAAGTGTTATGCATTCCTCGACTACGATTCAAGTGAATGTAAATGCGACACTTCCTTGCAAGGAAATAGCGTTTGCAGATGTCTACGTATCGTAGCAATAGAGTTCTTATGATTCTTAAAACGCGATATCGCATCTCATTTCTATGTTTCATGGTAAGATATAGTATGATTTGCGAAGTGTCATGTATTCCTCGTCTACACTTCAAATGAATGTAAATGCGACACTTCCTCGCTAGGAAATAGCGTTTGCAGATGTCTACGTATCGTAGCAATAGAGTTCATATGATTCTTAAAACGCGATATCGCATCTCATTTCTATGTTTCATGGTAAGATATAATATGATTTGCGAAGTGTTATGTATTCCTCGTCTACACTTCAAATGAATGTAAATCCGACACTTCCTTGCTAGGAAATAGCGTCTGCAGATGTCTACGTATCGAAGCAATAGAGTTCAAATGCTTCTTAAGACGAGATATTGCATCTCATATCTATGTTTCATGATAAGATATAATATACAATGCGAAGTGTTGTGCATTCCTCGTCTACGATTCAAATGAATGTAAATGCGACACTTCCTTGCAAGGAAATAGCGTTTGCAGATGTCTACGTATCGTAGCAATAGAGTTCTTATGATTCTTAAAACGCGATATCGCATCTGATTTCTATGTTTCATGGTAAGATATAATATGATTTGCGCAGTGTCATGTATTCCTCGTCTACACTTCAAATGAATGTGAATGCGACCCTTCCTCGCTAGGAAATAGCGTCTGCAGATGTCTACGTATCGTAGCAATAGAGTTCATATGATTCTTAGAACGCGATATTGCATCTCATTTCTATGTTTCATGGTAAGATATAACATGATTTGCGAAGTGTTATGTATTCCTCGTCTACACTTCAAATGAATGTGAATGCGATACTTCCTCGCTAGGAAATAGCGTTTGCAGATGTCTACGTATCGTAGCAGTAGCTTTCTAATGCTTCTTAAGACGCGATATCGCATCTCATTTCTATGATTCCTGGTAAGATATAATATGATTTGCGAAGTGTCATGTATTCCTCGTCTACGATTCAAATGAATGTAAATGCGACACTTCCTTGCAAGGAAATAGCGTTTGCAGATGTCTACGTATCGTAGCAATGGAGTTCTAATGCTTCTTAAAACGCGATATCGCATCTCATTTCTATGTTTCATGGTAAGATGTAATATGATTTGCGAAGTGTTTTGTATTCCTCGTCTACACTTCAAATGAATGTAAATGCGACACTTCCTTGCAAGGAAGTAGCGATTGCAGATGTCTACGTATCGAAGCAATAGAGTTCAAATGCTTCTTAAAACGAGATATTGCATCTCATATCTATGTTTCATGATAAGATATAATATACATTGCGAAGTGTTATGCATTCCTCGACTACGATTCAAGTGAATGTAAATGCGACACTTCCTTGCAAGGAAATAGCGTTTGCAGATGTCTACGTATCGTAGCAATAGAGTTCTTATGATTCTTAAAACGCGATATCGCATCTCATTTCTATGTTTCATGGTAAGATATAATATGATTTGCGAAGTGTCATGTATTCCTCGTCCACACTTCAAATGAATGTGAATGCGACACTTCCTCGCTAGGAAATAGCGTTTGCAGATGTCTACGTATCGTAGCAATAGAGTTCATATGATTCTTAGAACGCAATATCGCATCTCATTTCTATGTTTCATGGTAAGATATAACATGATTTGCGAAGTGTTATGTATTCCTCGTCTACACTTCAAATGAATGTGAGTGCGATACTTCCTCGCTACTAACTAGCGTTTGCAGATGTCTACGTATCGTAGCAATAGCTTTCTAATGCTTCTTAAAACGCGATATCGCATCTCATTTCTATGTTTCATGGTAAGATGTAATATGATTTGCGAAGTGTCATGTATTCCTCGTCTACACTTCAAATGAATGTAAATCCGACACTTCCTTGCTAGGAAATAGCGTCTGCAGATGTCTAGGTATCGTAGCAATAGAGTTCAGACGCTTCTTAAAACTAGATATTGCATCTCATATCTATGTCTCATGATAAGGTATAATATTCATTGCGAAGTGTTATGCATTCCTCGTCTACGATTCAAATGAATGTAAATGGGAGACTTCCTTGCAAGGAAATAGCGTTTGCAGATGTCTACGTATCGTAGCAATAGAGTTCTAATGCTTCTTAAAACGCGATATCGCATCTCATTTCTATGTTTCATGGTAAGATGTAATATGATTTGCGAAGTGTTATGTATTCCTCGTCTACACTTCAAATGAATGTAAATGCGACACTTCCTTGCAAGGAAGTAGCGATTGCAGATGTCTACGTATCGAAGCAATAGAGTTCAAATGCTTCTTAAAACGAGATATTGCATCTCATATCTATGTTTCATGATAAGATATAATATACATTGCGAAGTGTTATGCATTCCTCGACTACGATTCAAGTGAATGTAAATGCGACACTTCCTTGCAAGGAAATAGTGTTTGCAGATGTCTACGTATCGTAGCAATAGAGTTCTTATGATTCTTAAAACGCGATATCGCATCTCATTTCTATGTTTCATGGTAAGATATAGTATGATTTGCGAAGTGTCATGTATTCCTCGTCTACACTTCAAATGAATGTAAATGCGACACTTCCTTGCTAGGAAATAGCGTTTGCAGATGTCTACGTATCGTAGCAATAGAGTTCAGATGATTCTTAAAACGCAATATAGCATCTCATTTCTATGTTTCATGGTAAGATATAACATGATTTGCGAAGTGTTATGTATTCCTCGTCTACACTTCAAATGAATGTGAATGCGATACTTCCTCGCTAGGAAATAGCGTTTGCAGATGTCTACGTATCGTAGCAATAGCTTTCTAATGCTTCTTAAGACGCGATATCGCATCTCATTTCTATGTTTCATGGTAAGATATAATATGATTTGCGAAGTGTCATGTATTCCTCGTCTACACTTCAAATGATTGTAATTGCGACACTTCCTTGCAAGGAAGTAGAGATTGCTGATGTCTACGTATCGAAGCAATAGAGTTCAAATGCTTCTTAAAACGAGATATTGCATCTCATATCTATGTTTCATGATAAGATATAATATACATTGCGAAGTGTTATGCATTCCTCGTCTACGATTCAAATGAATGTAAATGCGACACTTCCTTGCAAGGAAATAGCGTTTGCAGATGTCTACGTATCGTAGCAATAGAGTTCATATGATTCTTAAAACGCGATATCGCATCTCATTTCTATGTTTCATGGTAAGATATAATATGATTTGCGAAGTGTTATGTATTCCTCGTCTACACTTCAAAGGAATGTGAATGCGACACTTCCTCGCTAGGAAATAGCGTTTGCAGATGTCTACGTATCGTAGCAAAAGATTTCTAATGCTTCTTAAAACGCGATATCGCATCTCATTTCTATGTTTCATGGTAAGATATAATATGATTTCCGAAGTGTCATGTATTCCTCGTCTACACTTCAAATGAATGTAAATCCGACACTTCCTTGCTAGGAAGTAGCGTCTGCAGATGTCTAGGTATCGTAGCAATAGAGTTCAAACGCTTCTTAAAACTAGATATTGCATCTCATATCTATGTTTCATGATAAGATATAATATTCATTGCGAAGTGTTATGCATTCCTCGTCTACGATTCAAATGAATGTAAATGCAACACTTCCTTGCAAGGAAATAGCGTTTGCAGATGTCTACGTATCGTAGCAATAGAGTTCTTGTGATTCTTAAAACGCGATATCGCATCTCATTTCTATGTTTCATGGTAAGATATAATATGATTTGCGCAGTGTCATGTATTCCTCGTCTACACTTCAAATGATCGTGAATGCGACACTTCCTCGCTAGGAAATAGCGTTTGCAGATGTCTACGTATCGTAGCAATAGAGTTCAGATGATTCTTAAAACGCGATATCGCATCTCATTTCTATGTTTCATGGTAAGATATAATATGATTAGCGAAGTGTCATGTATTCCTCGTCTACACTTCAAACGAATGTGAATGCGACACTTCCTCGCTAGGAAATAGCGTTTGCAGATGTCTACGTATCGTAGCAATAGAGTTCATATGATTCTTAGAACGCGATATCGCATCTCATTTCTATGTTTCATGGTAAGATATAACATGATTTGCGAAGTGTTATGTATTCCTCGTCTACACTTCAAATGAATGTGAATGCGATACTTCTTCGCTACTAAATAGCGTTTGCAGATGTCTACGTTTCGTAGCAAAAGAGTTCAGATGATTCTTAAAACGCGATATCGCATCTCATTTCTATGTTTCATGGTAAGATATAACATGATTTGCGAAGTGTTATGTATTCCTCATCTACACTTCAAATGAATGTGATTGCGATACTTCCTCGCTAGGAAATAGCGTTTGCAGATGTCTACGTATCGTAGCAATAGCTCTCTAATGCTCCTTAAGACGCGATATCGCATCTCATTTCTATGTTTCATGGTAAGATATAATATGATTTGCGAAGTGTCATGTATTCCTCGTCTACACTTCAAATGAATGTGAATGCGACACTTCCTCGCTAGGAAATAGCGTCTGCAGATGTCTAGGTATCGTAGCAATGGAGTTCTAATGCTTCTTAAAACGCGATATCGCATCTCATTTCTATGTTTCATGGTAAGATGTAATATGATTTGCGAAGTGTTATCTATTCCTCGTCTACACTTCAAATGAATGTAAATGCGACACTTCCTTGCAAGGAAGTAGCGATTGCAGATGTCTACGTATCGAAGCAATAGAGTTCAAATGCTTCTTAAAACGAGATATTGCATCTCATATCTATGTTTCATGATAAGATATAATATACATTGCGAAGTGTTATGCATTCCTCGTCTACGATTCAAATGAATGTAAATGTGACACTTCCTTGCAGGGAAATAGCGTTTGCAAATGTCTACGTATCGTAGCAATAGAGTTCTTATGATTCTTAAAACGCGATATCGCATCTCATTTCTATGTTTCATGGTAAGATATAATATGATTTGCGAAGTGTTATGTATTCCTCGTCTACACTTCAAATGAATGTGAATGCGATACTTTCTCGCTACTAAATAGCGTTTGCAGATGTCTACGTATCGCAGCAATAGCTTTCTAATGCTTCTTAAAACGCGATATCGCATCTCATTTCTATGTTTCATGGTAAGATATAATATGATTTGCGAAGTGTCATGTATTCCTCGTCTACACTTCAAATGAATGTGAATGCGACAGTTCCTCGCTGGGAAATAGCGTTTGCAGATGTCTACGTATCGTAGCAATAGAGTTCTTATGATTCTTAAAACGCGATATCGCATCTCATTTCTATGTTTCATGGTAAGATATAATATGATTTGCGAAGTGTCATGTATTCCTCGTCTACACTTCAAACGAATGTGAATGCGACACTTCCTCGCTAGGAAATAGCGTTTGCAGATGTCTACGTATCGTAGCAATAGAGTTCATATGATTCTTAGAACGCGATATCGCATCTCATTTCTATGTTTCATGGTAAGATATAACATGATTTGCGAAGTGTTATGTATTCCTCGTCTACACTTCAAATGAATGTGAATGCGATACTTCTTCGCTATTAAATAGCGTTTGCAGATGTCTACGTTTCGTAGCAATAGAGTTCATATGATTCTTAGAACGCGATATCGCATCTCATTTCTATGTTTCATGGTAAGATATAACATGATTTGCGAAGTGTTATGTATTCCTCGTCTACACTTCAAACGAATGTGAATGCGATACTTCTTCGCTACTAAATAGCGTTTGCAGATGTCTACGTTTCGTAGCAAAAGAGTTCAGATGATTCTTAAAACGCGATATCGCATCTCATTTCTATGTTTCATGGTAAGATATAACATGATTTGCGAAGTGTTATGTATTCCTCATCTACACTTCAAATGAATGTGATTGCGATACTTCCTCGCTAGGAAATAGCGTTTGCAGATGTCTACGTATCGTAGCAATAGCTCTCTAATGCTCCTTAAGACGCGATATCGCATCTCATTTCTATGTTTCATGGTAAGATATAATATGATTTGCGAAGTGTCATGTATTCCTCGTCTACACTTCAAATGAATGTGAATGCGACACTTCCTCGCTAGGAAATAGCGTCTGCAGATGTCTAGGTATCGTAGCAATAGAGTTCTAATGCTTCTTAAAACGCGATATCGCATCTCATTTCTATGTTTCATGGTAAGATGTAATATGATTTGCGAAGTGTTATCTATTCCTCGTCTACACTTCAAATGAATGTAAATGCGACACTTCCTTGCAAGGAAGTAGCGATTGCAGATGTCTACGTATCGAAGCAATAGAGTTCAAATGCTTCTTAAAACGAGATATTGCATCTCATATCTATGTTTCATGATAAGATATAATATACATTGCGAAGTGTTATGCATTCCTCGTCTACGATTCAAATGAATGTAAATGTGACACTTCCTTGCAGGGAAATAGCGTTTGCAAATGTCTACGTATCGTAGCAATAGAGTTCTTATGATTCTTAAAACGCGATATCGCATCTCATTTCTATGTTTCATGGTAAGATATAATATGATTTGCGAAGTGTTATGTATTCCTCGTCTACACTTCAAATGAATGTGAATGCGATACTTTCTCGCTACTAAATAGCGTTTGCAGATGTCTACGTATCGCAGCAATAGCTTTCTAATGCTTCTTAAAACGCGATATCGCATCTCATTTCTATGTTTCATGGTAAGATATAATATGATTTGCGAAGTGTCATGTATTCCTCGTCTACACTTCAAATGAATGTGAATGCGACAGTTCCTCGCTGGGAAATAGCGTTTGCAGATGTCTACGTATCGTAGCAATAGAGTTCTTATGATTCTTAAAACGCGATATCGCATCTCATTTCTATGTTTCATGGTAAGATATAATATGATTTGCGAAGTGTCATGTATTCCTCGTCTACACTTCAAACGAATGTGAATGCGACACTTCCTCGCTAGGAAATAGCGTTTGCAGATGTCTACGTATCGTAGCAATAGAGTTCATATGATTCTTAGAACGCGATATCGCATCTCATTTCTATGTTTCATGGTAAGATATAACATGATTTGCGAAGTGTTATGTATTCCTCGTCTACACTTCAAATGAATGTGAATGCGATACTTCTTCGCTATTAAATAGCGTTTGCAGATGTCTACGTTTCGTAGCAATAGAGTTCATATGATTCTTAGAACGCGATATCGCATCTCATTTCTATGTTTCATGGTAAGATATAACATGATTTGCGAAGTGTCATGTATTCCTCGTCTACACTTCAAACGAATGTGAATGCGACACTTCCTCGCTAGGAAATAGCGTTTGCAGATGTCTACGTATCGTAGCAATAGAGTTCATATGATTCTTAAAACGCGATATCGCATCTCATTTCTATGTTTCATGGTAAGATATAATATGATTTGCGAAGTGTTATGTATTCCTCGTCTACACTTCAAAGGAATGTGAATGCGACACTTCCTCGCTAGGAAATAGCGTTTGCAGATGTCTACGTATCGTAGCAAAAGATTTCTAATGCTTCTTAAAACGCGATATCGCATCTCATTTCTATGTTTCATGGTAAGATATAATATGATTTCCGAAGTGTCATGTATTCCTCGTCTACACTTCAAATGAATGTAAATCCGACACTTCCTTGCTAGGAAGTAGCGTCTGCAGATGTCTAGGTATCGTAGCAATAGAGTTCAAACGCTTCTTAAAACTAGATATTGCATCTCATATCTATGTTTCATGATAAGATATAATATTCATTGCGAAGTGTTATGCATTCCTCGTCTACGATTCAAATGAATGTAAATGCAACACTTCCTTGCAAGGAAATAGCGTTTGCAGATGTCTACGTATCGTAGCAATAGAGTTCTTGTGATTCTTAAAACGCGATATCGCATCTCATTTCTATGTTTCATGGTAAGATATAATATGATTTGCGCAGTGTCATGTATTCCTCGTCTACACTTCAAATGATCGTGAATGCGACACTTCCTCGCTAGGAAATAGCGTTTGCAGATGTCTACGTATCGTAGCAATTGAGTTCAGATGATTCTTAAAACGCGATATCGCATCTCATTTCTATGTTTCATGGTAAGATATAATATGATTAGCGAAGTGTCATGTATTCCTCGTCTACACTTCAAACGAATGTGAATGCGACACTTCCTCGCTAGGAAATAGCGTTTGCAGATGTCTACGTATCGTAGCAATAGAGTTCATATGATTCTTAGAACGCGATATCGCATCTCATTTCTATGTTTCATGGTAAGATATAACATGATTTGCGAAGTGTTATGTATTCCTCGTCTACACTTCAAATGAATGTGAATGCGATACTTCTTCGCTACTAAATAGCGTTTGCAGATGTCTACGTTTCGTAGCAAAAGAGTTCAGATGATTCTTAAAACGCGATATCGCATCTCATTTCTATGTTTCATGGTAAGATATAACATGATTTGCGAAGTGTTATGTATTCCTCATCTACACTTCAAATGAATGTGATTGCGATACTTCCTCGCTAGGAAATAGCGTTTGCAGATGTCTACGTATCGTAGCAATAGCTCTCTAATGCTCCTTAAGACGCGATATCGCATCTCATTTCTATGTTTCATGGTAAGATATAATATGATTTGCGAAGTGTCATGTATTCCTCGTCTACACTTCAAATGAATGTGAATGCGACACTTCCTCGCTAGGAAATAGCGTCTGCAGATGTCTAGGTATCGTAGCAATGGAGTTCTAATGCTTCTTAAAACGCGATATCGCATCTCATTTCTATGTTTCATGGTAAGATGTAATATGATTTGCGAAGTGTTATCTATTCCTCGTCTACACTTCAAATGAATGTAAATGCGACACTTCCTTGCAAGGAAGTAGCGATTGCAGATGTCTACGTATCGAAGCAATAGAGTTCAAATGCTTCTTAAAACGAGATATTGCATCTCATATCTATGTTTCATGATAAGATATAATATACATTGCGAAGTGTTATGCATTCCTCGTCTACGATTCAAATGAATGTAAATGTGACACTTCCTTGCAGGGAAATAGCGTTTGCAAATGTCTACGTATCGTAGCAATAGAGTTCTTATGATTCTTAAAACGCGATATCGCATCTCATTTCTATGTTTCATGGTAAGATATAATATGATTTGCGAAGTGTTATGTATTCCTCGTCTACACTTCAAATGAATGTGAATGCGATACTTTCTCGCTACTAAATAGCGTTTGCAGATGTCTACGTATCGCAGCAATAGCTTTCTAATGCTTCTTAAAACGCGATATCGCATCTCATTTCTATGTTTCATGGTAAGATATAATATGATTTGCGAAGTGTCATGTATTCCTC
The DNA here is from genome assembly GCF_050948175.1 of Xylocopa sonorina. Lineage (NCBI taxonomy): Eukaryota > Metazoa > Arthropoda > Insecta > Hymenoptera > Apidae > Xylocopa > Xylocopa sonorina. The sequence continues at coordinate 243,138 of NW_027490237.1, forward strand.
GTCTACACTTCAAATGAATGTGAATGCGACAGTTCCTCGCTGGGAAATAGCGTTTGCAGATGTCTACGTATCGTAGCAATAGAGTTCTTATGATTCTTAAAACGCGATATCGCATCTCATTTCTATGTTTCATGGTAAGATATAATATGATTTGCGAAGTGTCATGTATTCCTCGTCTACACTTCAAACGAATGTGAATGCGACACTTCCTCGCTAGGAAATAGCGTTTGCAGATGTCTACGTATCGTAGCAATAGAGTTCATATGATTCTTAGAACGCGATATCGCATCTCATTTCTATGTTTCATGGTAAGATATAACATGATTTGCGAAGTGTTATGTATTCCTCGTCTACACTTCAAATGAATGTGAATGCGATACTTCTTCGCTATTAAATAGCGTTTGCAGATGTCTACGTTTCGTAGCAATAGAGTTCATATGATTCTTAGAACGCGATATCGCATCTCATTTCTATGTTTCATGGTAAGATATAACATGATTTGCGAAGTGTTATGTATTCCTCGTCTACACTTCAAACGAATGTGAATGCGATACTTCTTCGCTACTAAATAGCGTTTGCAGATGTCTACGTTTCGTAGCAATAGAGTTCAGATGATTCTTAAAACGCGATATCGCATCTCATTTCTATGTTTCATGGTAAGATATAACATGATTTGCGAAGTGTTATGTATTCCTCATCTACACTTCAAATGAATGTGATTGCGATACTTCCTCGCTAGGAAATAGCGTTTGCAGATGTCTACGTATCGTAGCAATAGCTCTCTAATGCTCCTTAAGACGCGATATCGCATCTCATTTCTATGTTTCATGGTAAGATATAATATGATTTGCGAAGTGTCATGTATTCCTCGTCTACACTTCAAACGAATGTGAATGCGACACTTCCTCGCTAGGAAATAGCGTTTGCAGATGTCTACGTATCGTAGCAATAGAGTTCATATGATTCTTAGAACGCGATATCGCATCTCATTTCTATGTTTCATGGTAAGATATAACATGATTTGCGAAGTGTTATGTATTCCTCGTCTACACTTCAAATGAATGTGAATGCGATACTTCTTCGCTACTAAATAGCGTTTGCAGATGTCTACGTTTCGTAGCAAAAGAGTTCAGATGATTCTTAAAACGCGATATCGCATCTCATTTCTATGTTTCATGGTAAGATATAACATGATTTGCGAAGTGTTATGTATTCCTCATCTACACTTCAAATGAATGTGATTGCGATACTTCCTCGCTAGGAAATAGCGTTTGCAGATGTCTACGTATCGTAGCAATAGCTCTCTAATGCTCCTTAAGACGCGATATCGCATCTCATTTCTATGTTTCATGGTAAGATATAATATGATTTGCGAAGTGTCATGTATTCCTCGTCTACACTTCAAATGAATGTGAATGCGACACTTCCTCGCTAGGAAATAGCGTCTGCAGATGTCTAGGTATCGTAGCAATGGAGTTCTAATGCTTCTTAAAACGCGATATCGCATCTCATTTCTATGTTTCATGGTAAGATGTAATATGATTTGCGAAGTGTTATCTATTCCTCGTCTACACTTCAAATGAATGTAAATGCGACACTTCCTTGCAAGGAAGTAGCGATTGCAGATGTCTACGTATCGAAGCAATAGAGTTCAAATGCTTCTTAAAACGAGATATTGCATCTCATATCTATGTTTCATGATAAGATATAATATACATTGCGAAGTGTTATGCATTCCTCGTCTACGATTCAAATGAATGTAAATGTGACACTTCCTTGCAGGGAAATAGCGTTTGCAAATGTCTACGTATCGTAGCAATAGAGTTCTTATGATTCTTAAAACGCGATATCGCATTTCATTTCTATGTTTCATGGTAAGATATAATATGATTTGCGAAGTGTTATGTATTCCTCGTCTACACTTCAAATGAATGTGAATGCGATACTTTCTCGCTACTAAATAGCGTTTGCAGATGTCTACGTATCGCAGCAATAGCTTTCTAATGCTTCTTAAAACGCGATATCGCATCTCATTTCTATGTTTCATGGTAAGATATAATATGATTTGCGAAGTGTCATGTATTCCTCGTCTACACTTCAAATGAATGTGAATGCGACAGTTCCTCGCTGGGAAATAGCGTTTGCAGATGTCTACGTATCGTAGCAATAGAGTTCTTATGATTCTTAAAACGCGATATCGCATCTCATTTCTATGTTTCATGGTAAGATATAATATGATTTGCGAAGTGTCATGTATTCCTCGTCTACACTTCAAACGAATGTGAATGCGACACTTCCTCGCTAGGAAATAGCGTTTGCAGATGTCTACGTATCGTAGCAATAGAGTTCATATGATTCTTAGAACGCGATATCGCATCTCATTTCTATGTTTCATGGTAAGATATAACATGATTTGCGAAGTGTTATGTATTCCTCGTCTACACTTCAAATGAATGTGAATGCGATACTTCTTCGCTATTAAATAGCGTTTGCAGATGTCTACGTTTCGTAGCAATAGAGTTCATATGATTCTTAGAACGCGATATCGCATCTCATTTCTATGTTTCATGGTAAGATATAACATGATTTGCGAAGTGTTATGTATTCCTCGTCTACACTTCAAACGAATGTGAATGCGATACTTCTTCGCTACTAAATAGCGTTTGCAGATGTCTACGTTTCGTAGCAATAGAGTTCAGATGATTCTTAAAACGCGATATCGCATCTCATTTCTATGTTTCATGGTAAGATATAACATGATTTGCGAAGTGTTATGTATTCCTCATCTACACTTCAAATGAATGTGATTGCGATACTTCCTCGCTAGGAAATAGCGTTTGCAGATGTCTACGTATCGTAGCAATAGCTCTCTAATGCTCCTTAAGACGCGATATCGCATCTCATTTCTATGTTTCATGGTAAGATATAATATGATTTCCGAAGTGTCATGTATTCCTCGTCTACACTTCAAATGAATGTGAATGCGACACTTCCTCGCTAGGAAATAGCGTCTGCAGATGTCTAGGTATCGTAGCAATAGTGTTCTAATGCTTCTTGAAACGCGATATCGCATCTCATTTCTACGTTTCATGGTAAGATGTAATATGATTTGCGAAGTGTTATGTATTCCTCGTCTACACTTCAAGTGAATCTAAATGCGACACTTCCTTGCAAGGAAGTAGCGATTGCAGATGTCTACGTATCGAAGCAATAGAGTTCAAATGCTTCTTAAAACGAGATATTGCATCTCATATCTATGTTTCATGATAAGAAATAATATACATTGCGAAGTGTTATGCATTCCTCGTCTACGATTCAAATGAATGTAAATGTGACACTTCCTTGCAAGGAAATAGCGTTTGCAAATGTCTACGTATCGTAGCAATAGAGTTCTTATGATTCTTAAAACGCGATATCGCATCTCATTTCTATGTTTCATGGTAAGATATAATATGATTAGCGAAGTGTCATGTATTCCTCGTCTACACTTCAAACGAATGTGAATGCGACACTTCCTCGCTAGGAAATAGCGTTTGCAGATGTCTACGTATCGTAGCAATAGAGTTCATATGATTCTTAGAACGCGATATCGCATCTCATTTCTATGTTTCATGGTAAGATATAACATGATTTGCGAAGTGTTATGCATTCCTCGTCTACGCTTCAAATGAATGTGAATGCGATACTTCTTCGCTACTAAATAGCGTTTGCAGATGTCTACGTTTCGTAGCAAAAGAGTTCAGATGATTCTTAAAACGCGATATCGCATCTCATTTCTATGTTTCATGGTAAGATATAACATGATTTGCGAAGTGTTATGTATTCCTCATCTACACTTCAAATGAATGTGATTGCGATACTTCCTCGCTAGGAAATAGCGTTTGCAGATGTCTACGTATCGTAGCAATAGCTCTCTAATGCTCCTTAAGACGCGATATCGCATCTCATTTCTATGTTTCATGGTAAGATATAATATGATTTGCGAAGTGTCATGTATTCCTCGTCTACACTTCAAATGAATGTGAATGCGACACTTCCTCGCTAGGAAATAGCGTCTGCAGATGTCTAGGTATCGTAGCAATAGAGTTCTAATGCTTCTTAAAACGCGATATCGCATCTCATTTCTATGTTTCATGGTAAGATGTAATATGATTTGCGAAGTGTTATCTATTCCTCGTCTACACTTCAAATGAATGTAAATGCGACACTTCCTTGCAAGGAAGTAGCGATTGCAGATGTCTACGTATCGAAGCAATAGAGTTCAAATGCTTCTTAAAACGAGATATTGCATCTCATATCTATGTTTCATGATAAGATATAATATACATTGCGAAGTGTTATGCATTCCTCGTCTACGATTCAAATGAATGTAAATGTGACACTTCCTTGCAGGGAAATAGCGTTTGCAAATGTCTACGTATCGTAGCAATAGAGTTCTTATGATTCTTAAAACGCGATATCGCATCTCATTTCTATGTTTCATGGTAAGATATAATATGATTTGCGAAGTGTTATGTATTCCTCGTCTACACTTCAAATGAATGTGAATGCGATACTTTCTCGCTACTAAATAGCGTTTGCAGATGTCTACGTATCGCAGCAATAGCTTTCTAATGCTTCTTAAAACGCGATATCGCATCTCATTTCTATGTTTCATGGTAAGATATAATATGATTTGCGAAGTGTCATGTATTCCTCGTCTACACTTCAAATGAATGTGAATGCGACAGTTCCTCGCTGGGAAATAGCGTTTGCAGATGTCTACGTATCGTAGCAATAGAGTTCTTATGATTCTTAAAACGCGATATCGCATCTCATTTCTATGTTTCATGGTAAGATATAATATGATTTGCGAAGTGTCATGTATTCCTCGTCTACACTTCAAACGAATGTGAATGCGACACTTCCTCGCTAGGAAATAGCGTTTGCAGATGTCTACGTATCGTAGCAATAGAGTTCATATGATTCTTAGAACGCGATATCGCATCTCATTTCTATGTTTCATGGTAAGATATAACATGATTTGCGAAGTGTTATGTATTCCTCGTCTACACTTCAAATGAATGTGAATGCGATACTTCTTCGCTATTAAATAGCGTTTGCAGATGTCTACGTTTCGTAGCAATAGAGTTCATATGATTCTTAGAACGCGATATCGCATCTCATTTCTATGTTTCATGGTAAGATATAACATGATTTGCGAAGTGTCATGTATTCCTCGTCTACACTTCAAACGAATGTGAATGCGACACTTCCTCGCTAGGAAATAGCGTTTGCAGATGTCTACGTATCGTAGCAATAGAGTTCATATGATTCTTAGAACGCGATATCGCATCTCATTTCTATGTTTCATGGTAAGATATAACATGATTTGCGAAGTGTCATGTATTCCTCGTCTACACTTCAAATGAATGTAAATGCGACACTTCCTTGAAAGGAAATAGCGATTGCAGATGTCTACGTATCGAAGCAATAGAGTTCAAATGCTTCTTAAAACGAGATATTGCATCTCACATCTATGTTTCATGATAAGATATAATATACATTGCGAAGTGTTATGCATTCCTCGTCTACGATTCAAGTGAATGTAAATGCGACACTTCCTTGCAAGGAAATAGCGTTTGCAGATGTCTACGTATCGTAGCAATAGCGTTCTTATGATTCTTAAAACGCGATATCGCATCTCATTTCTATGTTTCATGGTAAGATATAATATGATTTGCGAAGTGTCATGTATTCCTCGTCTACACATCAAATGAATGTAAATGCGACACTTCCTTGAAAGGAAATAGCGATTGCATGTGTCTATGTATTGATGCATTAGTGTTCAAATGCTTCTTAAAACGAGATATTGCATCTCATATCTATGTTTCATGATAAGATATAATATACATTGCGAAGTGTTATGCATTCCTCGTCTACGATTCAAATGAATGTAAATGCGACACTTCCTCGCTAGGAAATAGCGTTTGCAGATGTCTACGTATCGTAGCAAATAGAGTTCTTATGATTCTTAAAACGCGATATCGCATCTCATTTCTATGTTTCATGGTAAGATATAATATGATTTGCGAAGTGTCATGTATTCCTCGTCTACACATCAAATGAATGTAAATGCGACACTTCCTTGATAGGAAATAGCGATTGCAGATGTCTATGTATCGATGCATTAGAGTTCAAATGCTTCTTAAAACGAGATATTGCATCTCATATCTATGTTTCATGATAAGATATAATATACATTGCGAAGTGTTATGCATTCCTCGTCTACGATTCAAATGAATGTAAATGCGACACTTCCTCGCTAGGAAATAGCGTTTGCAGATGTCTACGTATCGTAGCAATAGAGTTCAGTTGATTCTTAAAACGCGATATCGCATCTCATTTCTATGTTTCATGGTAAGATATAACATGATTTGCGAAGTGTTATGTATTCCTCATCTACACTTCAAATGAATGTGAATGCGATACTTCCTCGCTAGGAAATAGCGTTTGCAGATGTCTACGTATCGTAGCAATAGCTTTCTAATGCTCCTTAAGACGCGATATCGCATCTCATTTCTATGTTTCATGGTAAGATATAATATGATTTGCGAAGTGTCATGTATTCCTCGTCTACACTTCAAATGAATGTAAATGCGACACTTCCTTGCTAGGAAATAGCGTCTGCAGATGTCTAGGTATCGTAGCAATAGAGTTCTAATGCTTCTTAACACGCGATATCGCATCTCATTTCTATGTTTCATGGTAAGATGTAGTATGATTTGCGAAGTGTTATGTATTCCTCGTCTACACTTCAAATGAATGTGAATGCGACACTTCCTCGCGAGGAAATAGCGTTTGCAGATGTCTACGTATCGTAGCAATAGAGTTCATATGATTCTTAGAACGCGATATCGCATCTCATTTCTATGTTTCATGGTAAGATATAACATGATATGCGAAGTGTTATGTATTCCTCGTCTACACATCAAATGAATGTAAATGCGACACTTCCTTGAAAGGAAATAGCGATTGCAGATGTCTATGTATCGATGCATTAGAGTTCAAATGCTTCTTAAAACGAGATATTGCATCTCATATCTATGTTTCATGATAAGATATAATATACATTGCGAAGTGTTATGCATTCCTCGTCTACGATTCAAATGAATGTAAATGCGACACTTCCTCGCTAGGAAATAGCGTTTGCAGATGTCTACGTATCGTAGCAAATAGAGTTCTTATGATTCTTAAAACGCGATATCGCATCTCATTTCTATGTTTCATGGTAAGATATAATATGATTTGCGAAGTGTTATGTATTCCTCGTCTACACTTCAAATGAATGTGAATGCGATACTTTCTCGCTACTATATAGCGTTTGCAGATGTCTACGTATCGCAGCAATAGCTTTCTAATGCTTCTTAAAACGCGATATCGCATCTCATTTCTATGTTTCATGGTAAGATATAATATGATTTGCGAAGTGTCATGTATTCCTCGTCTACACTTCAAATGAATGTGAATGCGACAGTTCCTCGCTAGGAAATAGCGTTTGCAGATGTCTACGTATCGTAGCAATAGAGTTCTTATGATTCTTAAAACGCGATATCGCATCTCATTTCTATGTTTCATGGTAAGATATAATATGATTTGCGAAGTGTCATGTATTCCTCGTCTACACTTCAAACGAATGTGGATGCGACACTTCCTCGCTAGGAAATAGCGTTTGCAGATGTCTACGTATCGTAGCAATAGAGTTCTTATGATTCTTAAAACGCGATATCGCATCTCATTTCTATGTTTCATGGTAAGATATAATATGATCTGCGAAGTGTCATGTATTCCTCGTCAACACATCAAATGAATGTAAATGCGACACTTCCTTGAAAGGAAATAGCGATTGCAGATGTCTATGTATCGATGCATTAGAGTTCAAATGCTTCTTAAAACGAGATATTGCATCTCATATCTATGTTTCATGATAAGATATAATATACATTGCGAAGTGTTATGCATTCCTCGTCTACGATTCAAATGAATGTAAATGCGACACTTCCTCGCTAGGAAATAGCGTTTGCAGATGTCTACGTATCGTAGCAAATAGAGTTCTTATGATTCTTAAAACGCGATATCGCATCTCATTTCTATGTTTCATGGTAAGATATAATATGATTTGCGAAGTGTTATGTATTCCTCGTCTACACTTCAAATGAATGTGAATGCGATACTTTCTCGCTACTAAATAGCGTTTGCAGGTGTCTACGTATCGCAGCAATAGCTTTCTAATGCTTCTTAAAACGCGATATCGCATCTCATTTCTATGTTTCATGGTAAGATATAATATGATTTGCGAAGTGTCATGTATTCCTCGTCTACACTTCAAATGAATGTGAATGCGACAGTTCCTCGCTAGGAAATAGCGTTTGCAGATGTCTACGTATCGTAGCAATAGAGTTCATATGATACTTAGAACGCGATATCGCATCTCATTTCTATGTTTCATGGTAAGATATAACATGATATGCGAAGTGTTATGTATTCCTCGTCTACACATCAAATGAATGTAAATGCGACACTTCCTTGAAAGGAAATAGCGATTGCAGATGTCTATGTATCGATGCATTAGAGTTCAAATGCTTCTTAAAACGAGATATTGCATCTCATATCTATGTTTCATGATAAGATATAATATACATTGCGAAGTGTTATGCATTCCTCGTCTACGATTCAAATGAATGTAAATGCGACACTTCCTCGCTAGGAAATAGCGTTTGCAGATGTCTACGTATCCCAGCAATAGCTTTCTAATGCTTCTTAAAACGCGATATCGCAACTCATTTCTATGTTTCATGGTAAGATATAATATGATTTGCGAAGTGTCATGTATTCCTCGTCTACACTTCAAATGAATGTGAATGCGACACTTCCTCGCTAGGAAATAGCGTTTGCAGATGTCTACGTATCGTAGCAATAGAGTTCATATGATTCTTAGAACGCGATATCGCATCTCATTTCTATGTTTCATGGTAAGATATAACATGATATGCGAAGTGTTATGTATTCCTCGTCTACACATCAAATGAATGTAAATGCGACACTTCCTTGAAAGGAAATAGCGATTGCAGATGTCTATGTATCGATGCATTAGAGTTAAAATGCTTCTTAAAACGAGATATTGCATCTCATATCTATGTTTCATGATAAGATATAATATACATTGCGAAGTGTTATGCATTCCTCGTCTACGATTCAAATGAATGTAAATGCGACACTTCCTCGCTAGGAAATAGCGTTTGCAGATGTCTACGTATCGTAGCAATAGAGTTCTTATGATTCTTAAAACGCGATATCGCATCTCATTTCTATGTTTCATGGTAAGATATAATATGATTTGCGAAGTGTCATGTATTCCTCGTCTACACATCAAATGAATGTAAATGCGACACTTCCTTGAAAGGAAATAGCGATTGCAGATGTCTACGTATCGATGCATTAGAGTTCAAATGCTTCTTAAAACGAGATATTGCATCTCATATCTATGTTCCATGATAAGATATAATATACATTGCGAAGTGTTATGCATTCCTCGTCTACGATTCAAATGAATGTAAATGCGACACTTCCTCGCTAGGAAATAGCGTTTGCAGATGTCTACGTATCGTAGCAAATAGAGTTCTTATGATTCTTAAAACGCGATATCGCATCTCGTTTCTATGTTTCATGGTAAGATATAATATGATTTGCGAAGTGTTATGTATTCCTCGTCTACACTTCAAATGAATGTGAATGCGATACCTTCTCGCTACTAAATAGCGTTTGCAGATGTCTACGTATCGCAGCAATAGCTTTCTAGTGCTTCTTAAAACGCGATATCGCATCTCATTTCTATGTTTCATGGTAAGATATAATATGATTTGCGAAGTGTCATGTATTCCTCGTCTACACTTCAAATGAATGTGAATGCGACAGTTCCTCGCTAGGAAATAGCGTTTGCAGATGTCTACGTATCGTAGCAATAGAGTTCTTATGATTCTTAAAACGCGATATCGCATCTCATTTCTATGTTTCATGGTAAGATATAATATGATTTGCGAAGTGTCATGTATTCCTCGTCTACACTTCAAACGAATGTGGATGCGACACTTCCTCGCTAGGAAATAGCGTTTGCAGATGTCTACGTATCGTAGCAATAGAGTTCTTATGATTCTTAAAACGCGATATCGCATCTCATTTCTATGTTTCATGGTAAGATATAACATGATATGCGAAGTGTTATGTATTCCTCGTCTACACATCAAATGAATGTAAATGCGACACTTCCTTGAAAGGAAATAGCGATTGCAGATGTCTATGTATCGATGCATTAGAGTTCAAATGCTTCTTAAAACGAGATATTGCATCTCATATCTATGTTTCATGATAAGATATAATATACATTGCGAAGTGTTATGCATTCCTCGTCTACGATTCAAATGAATGTAAATGCGACACTTCCTCGCTAGGAAATAGCGTTTGCAGATGTCTACGTATCCCAGCAATAGCTTTCTAATGCTTCTTAAAACGCGATATCGCAACTCATTTCTATGTTTCATGGTAAGATATAATATGATTTGCGAAGTGTCATGTATTCCTCGTCTACACTTCAAATGAATGTGAATGCGACACTTCCTCGCTAGGAAATAGCGTTTGCAGATGTCTACGTATCGTAGCAATAGAGTTCATATGATTCTTAGAACGCGATATCGCATCTCATTTCTATGTTTCATGGTAAGATATAACATGATATGCGAAGTGTTATGTATTCCTCGTCTACACATCAAATGAATGTAAATGCGACACTTCCTTGAAAGGAAATAGCGATTGCAGATGTCTATGTATCGATGCATTAGAGTTAAAATGCTTCTTAAAACGAGATATTGCATCTCATATCTATGTTTCATGATAAGATATAATATACATTGCGAAGTGTTATGCATTCCTCGTCTACGATTCAAATGAATGTAAATGCGACACTTCCTCGCTAGGAAATAGCGTTTGCAGATGTCTACGTATCGTAGCAATAGAGTTCTTATGATTCTTAAAACGCGATATCGCATCTCATTTCTATGTTTCATGGTAAGATATAATATGATTTGCGAAGTGTCATGTATTCCTCGTCTACACATCAAATGAATGTAAATGCGACACTTCCTTGAAAGGAAATAGCGATTGCAGATGTCTACGTATCGATGCATTAGAGTTCAAATGCTTCTTAAAACGAGATATTGCATCTCATATCTATGTTCCATGATAAGATATAATATACATTGCGAAGTGTTATGCATTCCTCGTCTACGATTCAAATGAATGTAAATGCGACACTTCCTCGCTAGGAAATAGCGTTTGCAGATGTCTACGTATCGTAGCAAATAGAGTTCTTATGATTCTTAAAACGCGATATCGCATCTCGTTTCTATGTTTCATGGTAAGATATAATATGATTTGCGAAGTGTTATGTATTCCTCGTCTACACTTCAAATGAATGTGAATGCGATACCTTCTCGCTACTAAATAGCGTTTGCAGATGTCTACGTATCGCAGCAATAGCTTTCTAGTGCTTCTTAAAACGCGATATCGCATCTCATTTCTATGTTTCATGGTAAGATATAATATGATTTGCGAAGTGTCATGTATTCCTCGTCTACACTTCAAATGAATGTGAATGCGACAGTTCCTCGCTAGGAAATAGCGTTTGCAGATGTCTACGTATCGTAGCAATAGAGTTCTTATGATTCTTAAAACGCGATATCGCATCTCATTTCTATGTTTCATGGTAAGATATAATATGATTTGCGAAGTGTCATGTATTCCTCGTCTACACTTCAAACGAATGTGGATGCGACACTTCCTCGCTAGGAAATAGCGTTTGCAGATGTCTACGTATCGTAGCAATAGAGTTCTTATGATTCTTAAAACGCGATATCGCATCTCATTTCTATGTTTCATGGTAAGATATAATATGATTTGCGAAGTGTCATGTATTCCTCGTCTACACATCAAATGAATGTAAATGCGACACTTCCTTGAAAGGAAATAGCGATTGCAGATGTCTATGTATCGATGCATTAGAGTTCAAATGCTTCTTAAAACGAGATATTGCATCTCATATCTATGTTTCATGATAAGATATAATATACATTGCGAAGTGTTATGCATTCCTCGTCTACGATTCAAATGAATGTAAATGCGACACTTCCTCGCTAGGAAATAGCGTTTGCAGATGTCTACGTATCGTAGCAAATAGAGTTCTTATGATTCTTAAAACGCGATATCGCATCTCATTTCTATGTTTCATGGTAAGATATAATATGATTTGCGAAGTGTTATGTATTCCTCGTCTACACTTCAAATGAATGTGAATGCGATACTTTCTCGCTACTAAATAGCGTTTGCAGGTGTCTACGTATCGCAGCAATAGCTTTCTAATGCTTCTTAAAACGCGATATCGCATCTCATTTCTATGTTTCATGGTAAGATATAATATGATTTGCGAAGTGTCATGTATTCCTCGTCTACACTTCAAATGAATGTGAATGCGACAGTTCCTCGCTAGGAGATAGCGTTTGCAGATGTCTACGTATCGTAGCAATAGAGTTCTTATGATTCTTAAAACGCGATATCGCATCTCATTTCTATGTTTCATGGTAAGATATAATATGATTTGCGAAGTGTCATGTATTCCTCGTCTACACTTCAAACGAATGTGAATGCGACACTTCCTCGCTAGGAAATAGCGTTTGCAGATGTCTACGTATCGCAGCAATAGCTTTCTAATGCTTCTTAAAACGCGATATCGCATCTCATTTCTATGTTTCATGGTAAGATATAATATGATTTGCGAAGTGTCATGTATTCCTCGTCTACACATCAAATGAATGTAAATGCGACACTTCCTTGAAAGGAAATAGCGATTGCAGATGTCTATGTATCGATGCATTAGAGTTCAAATGCTTCTTAAAACGAGATATTGCATCTCATATCTATGTTTCATGATAAGATATACTATACATTGCGAAGTGTTATGCATTCCTCGTCTACGATTCAAATGAATGTAAATGCGACACTTCCTCGCTAGGAAATAGCGTTTGCAGATGTCTACGTATCGTAGAAAATAGAGTTCTTATGATTCTTAAAACGCGATATCGCATCTCATTTCTATGTTTCATGGTAAGATATAATATGATTTGCGAAGTGTTATGTATTCCTCGTCTACACTTCAAATGAATATGAATGCGATACTTTCTCGCTACTAAATAGCGTTTGCAGGTGTCTACGTATCGCAGCAATAGCTTTCTAATGCTTCTTAAAACGCGATATCGCATCTCATTTCTATGTCTCATGGTAAGATATAATATGATTTGCGAAGTGTCATTTATTCCTCGTCTACACTTCAAATGAATGTAAATGCGACACTTCCTTGCTAGGAAATAGCGTCTGCAGATGTCTAGGTATCGTAGCAATAGAGTTCTAATGCTTCTTAACAGGCGATATCGCATCTCATTTCTATGTTTCGTGGTAAGATGTAGTATGATTTGCGAAGTGTTATGTATTCCTCGTCTACACTTCAGATGAATGTGAATGCGACATTTCCTCGCTAGGAAATAGCGTTTGCAGATGTCTACGTATCGTAGCAATAGAGTTCTTATGATACTTAAAACGCGATATCGCAACTCATTTCTATGTTTCATGGTAAGATATAATATGATTTGCGAAGTGTCATGTATTCCTCGTCTACACTTCAAATGAATGTGAATGCGACACTTCCTCGCTAGGAAATAGCGTTTGCAGATGTCTACGTATTGTAGCAATAGCTTTCTAATGCTCCTTAAGACGCGATATCGCATCTCATTTCTATGTTTCATGCTAAGATATAATATGATTTGCGAAGTGTCATGTATTCCTCGTCTACGCTTCAAATGAATGTGAATGCGACACTTCCTCGCTAGGAAATAGCGTCTGCAGATGTCTAGGTATCGTAGCAATAGAGTTCTAATGCTTCTTAAAACGCGGTATCGCATCTCATTTCTATGTTTCGTGGTAAGATATAATATACATTGCGAAGTGTTATGTATTCCTCGCCTACACTTCAAATGAATGTAAATGCGACACTTCCTTGCAAGGAAGTAGCGATTGCAGATGTCTACGTATCGAAGCAATAGAGTTCAAATGCTTCTTAAAACGAGATATTGCATCTCATATCTATGTTTCATGGTAAGATATAATATGATTTGCGAAGTGTTATGTATTCCTCGTCTACGATTCAAATGAATGTAAATGCGACACTTCCTTGCAAGGATATAGCGTTTGCAGATGTCTACGTATCGTAGCAATAGAGTTCTTATGATTCTTAAAACGCGATATCGCATCTCATTTCTATGTTTCATGGTACGATATAATATGATTTGCGAAGGGTCATGTATTCCTTGTCTACACTTCAAATGAATGTAAATGCGACACTTCCTTGCTAGGAAATAGCGTCTGCAGATGTCTAGGTATCGTAGCAATAGAGTTCTAATGCTTTTTAAAACGCGATATCGCATCTCACTTCTATGTTTCATGGTAAGATGTAATATGATTTGCGAAGTGTTATGTATTCCTAGCCTACACTTCAAATGAATGTAAATGCGACACTTCCTTGCAAGGAAGTAGCGATTGCAGATGTCTACGTATCGAAGCAATAGAGTTCAAATGCTTCTTAAAACGAGATATTGCATCTCATATCTATGTTTCATGATAAGATATAATATACATTGCGAAGTGTTATGCATTCCTCGTCTACGATTCAAATGAATGTAAATGCGACACTTCCTTGCAAGGAAATAGCGTTTGCAGATGTCTACGTATCGTAGCAATAGAGTTCTTATGATTCATAAAACGCGATATCGCATCTCATTTCTATGTTTCATGGTAAGATATAATATGATTTGAGAAGTGTCATGTATTCCTCGTCTACACTTCAAATGAATTTAAATGCGACACTTCCTTGCTAGGAAATAGCGTCTGCAGATGTCTAGGTATCGTAGCAATAGAGTTCTAATGCTTCTTAAAACGCGATATCGCATCTCATTTCTATGTTTCATGGTAAGATGTAATATGATTTGCGAAGTGTTATGTAGTCCTCGTCTACACTTCAAATGAAAGTAAATGCGACACTTCCTCGCTAGGAAATAGAGTTTGCAGATGTCTACGTATCGTAGCAATAGAGTTCATATGATTCTTAAAACGCGATATCGCATCTCATTTCTATGTTTCATGGTAAGTTATAATATGATTTGCGAAGTGTCATGTATTCCTCGTCTACACTTCAAATGAATGTAAATGCGACACTTCCTTGCTAGGAAATAGCGTCTGCAGATGTCTAGGTATCGTAGCAATAGAGTTCTAATGCTTCTTAAAACGCGATATCGCATCTCATTTCTATGTTTCATGGTAAGATGTAATATGATTTGCGAAGTGTTATGTATTCCTCGTTAGGAAATAGCGTTTGCAGATGTCTACGTATCGTAGCAATAGAGTTCTTATGATTCTTAAAACGCGATATCGCATCTCATTTCTATGTTTCATGGTAAGATATAATATGATTTGCGAAGTGTCATGTATTCCTCGTCTACGCTTCAAATGAATGTGAATGCGACACTTCCTCGCTAGGAAATAGCGTCTGCAGATGTCTAGGTATCGTAGCAATAGAGTTCTAATGCTTCTTAAAACGCGGTATCGCATCTCATTTCTATGTTTCATGGTAAGACATAATATACATTGCGAAGTGTTATGTATTCCTCGCCTACACTTCAAATGAATGTAAATGCGACACTTCCTTGCAAGGAAGTAGCGATTGCAGATGTCTACGTATCGAAGCAATAGAGTGCAAATGCTTCTTAAAACGAGATATTGCATCTCATATCTATGTTTCATGGTAAGATATAATATGATTTGCGAAGTGTTATGTATTCCTCGTCTACGATTCAAATGAATGTAAATGCGACACTTCCTTGCACGGAAATAGCGTTTGCAGATGTCTACGTATCGTAGCAATAGAGTTCTTTTGATTCTTAAAACGCGATATCGCATCTCATTTCTATGTTTCATGGTAAGATATAATATGATTTGCGAAGGGTCATGTATTCCTCGTCTACACTTCAAATGAATGTGAATGCGACACTTCCTCGCTAGGAAATAGCGTTTGCAGATGTCTACGTATCGTAGCAATAGAGTTCATATGATTCTTAAAACGCGATGTCGCATCTCATTTCTATGTTTCATGGTAAGATATAATATGATTTGCGAAGTGTCATGTATTCCTCGTCTACACTTCAAATGAATGTGAATGCGATACTTTCTCGCTACTAAATAGCGTTTGCAGGTGTCTACGTATCGCAGCAATAGCTTTCTAATGCTTCTTAAAACGCGATATCGCATCTCATTTCTATGTTTCATGGTAAGATATAATATGATTTGCGAAGTGTCATGTATTCCTCGTCTACACTTCAAATGAATGTGAATGCGACAGTTCCTCGCTAGGAAATAGCGTTTGCAGATGTCTACGTATCGTAGCAATAGAGTTCATATGATTCTTAGAACGCGATATCGCATCTCATTTCTATGTTTCATGGTAAGATATAACATGATATGCGAAGTGTTATGTATTCCTCGTCTACACATCAAATGAATGTAAATGCGACACTTCCTTGAAAGGAAATAGCGATTGCAGATGTCTATGTATCGATGCATTAGAGTTCAAATGCTTCTTAAAACGAGATATTGCATCTCATATCTATGTTTCATGATAAGATATAATATACATTGCGAAGTGTTATGCATTCCTCGTCTACGATTCAAATGAATGTAAATGCGACACTTCCTCGCTAGGAAATAGCATTTGCAGATGTCTACGTATCCCAGCAATAGCTTTCTAATGCTTCTTAAAACGCGATATCGCAACTCATTTCTATGTTTCATGGTAAGATATAATATGATTTGCGAAGTGTCATGTATTCCTCGTCTACACTTCAAATGAATGTGAATGCGACACTTCCTCGCTAGGAAATAGCGTTTGCAGATGTCTACGTATCGTAGCAATAGAGTTCATATGATTCTTAGAACGCGATATCGCATCTCATTTCTATGTTTCATGGTAAGATATAACATGATATGCGAAGTGTTATGTATTCCTCGTCTACACATCAAATGAATGTAAATGCGACACTTCCTTGAAAGGAAATAGCGATTGCAGATGTCTATGTATCGATGCATTAGAGTTAAAATGCTTCTTAAAACGAGATATTGCATCTCATATCTATGTTTCATGATAAGATATAATATACATTGCGAAGTGTTATGCATTCCTCGTCTACGATTCAAATGAATGTAAATGCGACACTTCCTCGCTAGGAAATAGCGTTTGCAGATGTCTACGTATCGTAGCAATAGAGTTCTTATGATTCTTAAAACGCGATATCGCATCTCATTTCTATGTTTCATGGTAAGATATAATATGATTTGCGAAGTGTCATGTATTCCTCGTCTACACATCAAATGAATGTAAATGCGACACTTCCTTGAAAGGAAATAGCGATTGCAGATGTCTATGTATCGATGCATTAGAGTTCAAATGCTTCTTAAAACGAGATATTGCATCTCATATCTATGTTCCATGATAAGATATAATATACATTGCGAAGTGTTATGCATTCCTCGTCTACGATTCAAATGAATGTAAATGCGACACTTCCTCGCTAGGAAATAGCGTTTGCAGATGTCTACGTATCGTAGCAAATAGAGTTCTTATGATTCTTAAAACGCGATATCGCATCTCGTTTCTATGTTTCATGGTAAGATATAATATGATTTGCGAAGTGTTATGTATTCCTCGTCTACACTTCAAATGAATGTGAATGCGATACTTTCTCGCTACTAAATAGCGTTTGCAGATGTCTACGTATCGCAGCAATAGCTTTCTAATGCTTCTTAAAACGCGATATCGCATCTCATTTCTATGTTTCATGGTAAGATATAATATGATTTGCGAAGTGTCATGTATTCCTCGTCTACACTTCAAATGAATGTGAATGCGACAGTTCCTCGCTAGGAAATAGCGTTTGCAGATGTCTACGTATCGTAGCAATAGAGTTCTTATGATTCTTAAAACGCGATATCGCATCTCATTTCTATGTTTCATGGTAAGATATAATATGATTTGCGAAGTGTCATGTATTCCTCGTCTACACTTCAAACGAATGTGGATGCGACACTTCCTCGCTAGGAAATAGCGTTTGCAGATGTCTACGTATCGTAGCAATAGAGTTCTTATGATTCTTAAAACGCGATATCGCATCTCATTTCTATGTTTCATGGTAAGATATAATATGATTTGCGAAGTGTCATGTATTCCTCGTCTACACATCAAATGAATGTAAATGCGACACTTCCTTGAAAGGAAATAGCGATTGCAGATGTCTATGTATCGATGCATTAGAGTTCAAATGCTTCTTAAAACGAGATATTGCATCTCATATCTATGTTTCATGATAAGATATAATATACATTGCGAAGTGTTATGCATTCCTCGTCTACGATTCAAATGAATGTAAATGCGACACTTCCTCGCTAGGAAATAGCGTTTGCAGATGTCTACGTATCGTAGCAAATAGAGTTCTTATGATTCTTAAAACGCGATATCGCATCTCATTTCTATGTTTCATGGTAAGATATAATATGATTTGCGAAGTGTTATGTATTCCTCGTCTACACTTCAAATGAATGTGAATGCGATACTTTCTCGCTACTAAATAGCGTTTGCAGGTGTCTACGTATCGCAGCAATAGCTTTCTAATGCTTCTTAAAACGCGATATCGCATCTCATTTCTATGTTTCATGGTAAGATATAATATGATTTGCGAAGTGTCATGTATTCCTCGTCTACACTTCAAATGAATGTGAATGCGACAGTTCCTCGCTAGGAAATAGCGTTTGCAGATGTCTACGTATCGTAGCAATAGAGTTCGTATGATTCTTAAAACGCGATATCGCATCTCATTTCTATGTTTCATGGTAAGATATAATATGATTTGCGAAGTGTCACGTATTCCTCGTCTACACTTCAAACGAATGTGAATGCGACACTTCCTCGCTAGGAAATAGCGTTTGCAGATGTCTACGTATCGCAGCAATAGCTTTCTAATGCTTCTTAAAACGCGATATCGCATCTCATTTCTATGTTTCATGGTAAGATATAATATGATTTGCGAAGTGTCATGTATTCCTCGTCTACACATCAAATGAATGTAAATGCGACACTTCCTTGAAAGGAAATAGCGATTGCAGATGTCTATGTATCGATGCATTAGAGTTCAAATGCTTCTTAAAACGAGATATTGCATCTCATATCTATGTTTCATGATAAGATATACTATACATTGCGAAGTGTTATGCATTCCTCGTCTACGATTCAAATGAATGTAAATGCGACACTTCCTCGCTAGGAAATAGCGTTTGCAGATGTCTACGTATTGTAGCAGTAGAGTTCTAATGCTTCTTAAAACGCGGTATCGCATCTCATTTCTATGTTTCATGGTAAGATATAATATACATTGCGAAGTGTTATGTATTCCTCGCCTACACTTCAAATGAATGTAAATGCGACACTTCCTTGCAAGGAAGTAGCGATTGCAGATGTCTACGTATCGAAGCAATAGAGTTCAAATGCTTCTTAAAACGCGATATCGCATCTCATTTCTATGTTTCATGGTAAGATATAATATGATTTGCGAAGGGTCATGTATTCCTCGTCTACACTTCAAATGAATGCAAATGCGACACTTCCTTGCACGGAAATAGCGTTTGCAGATGTCTACGTATCGTAGCAATAGAGTTCATATGATTCTTAAAACGCGATGTCGCATCTCATTTCTATGTTTCATGGTAAGATATAATATGATTTGCGAAGTGTCATGTATTCCTCGTCTACACTTCAAATGAATGTAAATGCGACACTTCCTTGCTAGGAAATTGCGTCTGCAGATGTCTAGGTATCGTAGCAATAGAATTCTAATGCTTCTTAAAACGCGATATCGCATCTCATTTCTATGTTTCATGGTAAGATGTAATATGATTTGCGAAGTGTTATGCATTCCTCGTCTACGATTCAAATGAATGTAAATGCGACACTTCCTTGCAAGGAAATAGCGTTTGCAAATGTCTACGTATCGTAGCAATAGAGTTCTTATGATTCTTAAAACGCGATATCGCATCTCATTTCTATGTTTCATGGTAAGATGTAATATGATTTGCGAAGTGTTATGCATTCCTCGTCTACGATTCAAATGAATGTAAATGCGACACTTCCTTGCAAGGAAATAGCGTTTGCAAATGTCTACGTATCGTAGCAATAGAGTTCTTATGATTCTTAAAACGCGATATCGCATCTCATTTCTATGTTTCATGGTAAGATATAATATGATTTGCGAAGTGTCATGTATTCCGCGTCTGCACTTCAAATGAATGTAAATGCGACACTTCCTCGCTAGGAAATAGCGTTTGAAGATGTCTACGTATCGTAGCAATAGAGTTCATATGATTCTTAAAACGCGATATCGCATCTCATTTCTATGTTTCATGGTAAGATATAATATGATTTGCGAAGTGTCATGTATTCCTCGTCTACACTTCAAATGAATGTAAATGCGACACTTCCTCGCTAGGAAATAGCGTTTGCAGATGTCTACGTATCGTAGCAATAGCTTTCTAATGCTTCTTAAAACGCGATATCGCATCTCATTTCTATGTTGCATGGTAAGATATAATATGATTTGCGAAGTGTCATGTATTCCTCGTCTACGATTCAAATGAATGTAAATGCGACACTTCCTTGCAAGGAAATAGCGTTTGCAGATGTCTACGTATCGTAGCAATAGAGTTCTTATGATTCTTAAAACGCGATATCGCATCTCATTTCTTTGTTTCACGGTAAGATATAATATGATTTGCGAAGTGTCATGTATTCCTCGTCTACACTTCAAATGAATGTAAATGCAACACTTCCTTGAAAGGAAATAGCGATTGCAGATGTCTACGTATCGAAGCAATAGAGTTCAAATGCTTCTTAAAACGAGATATTGAATCTCATATCTATGTTTCATGATAAGATATAATATACATTGCGAAGTGTTATGCATTCCTCGTCTACGATTCAAATGAATGTAAATGCGACACTTCCTTGCAAGGAAATAGCGTTTGCAGATGTCTACGTATCGTAGCAATAGAGTTCTTATGATTCTTAAAACGCGATATCGCATCTCATTTCTATGTTTCATGGTACAATATAATATGATTTGCGAAGGGTCATGTATTCCTTGTCTACACTTCAAATGAATGTAAATGCGACACTTCCTTGCTAGGAAATAGCGTCTGCAGATGTCTAGGTATCGTGGCAATAGAGTTCTAATGCTTTTTAAAACGCGATATCGCATCTCATTTCTATGTTTCATGGTAAGATGTAATATGATTTGCGAAGTGTTATGTATTCCTCGCCTACACTTCAAATGAATGTAAATGCGACACTTCCTTGCAAGGAAGTAGCGATTGCAGATGTCTACGTATCGAAGCAATAGAGTTCAAATGCTTCTTAAAACGAGATATTGCATCTCATATCTATGTTTCATGATAAGATATAATATACATTGCGAAGTGTTATGCATTCCTCGTCTACGATTCAAATGAATGTAAATGCGACACTTCCTTGCAAGGAAATAGCGTTTGCACATGTCTACGTATCGTAGCAATAGAGCTCTTATGATTCATAAAACGCGATATCGCATCTCATTTCTATGTTTCATGGTAAGATATAATATGATTTGAGAAGTGTCATGTATTCCTCGTCTACACTTCAAATGAATGTAAATGCGACACTTCCTTGCTAGGAAATAGCGTCTGCAGATGTCTAGGTATCGTAGCAATAGAGTTCTAATGCTTCTTAAAACGCGGTATCGCATCTCATTTCTATGTTTCATGGTAAGATATAATATACATTGCGAAGTGTTATGTATTCCTCGCCTACACTTCAAATGAATGTAAATGCGACACTTCCTTGCAAGGAAGTAGCGATTGCAGATATCTACGTATCGAAGCAATAGAGTTCAAATGCTTCTTAAAACGAGATATTGCATCTCATATCTATGTTTCATGGTAAGATATAATATGATTTGCGAAGTGTCATGTATTCCTCGTCTACACTTCAAATGAATGTAAATGCGACACTTCCTTGCTAGGAAATAGCGTCTGCAGATGTCTAGGTATCGTAGCAATAGAGTTCTAACGCTTCTTAAAACGCGATATCGCATCTCATTTCTATGTTTCATGGTAAGATGTAATATGATTTGCGAAGTGTTATGTATTCCTCGTCTACACTTCAAATGAATGTGATTGCGACACTTCCTCGCTAGGAAATAGCGTTTGCAGATGGCTACGTATCGTAGCAATAGAGTTCATATGATTCTTAAAACGCGATGTCGCATCTCATTTCTATGTTTCATGGTAAGATATAATATGATTTGCGAAGTGTCATATATTCCTCGTCTACACTTCAAATGAATGTAAATGCGACACTTCCTTGCAAGGAAGTAGCGATTGCAGATGTCCACGTATCGAAGCAATAGAGTTCAAATGCTTCTTAAAACGAGATATTGCATCTCATATCTATGTTCCATGATAAGATATAATATACATTGCGAAGTGTTATGCATTCCTCGTCTACGATTCAAATGAATGTAAATGCGACACTTCCTCGCTAGGAAATAGCGTTTGCAGATGTCTACGTATCGTAGCAAATAGAGTTCTTATGATTCTTAAAACGCGATATCGCATCTCGTTTCTATGTTTCATGGTAAGATATAATATGATTTGCGAAGTGTTATGTATTCCTCGTCTACACTTCAAATGAATGTGAATGCGATACTTTCTCGCTACTAAATAGCGTTTGCAGATGTCTACGTATCGCAGCAATAGCTTTCTAATGCTTCTTAAAACGCGATATCGCATCTCATTTCTATGTTTCATGGTAAGATATAATATGATTTGCGAAGTGTCATGTATTCCTCGTCTACACTTCAAATGAATGTGAATGCGACAGTTCCTCGCTAGGAAATAGCGTTTGCAGATGTCTACGTATCGTAGCAATAGAGTTCTTATGATTCTTAAAACGCGATATCGCATCTCATTTCTATGTTTCATGGTAAGATATAATATGATTTGCGAAGTGTCATGTATTCCTCGTCTACACTTCAAACGAATGTGGATGCGACACTTCCTCGCTAGGAAATAGCGTTTGCAGATGTCTACGTATCGTAGCAATAGAGTTCTTATGATTCTTAAAACGCGATATCGCATCTCATTTCTATGTTTCATGGTAAGATATAATATGATTTGCGAAGTGTCATGTATTCCTCGTCTACACATCAAATGAATGTAAATGCGACACTTCCTTGAAAGGAAATAGCGATTGCAGATGTCTATGTATCGATGCATTAGAGTTCAAATGCTTCTTAAAACGAGATATTGCATCTCATATCTATGTTTCATGATAAGATATAATATACATTGCGAAGTGTTATGCATTCCTCGTCTACGATTCAAATGAATGTAAATGCGACACTTCCTCGCTAGGAAATAGCGTTTGCAGATGTCTACGTATCGTAGCAAATAGAGTTCTTATGATTCTTAAAACGCGATATCGCATCTCATTTCTATGTTTCATGGTAAGATATAATATGATTTGCGAAGTGTTATGTATTCCTCGTCTACACTTCAAATGAATGTGAATGCGATACTTTCTCGCTACTAAATAGCGTTTGCAGGTGTCTACGTATCGCAGCAATAGCTTTCTAATGCTTCTTAAAACGCGATATCGCATCTCATTTCTATGTTTCATGGTAAGATATAATATGATTTGCGAAGTGTCATGTATTCCTCGTCTACACTTCAAATGAATGTGAATGCGACAGTTCCTCGCTAGGAAATAGCGTTTGCAGATGTCTACGTATCGTAGCAATAGAGTTCGTATGATTCTTAAAACGCGATATCGCATCTCATTTCTATGTTTCATGGTAAGATATAATATGATTTGCGAAGTGTCATGTATTCCTCGTCTACACTTCAAACGAATGTGAATGCGACACTTCCTCGCTAGGAAATAGCGTTTGCAGATGTCTACGTATCGCAGCAATAGCTTTCTAATGCTTCTTAAAACGCGATATCGCATCTCATTTCTATGTTTCATGGTAAGATATAATATGATTTGCGAAGTGTCATGTATTCCTCGTCTACACATCAAATGAATGTAAATGCGACACTTCCTTGAAAGGAAATAGCGATTGCAGATGTCTATGTATCGATGCATTAGAGTTCAAATGCTTCTTAAAACGAGATATTGCATCTCATATCTATGTTTCATGATAAGATATACTATACATTGCGAAGTGTTATGCATTCCTCGTCTACGATTCAAATGAATGTAAATGCGACACTTCCTCGCTAGGAAATAGCGTTTGCAGATGTCTACGTATTGTAGCAGTAGAGTTCTAATGCTTCTTAAAACGCGGTATCGCATCTCATTTCTATGTTTCATGGTAAGATATAATATACATTGCGAAGTGTTATGTATTCCTCGCCTACACTTCAAATGAATGTAAATGCGACACTTCCTTGCAAGGAAGTAGCGATTGCAGATGTCTACGTATCGAAGCAATAGAGTTCAAATGCTTCTTAAAACGCGATATCGCATCTCATTTCTATGTTTCATGGTAAGATATAATATGATTTGCGAAGGGTCATGTATTCCTCGTCTACACTTCAAATGAATGTAAATGCGACACTTCCTTGCACGGAAATAGCGTTTGCAGATGTCTACGTATCGTAGCAATAGAGTTCATATGATTCTTAAAACGCGATGTCGCATCTCATTTCTATGTTTCATGGTAAGATATAATATGATTTGCGAAGTGTCATGTATTCCTCGTCTACACTTCAAATGAATGTAAATGCGACACTTCCTTGCTAGGAAATTGCGTCTGCAGATGTCTAGGTATCGTAGCAATAGAATTCTAATGCTTCTTAAAACGCGATATCGCATCTCATTTCTATGTTTCATGGTAAGATGTAATATGATTTGCGAAGTGTTATGCATTCCTCGTCTACGATTCAAATGAATGTAAATGCGACACTTCCTTGCAAGGAAATAGCGTTTGCAAATGTCTACGTATCGTAGCAATAGAGTTCTTATGATTCTTAAAACGCGATATCGCATCTCATTTCTATGTTTCATGGTAAGATGTAATATGATTTGCGAAGTGTTATGCATTCCTCGTCTACGATTCAAATGAATGTAAATGCGACACTTCCTTGCAAGGAAATAGCGTTTGCAAATGTCTACGTATCGTAGCAATAGAGTTCTTATGATTCTTAAAACGCGATATCGCATCTCATTTCTATGTTTCATGGTAAGATATAATATGATTTGCGAAGTGTCATGTATTCCGCGTCTGCACTTCAAATGAATGTAAATGCGACACTTCCTCGCTAGGAAATAGCGTTTGAAGATGTCTACGTATCGTAGCAATAGAGTTCATATGATTCTTAAAACGCGATATCGCATCTCATTTCTATGTTTCATGGTAAGATATAATATGATTTGCGAAGTGTCATGTATTCCTCGTCTACACTTCAAATGAATGTAAATGCGACACTTCCTCGCTAGGAAATAGCGTTTGCAGATGTCTACGTATCGTAGCAATAGCTTTCTAATGCTTCTTAAAACGCGATATCGCATCTCATTTCTATGTTGCATGGTAAGATATAATATGATTTGCGAAGTGTCATGTATTCCTCGTCTACGATTCAAATGAATGTAAATGCGACACTTCCTTGCAAGGAAATAGCGTTTGCAGATGTCTACGTATCGTAGCAATAGAGTTCTTATGATTCTTAAAACGCGATATCGCATCTCATTTCTTTGTTTCACGGTAAGATATAATATGATTTGCGAAGTGTCATGTATTCCTCGTCTACACTTCAAATGAATGTAAATGCAACACTTCCTTGAAAGGAAATAGCGATTGCAGATGTCTACGTATCGAAGCAATAGAGTTCAAATGCTTCTTAAAACGAGATATTGAATCTCATATCTATGTTTCATGATAAGATATAATATACATTGCGAAGTGTTATGCATTCCTCGTCTACGATTCAAATGAATGTAAATGCGACACTTCCTTGCAAGGAAATAGCGTTTGCAGATGTCTACGTATCGTAGCAATAGAGTTCTTATGATTCTTAAAACGCGATATCGCATCTCATTTCTATGTTTCATGGTACAATATAATATGATTTGCGAAGGGTCATGTATTCCTTGTCTACACTTCAAATGAATGTAAATGCGACACTTCCTTGCTAGGAAATAGCGTCTGCAGATGTCTAGGTATCGTGGCAATAGAGTTCTAATGCTTTTTAAAACGCGATATCGCATCTCATTTCTATGTTTCATGGTAAGATGTAATATGATTTGCGAAGTGTTATGTATTCCTCGCCTACACTTCAAATGAATGTAAATGCGACACTTCCTTGCAAGGAAGTAGCGATTGCAGATGTCTACGTATCGAAGCAATAGAGTTCAAATGCTTCTTAAAACGAGATATTGCATCTCATATCTATGTTTCATGATAAGATATAATATACATTGCGAAGTGTTATGCATTCCTCGTCTACGATTCAAATGAATGTAAATGCGACACTTCCTTGCAAGGAAATAGCGTTTGCACATGTCTACGTATCGTAGCAATAGAGCTCTTATGATTCATAAAACGCGATATCGCATCTCATTTCTATGTTTCATGGTAAGATATAATATGATTTGAGAAGTGTCATGTATTCCTCGTCTACACTTCAAATGAATGTAAATGCGACACTTCCTTGCTAGGAAATAGCGTCTGCAGATGTCTAGGTATCGTAGCAATAGAGTTCTAATGCTTCTTAAAACGCGGTATCGCATCTCATTTCTATGTTTCATGGTAAGATATAATATACATTGCGAAGTGTTATGTATTCCTCGCCTACACTTCAAATGAATGTAAATGCGACACTTCCTTGCAAGGAAGTAGCGATTGCAGATATCTACGTATCGAAGCAATAGAGTTCAAATGCTTCTTAAAACGAGATATTGCATCTCATATCTATGTTTCATGGTAAGATATAATATGATTTGCGAAGTGTCATGTATTCCTCGTCTACACTTCAAATGAATGTAAATGCGACACTTCCTTGCTAGGAAATAGCGTCTGCAGATGTCTAGGTATCGTAGCAATAGAGTTCTAACGCTTCTTAAAACGCGATATCGCATCTCATTTCTATGTTTCATGGTAAGATGTAATATGATTTGCGAAGTGTTATGTATTCCTCGTCTACACTTCAAATGAATGTGATTGCGACACTTCCTCGCTAGGAAATAGCGTTTGCAGATGGCTACGTATCGTAGCAATAGAGTTCATATGATTCTTAAAACGCGATGTCGCATCTCATTTCTATGTTTCATGGTAAGATATAATATGATTTGCGAAGTGTCATATATTCCTCGTCTACACTTCAAATGAATGTAAATGCGACACTTCCTTGCAAGGAAGTAGCGATTGCAGATGTCCACGTATCGAAGCAATAGAGTTCAAATGCTTCTTAAAACGAGATATTGCATCTCATATCTATGTTTCATGGTAAGATATAATATGATTTGCGAAGTGTCATGTATTCCTCGTCTACGATTCAAATGAATGTAAATGCGACACTTCCTTGCTAGGAAATAGCGTCTGCAGATGTCTAGGTATCGTAGCAATAGAGTTCTAATGCTTCTTATAACGCGATATCGCATCTCATTTCTATGTTTCATGGTAAGATGTAATATGATTTGCGAAGTGTTATGTATTCCTCGTATACACTTCAAATGAATGTAAATGCGACACTTCCTTGCATGGAAGTAGCGATTGCAGATGTCTACGTATCGAAGCAATAGAGTTCAAATGCTTCTTAAAACGTGATATTGCATCTCATTTCTATGTTTCATGGTAAGATATAATATGATTTGCGAAGTGTCATGTATTCCTCGTCTACACTTCAAATGAATGTAAATGCGACACTTCCTTGCTAGGAAATAGCGTCTGCAGATGTCTAGGTATCGTAGCAATAGAGTTCTAATGCTTCTTAAAACGCGGTATCGCATCTCATTTCTATGTTTCATGGTAAGATATAATATGATTTGCGAAGGGTCATGTATTCCTCGTCTACACTTCAAATGAGTGTGAATGCGACACTTCCTCGCTAGGAAATAGCGTTTGCAGATGTCTACGTATCGTAGCAATAGAGTTCATATGATTCTTAAAACGCGATGTCGCATCTCATTTCTATGTTTCATGGTAAGATATAATATGATTTGCGAAGTGTCATGTATTCCTCGTCTACACTTCAAATGAATGTAAATGCGACACTTCCTTGCTAGGAAATTGCGTCTGCAGATGTCTAGGTATCGTAGCAATAGAATTCTAATGCTTCTTAAAACGCGATATCGCATCTCATTTCTATGTTTCATGGTAAGATGTAATATGATTTGCGAAGTGTTATGCATTCCTCGTCTACGATTCAAATGAATGTAAATGCGACACTTCCTTGCAAGGAAATAGCGTCTGCAAATGTCTACGTATCGTAGCAATAGAGTTCTTATGATTCTTAAAACGCGATATCGCATCTCATTTCTATGTTTCATGGTAAGATATAATATGATTTGCGAAGTGTCATGTATTCCTCGTCTACACTTCAAATGAATGTAAATGCGACACTTCCTCGCTAGGAAATAGCGTTTGCAGATGTCTGCGTATCGTAGCAATAGCTTTCTAATGCTTCTTAAAACGCGATATCGCATCTCATTTCTATGTTGCATGGTAAGATATAATATGATTTGCGAAGTGTCATGTATTCCTCGTCTACGATTCAAATGAATGTAAATGCGACACTTCCTTGCAAGGAAATAGCGTTTGCAGATGTCTACGTATCGTAGCAATAGAGTTCTTATGATTCTTAAAACGCGATATCGCATCTCATTTCTTTGTTTCATGGTAAGATATAATATGATTTGCGAAGTGTCATGTATTCCTCGTCTACACTTCAAATGAATGTAAATGCAACACTTCCTTGAAAGGAAATAGCGATTGCAGATGTCTACGTATCGAAGCAATAGTGTTCAAATGCTTCTTAAAACGAGATATTGAATCTCATATCTATGTTTCATGATAAGATATAATATACATTGCGAAGTGTTATGCATTCCTCGTCTACGATTCAAATGAATGTAAATGCGACACTTCCTTGCAAGGAAATAGCGTTTGCAGATGTCTACGTATCGTAGCAATAGAGTTCTTATGATTCTTAAAACGCGATATCGCATCTCATTTCTATGTTTCATGGTACAATATAATATGATTTGCGAAGGGTCATGTATTCCTTGTCTACACTTCAAATGAATGTAAATGCGACACTTCCTTGCTAGGAAATAGCGTCTGCAGATGTCTAGGTATCGTGGCAATAGAGTTCTAATGCTTTTTAAAACGCGATATCGCATCTCATTTCTATGTTTCATGGTAAGATGTAATATGATTTGCGAAGTGTTATGTATTCCTCGCCTACACTTCAAATGAATGTAAATGCGACACTTCCTTGCAAGGAAGTAGCGATTGCAGATGTCTACGTATCGAAGCAATAGAGTTCAAATGCTTCTTAAAACGAGATATTGCATCTCATATCTATGTTTCATGATAAGATAGAATATACATTGCGAAGTGTTATGCATTCCTCGTCTACGATTCAAATGAATGTAAATGCGACACTTCCTTGCAAGGAAATAGCGTTTGCACATGTCTACGTATCGTAGCAATAGAGTTCTTATGATTCATAAAACGCGATATCGCATCTCATTTCTATGTTTCATGGTAAGATATAATATGATTTGAGAAGTGTCATGTATTCCTCGTCTACACTTCAAATGAATGTAAATGCGACACTTCCTTGCTAGGAAATAGCGTCTGCAGATGTCTAGGTATCGTAGCAATAGAGTTCTAATGCTTCTTAAAACGCGGTATCGCATCTCATTTCTATGTTTCATGGTAAGATATAATATACATTGCGAAGTGTTATGTATTCCTCGCCTACACTTCAAATGAATGTAAATGCGACACTTCCTTGCAAGGAAGTAGCGATTGCAGATGTGTACGTATCGAAGCAATAGAGTTCAAATGCTTCTTAAAACGAGTTATTGCATCTCATATCTGTGTTTCATGGTAAGATATAATATTATTTGCAAAGTGTTATGTATTCCTCGTATACGATTCAAATGAATGTAAATGCGACACTTCCTTGCAAGGAAATAGCGTCTGCAGATGTCTAGGTATCGTAGCAATAGAGTTCTAATGCTTCTTAACACGCGATATCGCATCTCATTTCTATGTTTCATGGTAAGATGTAGTATGATTTGCGAAGTGTTATGTATTCCTCGTCTACACTTCAAATGAATGTGAATGCGACATTTCCTCGCTAGGAAATAGCGTTTGCAGATGTCTAGGTATCGTAGCAATAGAGTTCTAATGCTTCTTAAAACGCGATATCGCATCTCATTTCTATGTTTCATGGTAAGATGTAAAATTATTTGCGAAGTGTTATGTATTCCTCGCCTACACTTCAAGTGAATGTAAATGCGACACTTCCTTGCAAGGAAGTAGCGATTGCAGATGTCTACGTATCGAAGCAATAGAGTTCAAATGCTTCTTAAAACGAGATATTGCATCTTATATCTATGTTTCATGGTAAGATGTAATATGATTTGCGAAGTGTTATGCATTCCTCGTCTACGATTCAAATGAATGTAAATGCGACACTTCCTTGCAAGGAAATAGCGTTTGCAAATGTCTACGTATCGTAGCAATAGAGTTCTTATGATTCTTAAAACGCGATATCGCATCTCATTTCTATGTTTCATGGTAAGATATAATATGATTTGCGAAGTGTCATGTATTCCGCGTCTACACTTCAAATGAATGTAAATGCGACACTTCCTCGCTAGGAAATAGCGTTTGAAGATGTCTACGTATCGTAGCAATAGAGTTCATATGATTCTTAAAACGCGATATCGCATCTCATTTCTATGTTTCATGGTAAGATATAATATGATTTGCGAAGTGTCATGTATTCCCCGTCTACACTTCAAATGAATGTAAATGCGACACTTCCTCGCTAGGAAATAGCGTTTGCAGATGTCTACGTATCGTAGCAATAGCTTTCTAATGCTTCTTAAAACGCGATATCGCATCTCATTTCTATGTTTCATGGTAAGATATAATATGATTTGCGAAGTCTCATGTATTCCGCGTCTACACTTCAAATGAATGTAAATGCGACACTTCCTCGCTAGGAAATAGCGTTTGAAGATGTCTACGTATCGTAGCAATAGAGTTCATATGATTCTTAAAACGCGATATCGCATCTCATTTCTATGTTTCATGGTAAGATATAATATGATTTGCGAAGTGTCATGTATTCCCCGTCTACACTTCAAATGAATGTAAATGCGACACTTCCTCGCTAGGAAATAGCGTTTGCAGATGTCTACGTATCGTAGCAATAGCTTTCTAATGCTTCTTAAAACGCGATATCGCATCTCATTTCTATGTTGCATGGTAAGATATAATATGATTTGCGAAGTGTCATGTATTCCTCGTCTACGATTCAAATGAATGTAAATGCGACACTTCCTTGCAAGGAAATAGCGTTTGCAGATGTCTACGTATCGTAGCAATAGAGTTCTTATGATTCTTAAAACGCGATATCGCATCTCATTTCTTTGTTTCATGGTAAGATATAATATGATTTGCGAAGTGTCATGTATTCCTCGTCTACACTTCATATGAATGTAAATGCAACACTTCCATGAAAGGAAATAGCGATTGCAGATGTCTACGTATCGAAGCAATAGAGTTCAAATGCTTCTTAAAACGAGATATTGAATCTCATATCTATGTTTCATGATAAGATATAATATACATTGCGAAGTGTTATGCATTCCTCGTCTACGATTCAAATGAATGTAAATGCGACACTTCCTTGCAAGGAAATAGCGTTTGCAGATGTCTACGTATCGTAGCAATAGAGTTCTTATGATTCTTAAAACGCGATATCGCATCTCATTTCTATGTTTCATGGTAAGATATAATATGATTTGCGAAGTGTCATGTATTCCTCGTCTACACTTGAAATGAATGTGACTGCGACTCTTCCTCGATAGGAAATAGCGTTTGCAGATGTCTACGTATCGTAGCAATAGAGTTCATATGATTCTTAAAACGCGATATCGCATCTCATTTCTATGTTTCATGGTAGGATATAACAAAATTTGCGAAGTGTTATGTTTTCCTCGTCTACACTTCAAATGAATGTGAATGCGATACTTCCTCGCTAGGAAATAGCGTTTGCAGATGTCTACGTATCGTAGCAATAGAGTTCATATGATTCTTAAAACGCGATATCGCATCTCATTTCTATGTTTCATGGTAGGATATAACATAATTTGCGAAGTGTTATGTATTCCTCGTCTACGCTTCAAATGAATGTAAATGCGATACTTCCTCGCTAGGAAATAGCGTTTGCAGATATCTACGTATCGTAGCAATAGCTTTCTAATGCTTCTTAAAACGCGATATCGCATCTCATTTCTTTGTTTCATGGTAAGATATAATATGATTTGCGAAGTGTCATGTATTCCTCGTCTACACTTCAAATGAATGTAAATGCAACACTTCCTTGAAAGGAAATAGCGATTGCAGATGTCTACGTATCGAAGCAATAGAGTTCAAATGCTTCTTAAAACGAGATATTGAATCTCATATCTATGTTTCATGATAAGATATAATATACATTGCGAAGTGTTATGCATTCCTCGTCTACGATTCAAATGAATGTAAATGCGACACTTCCTTGCAAGGAAATAGCGTTTGCAGATGTCTATCTATCGTAGCAATAGAGTTCTAATGCTTCTTGAAACGCGATATCGCATCTCATTTCTATGTTTCATGGTAAGATATAATATGATTTGCGAAGTGTTATGTATTCCTCGTCTACTCTTCAAATGAATGTAAATGCGACACTTCCTTGCAAGGAAATAGCGTTTGCAGATGTCTACGTATCGTAGCAAAAGAGTTCATATGATTCTTAAAACGCGATATCGCATCTCATTTCTATGTTTCATGGTAAGATATAACATGATTTGCGAAGTGATATGTATTCCTCGTCTACACTTCAAATGAATTTGAATGCGATACTTCCTCGCTAGGAAATAGCGTTTGCAGATGTCTACGTATCGTAGCAATTGCTTTATAATGCTTCTTAAAACGCGAGATCGCATCCCATTTCTATGTTTCATGGTAAGATATAATATGATTTGCGAAGTGTCATGTATTCCTCGCCTACACTTCAAATGAATGTAAATGCGACACTTCCTTGCTAGGAAATAGCGTATGCAGATGTCTACGTATCGTAGCAAAAGAGTTCATATGATTCTTAAAACGCGATATCGCATCTCATTTCTGTGTTTCATGGTAAGATATAACATGATTTGCGAAGTGTTATGTATTCCTCGTCTACACTTCAAATGAATTTGAATGCGATACTTCTTCGCTAGGAAATAGCGTTTGCAGATGTCTACGTATCGTAGCAATAGCTTTATAATGCTTCTTAAAACGCGAGATCGCATCCCATTTCTATGTTTCATGGTAAGATATAATATGATTTGCGAAGTGTCATGTATTCCTCGCCTACACCTCAAATGAATGTAAATGCGACACTTCCTTGCTAGGAAATAGCATCTGCAGATGTCTAGGTATCGTAGCAATAGAGTTCTAATGATTCTTAAAACGCGATATCGCATCTCATTTCTATGTTTCATGGTAAGATATAATATGATTTGCGAAGTGTTATGTATTCCTCGTCTACACTTCAAATGAATGTAAATGCGACACTTCCTTGCAAGGAAATAGCGTTTGCAGATGTCTACCTATCGTAGCAATAGTGCTCTTATGCTTCTTAAAACGCGATATCGCATATCATTTCTATGTTTCATGGTAGGATATAATATGATTTGCGAAGTGTTATGTATTCCTCGTCTACACTTCAAATGAATGTAAATGCGACACTTCCTTGCAAGGAAATAGCGTCTGCAGATGTCTACGTATCGTAGCAATAGAGTTCTTCTGATTCTTAAAACGCGATATCGCATCTCATTTCTATGTTTCACGGTAAGATATAATATGATTTGCGAAGTGTTATGTATTCCTCGTCTACACTTCAAATGAATGTAAATGCGACACTTCCTTGCAAGGAAATAGCGTTTGCAGATGTCTACCTATCGTAGCAATAGTGCTCTTATGCTTCTTAAAACGCGATATCGCATCTCATTTCTATGTTTCATGGTAAGATATAATATGATTTGCGAAGTGTTATGTATTCCTCGTCTACACTTCAAATGAATGTAAATGCGACACTTCCTTGCCAGGAAATAGCGATTGCAGATGTCTACGTATCGAAGCAATAGAGTTCAAATGCTTCTTAAAACGAGATATTGCATCTCATATCTATGTTTCATGATAAGATATAATATTCATTGCGAAGTGTTATGCATTCCTCGTCTACGATTCAAATGAAAGTAAATGCGACACTTCCTTGCAAGGAAATAGCGTTTGCAGATGTCTACGTATCGTAGCAATAGAGTTCATATGATTCTTAAAACGCGATATCGCATCTCATTTCTATGTTTCATGGTAAGATATAACATGATTTGGGAAGTGTTATGTATTCCTCGTCTACACTTCAAATGAATGTGAATGCGATACTTCCTCGCTAGGAAATAGCGTTTGCAGATGTCTACGTATCGTAGCAATAGATTTCTAATGCTTCTTATAACGCGATATCGCATCTCATTTCTATGTTTCACTGTAAGATGTAACATGATTTAGGAAGTGTTATGTATTCCTCGTCTACACTTCAAATGAATGTGAATGCGATACTTCCTCGCTAGAAAATAGCGTTTGCAGATGTCTACGTATCGTAGCAATAGAGTTCATATGATTCTTAAAACGCGATAACGCATCTCATTTCTATGTTTCATGGTAAGATATAACATGATTTGCGAAGTGTTATGTGTTCCTCGTCTACACTTCAAATGAATGTGAATGCGATACTTCCTCGCTAGGAAATAGCGTTTGCAGATGTCTACGTATCGTAGCAATAGCTTTCTAATGCTTCTTAAAACGCGATATCGCATCTCATTTCTATGTTTCATGGTAAGATATAATATGATTTGCGAAGTGTCATGTATTCCTCGTCTACACTTCAAATGAATGTGACTGCGATATTTCCTCGCTAGGAAATAGCGTTTGCAGATGTCTACGTATCGTAGCAATAGATTTCTAATGCTTCTTAAAACGCGATATCGCATCTCATTTCTATGTTTCACTGTAAGATATAATATGGTTTGCGAAGTGTCATGTATTCCTCGTCTACACTTCAAATGAATGTAAATGCGACACTTCCTTGCAAGGAAATAGCGTTTGCAGATGTCTATCTATCGTAGCAATAGAGTTCTAATGCTTCTTGAAACGCGATATCGCATCTCATTTCTATGTTTCATGGTAAGATATAATATGATTTGCGAAGTGTTATGTATTCCTCGTCTACTCTTCAAATGAATGTAAATGCGACACTTCCTTGCAAGGAAATAGCGTTTGCAGATGTCTACGTATCGTAGCAAAAGAGTTCATATGATTCTTAAAACGCGATATCGCATCTCATTTCTATGTTTCATGGTAAGATATAACATGATTTGCGAAGTGATATGTATTCCTCGTCTACACTTCAAATGAATTTGAATGCGATACTTCCTCGCTAGGAAATAGCGTTTGCAGATGTCTACGTATCGTAGCAATTGCTTTATAATGCTTCTTAAAACGCGAGATCGCATCCCATTTCTATGTTTCATGGTAAGATATAATATGATTTGCGAAGTGTCATGTATTCCTCGCCTACACTTCAAATGAATGTAAATGCGACACTTCCTTGCTAGGAAATAGCGTATGCAGATGTCTACGTATCGTAGCAAAAGAGTTCATATGATTCTTAAAACGCGATATCGCATCTCATTTCTGTGTTTCATGGTAAGATATAACATGATTTGCGAAGTGTTATGTATTCCTCGTCTACACTTCAAATGAATTTGAATGCGATACTTCTTCGCTAGGAAATAGCGTTTGCAGATGTCTACGTATCGTAGCAATAGCTTTATAATGCTTCTTAAAACGCGAGATCGCATCCCATTTCTATGTTTCATGGTAAGATATAATATGATTTGCGAAGTGTCATGTATTCCTCGCCTACACCTCAAATGAATGTAAATGCGACACTTCCTTGCTAGGAAATAGCATCTGCAGATGTCTAGGTATCGTAGCAATAGAGTTCTAATGATTCTTAAAACGCGATATCGCATCTCATTTCTATGTTTCATGGTAAGATATAATATGATTTGCGAAGTGTTATGTATTCCTCGTCTACACTTCAAATGAATGTAAATGCGACACTTCCTTGCAAGGAAATAGCGTTTGCAGATGTCTACCTATCGTAGCAATAGTGCTCTTATGCTTCTTAAAACGCGATATCGCATATCATTTCTATGTTTCATGGTAGGATATAATATGATTTGCGAAGTGTTATGTATTCCTCGTCTACACTTCAAATGAATGTAAATGCGACACTTCCTTGCAAGGAAATAGCGTCTGCAGATGTCTACGTATCGTAGCAATAGAGTTCTTCTGATTCTTAAAACGCGATATCGCATCTCATTTCTATGTTTCACGGTAAGATATAATATGATTTGCGAAGTGTTATGTATTCCTCGTCTACACTTCAAATGAATGTAAATGCGACACTTCCTTGCAAGGAAATAGCGTTTGCAGATGTCTACCTATCGTAGCAATAGTGCTCTTATGCTTCTTAAAACGCGATATCGCATCTCATTTCTATGTTTCATGGTAAGATATAATATGATTTGCGAAGTGTTATGTATTCCTCGTCTACACTTCAAATGAATGTAAATGCGACACTTCCTTGCCAGGAAATAGCGATTGCAGATGTCTACGTATCGAAGCAATAGAGTTCAAATGCTTCTTAAAACGAGATATTGCATCTCATATCTATGTTTCATGATAAGATATAATATTCATTGCGAAGTGTTATGCATTCCTCGTCTACGATTCAAATGAAAGTAAATGCGACACTTCCTTGCAAGGAAATAGCGTTTGCAGATGTCTACGTATCGTAGCAATAGAGTTCATATGATTCTTAAAACGCGATATCGCATCTCATTTCTATGTTTCATGGTAAGATATAACATGATTTGGGAAGTGTTATGTATTCCTCGTCTACACTTCAAATGAATGTGAATGCGATACTTCCTCGCTAGGAAATAGCGTTTGCAGATGTCTACGTATCGTAGCAATAGATTTCTAATGCTTCTTATAACGCGATATCGCATCTCATTTCTATGTTTCACTGTAAGATGTAACATGATTTAGGAAGTGTTATGTATTCCTCGTCTACACTTCAAATGAATGTGAATGCGATACTTCCTCGCTAGAAAATAGCGTTTGCAGATGTCTACGTATCGTAGCAATAGAGTTCATATGATTCTTAAAACGCGATAACGCATCTCATTTCTATGTTTCATGGTAAGATATAACATGATTTGCGAAGTGTTATGTGTTCCTCGTCTACACTTCAAATGAATGTGAATGCGATACTTCCTCGCTAGGAAATAGCGTTTGCAGATGTCTACGTATCGTAGCAATAGCTTTCTAATGCTTCTTAAAACGCGATATCGCATCTCATTTCTATGTTTCATGGTAAGATATAATATGATTTGCGAAGTGTCATGTATTCCTCGTCTACACTTCAAATGAATGTGACTGCGATATTTCCTCGCTAGGAAATAGCGTTTGCAGATGTCTACGTATCGTAGCAATAGATTTCTAATGCTTCTTAAAACGCGATATCGCATCTCATTTCTATGTTTCACTGTAAGATATAATATGGTTTGCGAAGTGTCATGTATTCCTCGTCTACACTTCAAATGAATGTAAATGCGACACTTCCTTGCAAGGAAATAGCGTTTGCAGATGTCTATCTATCGTAGCAATAGAGTTCTAATGCTTCTTGAAACGCGATATCGCATCTCATTTCTATGTTTCATGGTAAGATATAATATGATTTGCGAAGTGTTATGTATTCCTCGTCTACTCTTCAAATGAATGTAAATGCGACACTTCCTTGCAAGGAAATAGCGTTTGCAGATGTCTACGTATCGTAGCAAAAGAGTTCATATGATTCTTAAAACGCGATATCGCATCTCATTTCTATGTTTCATGGTAAGATATAACATGATTTGCGAAGTGATATGTATTCCTCGTCTACACTTCAAATGAATTTGAATGCGATACTTCCTCGCTAGGAAATAGCGTTTGCAGATGTCTACGTATCGTAGCAATTGCTTTATAATGCTTCTTAAAACGCGAGATCGCATCCCATTTCTATGTTTCATGGTAAGATATAATATGATTTGCGAAGTGTCATGTATTCCTCGCCTACACTTCAAATGAATGTAAATGCGACACTTCCTTGCTAGGAAATAGCGTATGCAGATGTCTACGTATCGTAGCAAAAGAGTTCATATGATTCTTAAAACGCGATATCGCATCTCATTTCTGTGTTTCATGGTAAGATATAACATGATTTGCGAAGTGTTATGTATTCCTCGTCTACACTTCAAATGAATTTGAATGCGATACTTCTTCGCTAGGAAATAGCGTTTGCAGATGTCTACGTATCGTAGCAATAGCTTTATAATGCTTCTTAAAACGCGAGATCGCATCCCATTTCTATGTTTCATGGTAAGATATAATATGATTTGCGAAGTGTCATGTATTCCTCGCCTACACCTCAAATGAATGTAAATGCGACACTTCCTTGCTAGGAAATAGCATCTGCAGATGTCTAGGTATCGTAGCAATAGAGTTCTAATGATTCTTAAAACGCGATATCGCATCTCATTTCTATGTTTCATGGTAAGATATATTATTCATTGTGAAGTGTTATGCATTCTGCGTCTACGATTCAAGTGAACGTAAATGCGACACTTCCTTGCTAGGGAATAGCGTCTGCAGATGTCTAGGTATCGTAGCAATAGAGTTCTAATGCTTCATAAAAGCGATATCGCATCTCACTTCTATGTTTCATGGTAAGATATAATATGATTTGCGAAATGTTATGTATTCCTCGTCTACACTTCAAATGAATGTAAATGCGACACTTCCTTGCAAGGAAATAGCGTTTGCAGATGTCTACGTATCGAAGCAATAGTGTTCAAATTGTTCTTAAAAAGAGATATTGCATCACATATCTATGTTTCATGATAAGATATATTATTCATTGCGAAGTGTTATGCATTCTACGTCTACGATTCAAATGAACGTAAATGCGACACTTCCTTGCTAGGAAATAGCGTCCGCAGACGTCTAGGTATCGTAGCAATAGAGTTCTAATGCTTCTTAAAACGCGATATCGCATCTCATTTCTATGTTTCACGGTAAGATATAATATGATTTGCGAAGTGTTATGTATTCCTCGTCTACACTTCAAATGAATGTAAATGTGACACTTCCTTGCAAGGAAATAGCGTTTGCAGATGTCTACCTATCGTAGCAATAGTGCTCTTATGCTTCTTAAAACGCGATATCGCATATCATTTCTATGTTTCATGGTAGGATATAATATGATTTGCGAAGTGTTATGTATTCCTCGTCTACACTTCAAATGAATGTAAATGCGACACTTCCTCGCAAGGAAATAGCGTTTGCAGATGTCTACCTATCGTAGCAGTAGAGTTCTAATGCTTCTTAAAACGCGATATCGCATCTCATTTCTATGTTTCACTGTAAGATATAATATGGTTTGCGAAGTGTCATGTATTCCTCGTCTACACTTCAAATGAATGTAAATGCGACACTTCCTTGCAAGGAAATAGCGTTTGCAGATGTCTACCTATCGTAGCAATAGTGCTCTTATGCTTCTTAAAACGCGATATCGCATCTCATTTCTATGTTTCATGGTAAGATATAATATGATTTGCGAAGTGTTATGTATTCCTCGTCTACTCTTCAAATGAATGTAAATGCGACACTTCCTTGCAAGGAAATAGCGTTTGCAGATGTCTACGTATCGTAGCAAAAGAGTTCATATGATTCTTAAAACGCGATATCGCATCTCATTTCTATGTTTCATGGTAAGATATAACATGATTTGCGAAGTGATATGTATTCCTCGTCTACACTTCAAATGAATTTGAATGCGATACTTCCTCGCTAGGAAATAGCGTTTGCAGATGTCTACGTATCGTAGCAATTGCTTTATAATGCTTCTTAAAACGCGAGATCGCATCCCATTTCTATGTTTCATGGTAAGATATAATATGATTTGCGAAGTGTCATGTATTCCTCGCCTACACTTCAAATGAATGTAAATGCGACACTTCCTTGCTAGGAAATAGCGTATGCAGATGTCTACGTATCGTAGCAAAAGAGTTCATATGATTCTTAAAACGCGATATCGCATCTCATTTCTGTGTTTCATGGTAAGATATAACATGATTTGCGAAGTGTTATGTATTCCTCGTCTACACTTCAAATGAATTTGAATGCGATACTTCTTCGCTAGGAAATAGCGTTTGCAGATGTCTACGTATCGTAGCAATAGCTTTATAATGCTTCTTAAAACGCGAGATCGCATCCCATTTCTATGTTTCATGGTAAGATATAATATGATTTGCGAAGTGTCATGTATTCCTCGCCTACACCTCAAATGAATGTAAATGCGACACTTCCTTGCTAGGAAATAGCATCTGCAGATGTCTAGGTATCGTAGCAATAGAGTTCTAATGATTCTTAAAACGCGATATCGCATCTCATTTCTATGTTTCATGGTAAGATATAATATGATTTGCGAAGTGTTATGTATTCCTCGTCTACACTTCAAATGAATGTAAATGCGACACTTCCTTTCAAGGAAATAGCGTTTGCTGATGTCTACCTATCGTGGCAGTAGAGTTCTAATGCTTCTTAAAACGCGATATCGCATCTCATTTCTATGTTTCATGTTAAGATATAATATGATTTGCGAAGTGTCATGTATTCCTCGTCTACACTTCAAATGAATGTAAATGCGACACTTCCTTGCAAGGTAATAGCGTTTACAGATGTCTACGTATCGAAGCAATAGTGTTCAAATGCTTCTTAAAACGATATATTGCATCACATATCTATGTTTCATGATAAGATATATTATTCATTGTGAAGTGTTATGCATTCTGCGTCTACGATTCAAGTGAACGTAAATGCGACACTTCCTTGCTAGGAAATAGCGTCTGCAGATGTCTAGGTATCGTAGCAATAGAGTTCTAATGCTTCATAAAAGCGATATCGCATCTCACTTCTATGTTTCATGGTAAGATATAATATGATTTGCGAAATGTTATGTATTCCTCGTCTACACTTCAAATGAATGTAAATGCGACACTTCCTTGCAAGGAAATAGCGTTTGCAGATGTCTACGTATCGAAGCAATAGTGTTCAAATTGTTCTTAAAAAGAGATATTGCATCACATATCTATGTTTCATGATAAGATATATTATTCATTGCGAAGTGTTATGCATTCTACGTCTACGATTCAAATGAACGTAAATGCGACACTTCCTTGCTAGGAAATAGCGTCCGCAGACGTCTAGGTATCGTAGCAATAGAGTTCTAATGCTTCTTAAAACGCGATATCGCATCTCATTTCTATGTTTCACGGTAAGATATAATATGATTTGCGAAGTGTTATGTATTCCTCGTCTACACTTCAAATGAATGTAAATGCGACACTTCCTTGCAAGGAAATAGCGTTTGCAGATGTCTACCTATCGTAGCAATAGTGCTCTTATGCTTCTTAAAACGCGATATCGCATATCATTTCTATGTTTCATGGTAGGATATAATATGATTTGCGAAGTGTTATGTATTCCTCGTCTACACTTCAAATGAATGTAAATGCGACACTTCCTCGCAGGGAAATAGCGTTTGCAGATGTCTACCTATCGTAGCAATAGAGTTCTTATGATTCTTAAAACGCGATATCGCATCTCATTTCTATGTTTCACGGTAAGATATAATATGATTTGCGAAGTGTTATGTATTCCTCGTCTACACTTCAAATGAATGTAAATGCGACACTTCCTTGCAAGGTAATAGCGTTTACAGATGTCTACGTATCGAAGCAATAGTGTTCAAATGCTTCTTAAAACGATATATTGCATCACATATCTATGTTTCATGATAAGATATATTATTCATTGTGAAGTGTTATGCATTCTGCGTCTACGATTCAAGTGAACGTAAATGCGACACTTCCTTGCTAGGAAATAGCGTCTGCAGATGTCTAGGTATCGTAGCAATAGAGTTCTAATGCTTCATAAAAGCGATATCGCATCTCACTTCTATGTTTCATGGTAAGATATAATATGATTTGCGAAATGTTATGTATTCCTCGTCTACACTTCAAATGAATGTAAATGCGACACTTCCTTGCAAGGAAATAGCGTTTGCAGATGTCTACGTATCGAAGCAATAGTGTTCAAATTGTTCTTAAAAAGAGATATTGCATCACATATCTATGTTTCATGATAAGATATATTATTCATTGCGAAGTGTTATGCATTCTACGTCTACGATTCAAATGAACGTAAATGCGACACTTCCTTGCTAGGAAATAGCGTCCGCAGACGTCTAGGTATCGTAGCAATAGAGTTCTAATGCTTCTTAAAACGCGATATCGCATCTCATTTCTATGTTTCACGGTAAGATATAATATGATTTGCGAAGTGTTATGTATTCCTCGTCTACACTTCAAATGAATGTAAATGCGACACTTCCTTGCAAGGAAATAGCGTTTGCAGATGTCTACCTATCGTAGCAATAGTGCTCTTATGCTTCTTAAAACGCGATATCGCATATCATTTCTATGTTTCATGGTAGGATATAATATGATTTGCGAAGTGTTATGTATTCCTCGTCTACACTTCAAATGAATGTAAATGCGACACTTCCTCGCAGGGAAATAGCGTTTGCAGATGTCTACCTATCGTAGCAATAGAGTTCTTATGATTCTTAAAACGCGATATCGCATCTCATTTCTATGTTTCACGGTAAGATATAATATGATTTGCGAAGTGTTATGTATTCCTCGTCTACACTTCAAATGAATGTAAATGCGACACTTCCTTGCCAGGAAATAGCGTTTGCAGATGTCTACCTATCGTAGCAATAGAGTTCTAATGCTTCTTAAAACGCGATATCGCATCTCATTTCTATGTTTCACGGTAAGATATAATATGATTTGCGAAGTGTTATGTATTCCTCGTCTACACTTCAAATGAATGTAAATGCGACACTTCCTTGCAAGGAAATAGCGTTTGCAGATGTCTACCTATCGTAGCAGTAGAGTTCTAATGCTTCTTTAAACGCGATATCGCATCTCATTTCTATGTTTCATGGTAAGATATAATATGATTTACGAGGTGTTATGTATTCCTCGTCTACACTTCAAATAAATGTAAATGCGACACTTCCTCGCTAGGAAATAGTGTTTGCAGATGTCTACGTATCGTACCAATAGAGTTCTTATGATTCTTAAAACCCGATATCGCATCTCATTTCTATGGATCATAGTGAGATATAATATGATTTGCGAAGTGTTATGTATTCCTCGTCTACACATCAAATGATTGTAAATGCGACACTTCCTTGCAAGGAAATTGCGTCTGCAGATGTCTAGGTATCGTAGCGATGGAGTCCAATGCTTCTTAAAACGCGATATCGCAACTCATTTCTATGTTTCATGGTAAGATATAATATGATTTGCGAAGTGTTATGTATTCCTCGTCTACACTTCAAATGAATGTAAATGCGACACTTCCTTGCTAGGAAATAGCGTCTGCAGATGTCTAGGTATCGTAACAATAGTGTTCAAATGCTTCTTAAAACGAGATATTGCATCTCATATCTATGTTTTATGATAAGATATAATATTC
Organism: Xylocopa sonorina; assembly: GCF_050948175.1. Lineage (NCBI taxonomy): Eukaryota > Metazoa > Arthropoda > Insecta > Hymenoptera > Apidae > Xylocopa > Xylocopa sonorina. The sequence goes on from NW_027490237.1 coordinate 287,453, forward strand.
ATTGCGAAGTGTTATGCATTCCTCGTCTACGATTCAAATGAATGTAAATGCGACACTTCCTTGCTAGGAAATTGCGTCTGCAGATGCCTAGGTATCGTAGCAATAGAGTTCTAATGCTTCTTAAAACGCGATATCGCATCTCATTTCTATGTATCATGGTAAGATATAATATTCATTTCGAAGTGTCATGTATACCTCGTATTCACTACAAAAGAATGTAAATGCGACACTTCCATGCTAGGAAGTAGCGTTTGCAGATGTCTACGTATCGCAGTAATAGGGTTCTAATGCTTCTTAGAACGCGATATCGCATCTCACTTCTATGTTCCATGATAAGATATAATATTCATTGCGAAGTGTCATGTATACCTCGATTTCACTTCACAAGAATGTAAATGCGACACTTCCTTGCTAGGAAATATTGTTTGGAGATGTCTACGTATCACAGCAATAGAGTACTAATGATTCTTCAAACGAGATGTCGTATTTCATTTCTATGTTTCGTAATAAGGTATAATATTCATTGTGTAATGCTATGTATACCTCGTATTCACTTCAGTGGAATGTAAGTGCCAAATTTCCTTGCTAAGAAATAGAGTTTGCAGATGTCTACGTATAATAGCAATAGAGTTCTAATGCTTCTTAAAACGCGATATTGCATCTCATTTCTATGTTTCACTGTAAGATATAATATGGTTTGCGAAGTGTCATGTATTCCTCGTCTACACTTCAAATGAATGTAAATGCGACACTTCCTCGCTAGGAAATAGCGTTTGCAGATATCTACGTATCGTAGCAATAGGTTTCTAATGCTTCTTAAAACGCGATATCGCATCTCATTTCTATGTTTCACTGTAAGATATAATATGGTTTGCGAAGTGTCATGTATTCCTCGTCTACACTTCAAATGCATGTAAATGCGACACTTCCTTGCAAGGAAATAGCGTTTGCAGATGTCTACGTATCGAAGCAATAGTGTTCAAATGCTTCTTAAAAAGAGATATTGCATAACATATCTATGTTTCATGATAAGATATATTATTCATTGAGAAGTGTTATGCATTCTACGTCTACGATTCAAGTGAACGTAAATGCGACACTTCCTTGCTAGGAAATAGCGTCTGCAGATGTCTAGGTATCGTAGCCATAGAGTTCTAATGCTTCTTAAAACGCGATATCGCATCTCATTTCTATGTTTCATGGTAAGATATTACATGATTTGCGAAGTGTTATGTATTCCTCGTCTACACTTCAAACGAATGTAAATGCGACATTTCCTTGCAAGGAAATAGCGTCTGCAGATGTCTACGTATCGTAGCAATAGAGTTCTTATGATTCTTAAAACGCGATATCGCATCTCATTTCTATGTTTCATGGTAAGATATAATATGATTTGCGAAGTGTTATGTATTCCTCGTCTACACTTCAATTGAATGTAAATGCGACACTTCCTTGCAAGGAAATAGCGTTTGCAGATGTCTACGTATCGAAGCAATAGTGTTCAAATGCTTCTTAAAAAGGGATATTGCATCACATATCTATGTTTCATGATAAGATATATTATTCATTGAGAAGTGTTATGCATTCTACGTCTACGATTCAAGTGAACGTAAATGCGACACTTCCTTGCTAGGAAATAGCGTCTGCAGATGTCTAGGTATCGTAGCCATAGAGTTCTAATGCTTCTTAAAACGCGATATCGCATCTCATTTCTATGTTTCATGGTAAGATATTACATGATTTGCGAAGTGTTATGTATTCCTCGTCTACACTTCAAACGAATGTAAATGCGACATTTCCTTGCAAGGAAATAGCGTCTGCAGATATCTACGTATCGTAGCAATAGAGTTCTAATGCTTCTCAAAACGCAATATCGCATCTCATTTCTATGTTTCATCGTAAGATATAATATGATTTGCGAACTGTTATGTATTCCTCGTCTACACTTCAAATGAATGTAAATGCGACACTTCCTCGCTAGGAAATAGCGTCTGCAGATGTCTACGTATCGTAGCAATAGAGTTCTTATGATTCTTAAAACGCGATATCGCATCTCATTTCTATGTTTCACGGTAAGATATAATACGATTTGCGAAGTGTTATGTATTCCTCGTCTACACTTCAAATGAATGTAAATGCGACACTTCCTTGCAAGGAAATAGCGTTTGCAGATGTCTACCTATCGTAGCAGTAGAGTTCTAATGCTTCTTTAAACGCGATATCGCATCTCATTTCTATGTTTCATGGTAAGATATAATATGATTTACGAGGTGTTATGTATTCCTCGTCTACACTTCAAATAAATGTAAATGCGACACTTCCTCGCTAGGAAATAGTGTTTGCAGATGTCTACGTATCGTACCAATAGAGTTCTTATGATTCTTAAAACCCGATATCGCATCTCATTTCTATGGATCATAGTGAGATATAATATGATTTGCGAAGTGTTATGTATTCCTCGTCTACACTTCAAATGATTGTAAATGCGACACTTCCTTGCAAGGAAATTGCGTCTGCAGATGTCTAGGTATCGTAGCGATGGAGTCCAATGCTTCTTAAAACGCGATATCGCAACTCATTTCTATGTTTCATGGTAAGATATAATATGATTTGCGAAGTGTTATGTATTCCTCGTCTACACTTCAAATGAATGTAAATGCGACACTTCCTTGCTAGGAAATAGCGTCTGCAGATGTCTAGGTATCGTAACAATAGTGTTCAAATGCTTCTTAAAACGAGATATTGCATCTCATATCTATGTTTTATGATAAGATATAATATTCATTGCGAAGTGTTATGCATTCCTCGTCTACGATTCAAATGAATGTAAATGCGACACTTCCTTGCTAGGAAATTGCGTCTGCAGATGCCTAGGTATCGTAGCAATAGAGTTCTAATGCTTCTTAAAACGCGATATCGCATCTCATTTCTATGTATCATGGTAAGATATAATATGATTTGCGAAGTGATATGTATTCCTCGTCTACACTTCAAATGAATGTAAATGCGACACTTCCTTGGAAAGAAATAGCGTTTGCAGATGTCTACGTATCGTAGCAATAGATTTTTAATGCTTCTTAAAACGTGATATCGCATCTCATTTCTATGTTTCATGGTAAGATATAATATGATTTGCGATGTGTCATGTATTCCTCGTCTACACTTCAAATGAATGTAAATGCGACACTTCCTTGCTAGGAAATAGCGTCTGCAGATGTCTAGGTATCGTAGCAATAGAGTTCAAATGCTTCTTAGAACGAGATATAGAATCTCATATCCATGTTTCATGATAAGATATAATATTCATTGCGAAGTGTTATGCATTCCTCGTCTGCGATTCAAATGAACGTAAATGCGACGCTTCCTAGCAAGGAAATAGCGTTTACAGATGTCTACGTATCGAAGAAATAGAGTTCAAATGCTTCTTAAAACGAGATATTGCATCACATATCTATGTTTCATGATAAGATATATTATTCATTGCGAAGTGTTATGCATTCTGCGTCTACGCTTCAAGTGAACGTAAATGCGACACTTCCTTGCTAGGGAATAGCGCCTGCAGATGTCTAGGTATCGTAGCAATAGAGTTCTAATGCTTCATAAAAGCGATATCGCTTCTCATTTCTATGTTTCATGGTAAAATATTATATGATTTGCGAAGTGTTATGTATTCCTCGCCTACACTTCAAATGAATGTAAATGCGACACTTCCTTGCAAGGAAATAGCGTCTGCAGATGTCTACGTATCGTAGCAATAGAGTTCATATGATTCTTAAACCGCGATATCGCATCCCATTTCTATGTTTCATGGTAAGATATAATATGATTTGCGAAGTGTTATGTATTCCTCGTCTACACTTCATATGAATGTTAATGCGACACTTCCTTGCAAGGATAGTGCGTTTGCAGATGTCTACGTATCGTAGCAATAGAGTTCTTATGATTCTTAAAACGCGATATCGCATCTCATTTCTATGTTTCATGGTAAGATATAATATGATTTGCGTAGTGTTATGTATACCTCGTATTCACTTCAAAAGAATGTAAATGCGACACTTCCCTGCTAGGAAATATTGTTTGCAGATGTCTACGTATAGTAGCAATAGACTTCCAATGCTTCTTAAAACGAGATGTCGAACTTCATTTCTATGTTTCATGAAAAGATATAATATTCATTGCGAAGTGTCATGTATACCTCGTATTCACTTCAAAAGAATGTAAATGCGACACTTCCCTGCTAGGAAATAACATTTGCAGATGTCTACGCATCGTAGCAATAGAGATCTAATGATTCTTAAAACGCGATATCACATCTCACTTCTATTTTTCATGATAAGATATATTATTCATTATGGAGTATTATGTATACCTCGTATTCACGTCAAAAGAATGTAAATGCAACACTTCCACGCAAGGAAATAGCGTTTGCAGATGTCTACGTATCGAAACAAGAGAGATCTAATGATTCTTAAAACACGATATCACATCTCACTTCTATGTTTCAAGATAAGATATATTATTCATTATGGAGTGTTATGTATACCTCGTATTGACTTCAAAATAATGTAAATACTACACTTCCTTGCTAGGAAATATTGTTTGCAGATGTCTACGTATCGTAGCAATAGTGTTCTAATGCTTCTTAAAATGAGAAGTCGTATTTCATTTCTATGTTTCGTAATAAGATATAATATTCATTGTGGAATGTTATGTTTACCTCGTATTCACTTCAAAAGAATGTAAATGCGACACTTCCATGCTAGGAAATAGCGTTTGCAGATGTCTACGTATCGTAGCAATAGAGTTCTAATGCTTCCTAAAACGCGATATAGCATCTCAGTTCTATGTTTCATGATAAGATATAACATTCATTGCTAAGTGTCATGTATACCTCGTATTCACTTCAAAAGAATGTAAATGCGACACTTCCATGCTAGGAAATAGCGTTTGCAGATGTCTACGTATCGTAGCAATAGAGTTCTAATGCTTCCTAAAACGCGATATCGCATCTCAGTTCTATGTTTCATGATAAGATATAATATTCATTGTGAAGTGTCATGTATACCTCGTATTCACTTCAAAAGGATGTAAATGCGACACGTCCTTGCAAGGAAATAGCGTTTCCAGATGACTACGTGTCGAAGCAATAGAGATCTAATGATTCCTAAAACGCGATATCGCATGTCACATCTATGTTTCATGATAAGATATAATATTCATTGCGAAGTGTCATGCACACCTCGATTTCACATCACAAGAATGTAAATGCGACACTGCCTTGCTAGGAAATATTGTTTGCAGATGTCTACGTATATTAGCAATAGAGTTCTAATGCTTCTCAAAACGCGATATAGCACCTCATTCCTATGTTTCATGATAAGATATAATATTCATTGCGAAGTGTCACGTATATCTCGTATTCACTTCAAAAGAATGTAAATGCGACACTTCCATGCTAGGAAATAGCGTTTGCAGATGTCTACGTATCATAGCATTAGAGTTCTAATGCTTCTTAAAATGCGATATCGAATCTCACTTCTATGTTTCACGATAGGATATAATATTCATTGCGAAGTGTCATGTATACCTCGTATTCACTTCAAATGAATGTCAATGCGACACTTCCATGCTAGGAAATAGCGTTTGCAGATGTCTACGTATCGTAGCAATAGAGTTCTAATGCTTCCTAAAACGCGATATAGCATCTCAGTTCTATGTTTCATGATAAGATATAACATTCATTGCTAAGTGTCATGTATACCTCGTATTCACTTCAAAAGAATGTAAATGCGACACTCCCATGCTAGGAAATAGCGTTTGCAGATGTCTACGTATCGTAGCAATAGAGTTCTAATGCTTCCTAAAACGCGATATCGCATCTCAGTTCTATGTTTCATGATAAGATATAATATTCATTGTGAAGTGTCATGTATACCTCGTATTCACTTCAAAAGGATGTAAATGCGACACGTCCTTGCAAGGAAATAGCGTTTCCAGATGACTACGTGTCGAAGCAATAGAGATCTAATGATTCCTAAAACGCGATATCGCATCTCACATCTATGTTTCATGATAAGATATAATATTCATTGCGAAGTGTCATGCACACCTCGATTTCACATCACAAGAATGTAAATGCGACACTGCCTTGCTAGGAAATATTGTTTGCAGATGTCTACGTATATTAGCAATAGAGTTCTAATGCTTCTCAAAACGCGATATAGCACCTCATTCCTATGTTTCATGATAAGATATAATATTCATTGCGAAGTGTCACGTATATCTCGTATTCACTTCAAAAGAATGTAAATGCGACACTTCCATGCTAGGAAATAGCGTTTGCAGATGTCTACGTATCATAGCATTAGAGTTCTAATGCTTCTTAAAATGCGATATCGAATCTCACTTCTATGTTTCACGATAGGATATAATATTCATTGCGAAGTGTCATGTATACCTCGTATTCACTTCAAATGAATGTCAATGCGACACTTCCATGCTAGGAAATAGCGTTTGCTGATGTCTACGTATCGTAGCAATAGAGTTCTAATGCTTCTTAAAACGCGATATCGCATCACATTTCTACGCTTCATGATAAGATATAATATTCCTTGCGAAGTGTCATGTATACCTCGTATTCACTTCAAAAGAATGTAAAGGCGACACTTCCTTGCTAGGAAATAACATTTGCAGATGTCTACGCATCGTAGCAATAGAGGTCTAGTGCTTCTTATATCGCGATATCGCATCTCACTTCTATGTTTCGAGATAAGATATAATATTCATTGCGAAGTGTTTTGTATACCTCGTATTATCTTCAAAAGAATGTAAATGCGACACTTCCTTGCTAGGAAATAGCGTTTCCAGATGACTACGTATCGTAAGAATAGAGTTCTAATACTTCTTAAAATGAGAAGTCGTATTTCATTTCTATGTTTCATGATAATATATAATATCCATTGCGAAGTGTCATGTACACCTCGTATTCACATCAAAAGAATGTATATGCGACACTTCCTTGCTAGGAAATAGCGTTTGCAGATGTCTCCGTATCGAAGCAGTGGAGTTCTATTGCTTTTTAGAACGCGATATCGCATCTCATTTCTATGTTTCATGATAAGCTATAATATTCATTGCGAAGTGTCATATATAGCTCGTATTTACTTCAAAAGAATGTAATGGCGACACTTCCATGCTAGGAAATAGCGTTTCCAGATGACCACATATCGTAGGAATAGAGTTCTAATACTTCTTAAAACGAGATGTCGCATCTCATTTCTATGTTTCATGATAAGATATAATATTCATTGTGGAGTGTTATGTATACCTCGTATTCACTTCAAAAGAATGTAAATGCGACACTTCCTTGCTAGGAAATATTATTTGCATATGTCTACGTATCGTAAAAATAGAGTTCTAATGCATCTTAAAACGCGATATCGCAACTCGCGTCTATGTTTCCTGATCAGATGTAATATTCGTTGCGAAGTGTAATGTTTACCTCGCATTCACTTCAAATGAATGTAAATGCGGCACTTCCGTGCTAGGAAATAGCGTTTGCAGATGTCTACGTATCGTAGCAATAGAGTTCTAATGCTTCTTAGAACCCGATATCGCATCTCATTTCTATATTTCATGATAAGATATAATGTTCATTGCGATGTGTCATGTACACCTCGTATTCACTTCAAATGAATGTAGATGCGACACTTCCTTCCTAGGAAATAGCGTTTGCAGATATCTACGTATCGTAGCAACAGTGTTCTAATGCTACTTAAATCGCGATATCGCATCTCATTTCTGTTTCGTGATAAGATATAATATTCATTGCGAAGTGTCGTGTATACCTCGTATTCACTTCAAAAGAATGTAAATGCGACACTTCCTTCCTAGGAAATAGCGTTTGCAGATGTTTACGTACCGAAACCATAGAGCTCTAATGCTTCTTAAAACGACATGTTGCATCTCATTTTTATGTTTCATGGTAAGATATAGTATTCATTGCGAAGTGTCATGTATACCTCGCATTCACTTCAACAGAATGTAAATGCGACACTTCCTTGCTAGGAAATAGCGTTTGCAGATGGGTACGTATCGCAGCAATAGATTTCTAACGCTTCTTGAAACGCGATATCACATCTCATTCATATGTTTCATGATAAGATATAATGTTCATTGCGATGTGACATGTATACCTCACATTCACTACAAAAGAATGTAGATGCGACACTTCCTTGCAAGGAAATAGCGTTTTCAGATGTCTACGTATCGAAGCTATAGAGTTCTAATGCTACTTATAACGCGATGTCTCATCTCAATTCTATGTTCCATGATAAGATATAATATTCATTGCGATGTGTCATGTATACCTCGTATTCACTTCAAATGAATGTAAATGCGACACTTCCTTGCTAGGAAATAGCGTTTCCAGATGTCTACGTATCGTAGCAGCAGAGTTCTAACGCTTCTTAAAACGAGATGTCGCATATCATTTCTATGTTTCATGATGCGATATAATATTCATTGCGGAGTGTCATGTATACCACGTAACCACTTCAAAAGTATGTAAATGCGACACTTCCTCGCTAGGAAATAGCATTTCCAGATGTCTACGTATCGTAGCAGTAGAGTTCTAACGCTTCTTAAAACGAGATGTCGCATATCATTTCTATGTTTCATGATACGATATAATATTCATTGCGGAGTGTCATGTATACCTCGTAAGCACTTCAAAAGTATGTAAATGCGACACTTCCTTGCTAGGAAATAGCGTTTGCAGATGTCTACGTATCGAAGCAACAAGGTTCTACTGCTTTCTAAATCGCGATATCGCATTACACTTCTATGTTCCGTGATAAGGTATAATATTCATTGCCCAGTGTCAATTATACCTCGCATACACTTCAAATGAATGCAAATGCGGTCCTTCCTTGCTAGGAAATAATGTTTGCAGATGTCTCCGTATCGAAGCAATAGATTTCTAATGCTTCTTAAAACGCGATATCGCATTTCATTTCTATGTTTCATGATAAGATATAATATTCATTGCGATGTGTCACTTATATCTCGCATACACTTCAAATGAATGTAAATGCGACACTTCCTTGCTAGGAAATAGCGTTTTCAGATGTCTACGCATCGAAGCAATAGAGTTTTAATGCTTCTTAAAACGAGATGTCGCACCTCACTCCTATGTTTCATGAAAAAAAATAATATTCATTCCGAAGTGTCATGTATACCTGGTATTCACCTCAAAATTATGTAAATGTGACAGTCCTTGCTAGGGAATAGCGTTTGCAGATGTCTACGTATCGGAGCAATAGTGTTTTAATGCTTCTTAAAACGAGATGTCGCATCTCACTTCTATGTTTCATGATAAGAAATAATATTCATTGCGAAGTGTCATGTATACCTCGTATGCACTTCAAATGAATGTCAAGGCGACACTTCCTTGCTAGGAAATAGCGTTTGCAGATGTCTGCGTATCGAAGCAATAGAGTTTTAATGCTTCTCAAAACGCGATACCGCATCTCATTTCTATGTTTCAGGATGAGACATGATCCTCATTGCGAAGTGTCATGTATACATCGTATTCACTTCAAAAGAATGTAAATGCGACACTTCCCTCCTTGGAAATAGCGTTTGCAGATGTCTACGTATCGTAGCAACAGTGTTCTAATGCTACTTAAATCGCGATATCGCATCTCATTTCTGTTTCGTGATAAGATATAATATTCATTGCGAAGTGTCGTGTATTCCTCATATTCACTTCAAAAGAATGTAAATGCGACACTTCCTTGCCAGGAAATAGCGTTTGCAGATTTCCACATATCGCAGGAATGGTGTTCTAATGCTTCTCAAAACGCGATATCGCATCTCATTTCTATCGTTCATGATAAGATATGATATTCATTGCGAAGTGTCACTTAAACCTCGCATACACCTCAATTGAATGTAAATGCGACACTTCCTTCCTAGGAAATAGCGTTTGCAGATGTCTACGTATCGTACCAATAGTGTTCTAATGCTTCTTGAAACGCGATATCGCATCTCATTTCTATGTTTCGTGACAAGATATAATATTCATTGAGGAGTGTTATGTATACCTCGTATTCGCCTCAAAAGAATGTAAGTGGGACACTTCCTTGCTATGAAATATCGTTTGCAGAAGTCTATGTATCGTAGCAATAGAGTCCTAATGCTTCTTAAAACGAGATGTCGCATTTCATTCCTATGTTTCGTGATAAGATATAATATTCATTGCGAAGTGTCATGTATGCCTCGTATTCACTTCTAAAGAATGTAAATGTGACAATTCCTTGCTAGGAAATAGCGTTTGCAGTTGTCTACGTATCGTAGCAATAAAGTTCAAATGCTTCTTACATCGCGATATCGCATCTCATTTTTATGCTTCATGATGAGATTTAATATTCATTGCGAAGTGTCATGTATGCCTCGTATTCACTTCAAATGAAAGTAAATGCTACACTTCCTTGCTGGGAAATAGCGGTTCGAGATGTCTACGTATCGAAGCGTTGGAGTTCTAATGCTTCTTAAAACGCGACATCGCACCTTTCTTCGATGTTTCATGATAAGATATAACATTCATTGCGAAGTATTATGTATACTTCGTCTATACTCTGAATGAAAGTAAATGCCACATTTCCTTGCTGGGAAATATTCCACCATTGCTTCGATACGTGGACATCTGCAAAAGCTATTTCCTAGCATGGAAGTGTCACATTTACATTCTTTTGAAGTGAATGCGAGATATACATGACACTTCGCAATGAATATTATATCTTATCATGAAACATAGGTATGAGGTGCTATATCGCGTTTTGAGAAGCATTAGCACTCTATTGCTAATATACGTAGACATCTGCAAACTCTATTTCCTAGGAAGGAAATGTCGCATTTACATTCCATTGAAGTGAACGCGAGGTATACATGACACTTCACAATGAATATTATATCTTATCATGAAACATAGAAATGAGATGCGGCATCTCGTTTTAAGAAGCATTAGAACTCTATTGCTACGATACGTAGACATCTGCAAACGCTATTACCTAGCATGGAAGTGCCGCATTTACATTCTTTTGAAGTGAATACGACTTATACATGACACTTAGCAGTGAATATTATTTCTTATCTCGAAACATAGAAGTGAGATGCGATATCGCGATTTAAGAAGCACTGGAACTCTATTGCTACTATACGTAGTCGTCTGGAAACGCTATTTCCTAGCAAGGAAGAGTCGCATTTACATTCTTTTGAAGTGAATACGAGGTATACATGACACTTCGCAATGAATATTATAGCTTATCATGAAACATAGGAATGAGGTGCTATATCGTGTTTTGAGAAGCATTAGAACTCTATTGCTAATATGCGTAGACATCTGCAAACTCTATTTCCTAGCATTACACTTACATTCCACTTACGTTCCACTGAAGTGAAAACGAGGTATACATAACACTCCACAATGATTATTATATCTTATCACGAAACATAGAAATGAAATGCCGCATCTCGTTTTAAGACGCATTAGAACTCTATTGCTACGATACGTAGACATCTGCAAACGCTATTTCCTAGCATGGAAGTGTCATATTTACATTCTTTTGAAGTGAATACGAGGTATACATGACACTTCGCTATGAATATTATATCTTATCATGAAACATAGAAGTGAGATGCGATATCGCGTTCTAAGAAGCATTAGAACTCTATTGCTACGATACGTAGTCATCTGGAAACGCTATTTCCTAGCAAGGAAGTGTCGCATTTACATTCTTTTGAAGTGAATACGAGGTATACATGACACTTCGCAATGATTATTATATCTAATCATGAGACATAGAAATGAGATGCGACATCTCGTTTTAAGAAGCATTAGAACACTATTGCTACGATACGTAGACATCTGCAAACGCTATTTCCTAGCATGGAAGTGTCGCATTTACATTCCTTTGAAGTGAATACGAGATATACATGACACTTCGCAATGAATATTATAGCTTATCATGAAACATAGGAATGAGGTGCTACATCGCGTTTTGAGAAGCATTAGAACTCTATTGCTATTATACGTAGAAATCTGCAAACTCTATTTCCTAGCAAGGAAATTTCGCCCTTACATTCCACTGAAGTGAATACGAGGTATACATGACATTACACAATGAATATTATATCTTATTACGAAACATAGAAATGAAATACGACATCTCGTTTTAAGAAGCATTAGTACTCTGTTGCTGTGATACATAGACATCTGCAAACAATATTTCCTAGCAAGGAAGTGTCGCATTTACATTCTTGTGAAGTGAAATCGAGGTAAACATGACACTTCGCACTGAATATTATATCTTATCATGAAACATAGAAGAGAGGTGCGATATCGCATTTTAGGGAGCATTAGAACTCTATTGCTGTGATTCGTAGACATCTGCAAACAATATTTCCTAGCAAGGAAGTGTCGCATTTACATTCTTGTGAAGTGAAATCGAGGTATACATGACACTTCGCAATGAATATTATATCTTATCATGAAACATAGGAATGAGGTGCTATATCGCGTTTTGAGAAGCATTAGAACTCTATAGCTACGATACGTAGACATCTGCAAAGGCTATTTCCTAGCATGGAAGGGTCGCATTTACATTCTTTTGAAGTGAGTACGAGGTATACATAACACTCCATAATGAATATTATATCTTATCATGAAACATAGCAGTGAGATGCGATATCGCGTTTTAAGAAGCATTAGAACTCTATTGCTACGATACGTAGACATCTGCAAAAGCTATTTCCTAGCATGGAAGTGTCGCATTTACATTCATTTGAAGTGAATACGAGGTATACATGACACTTCGCAATGAATATTATATCTTATCATGAAACATAGGAATGAGGTGCTATATCGCGTTTTGAGAAGCATTAGAACTCTATTGCTATTATACGTAGACATCTGCAAACTCTATTTCCTAGCAAGGAAATTTCGCACTTAGATTCCACTGAAGTGAATACGAGGTATACATAACATTACACAATGAATATTATATCTTATTACGAAACATAGAAGTGAAATACGACATCTCGTTTTAAGAAGCATTAGTACTCTATTGTTGTGATACGTAGACATCTGCAAACAATATTTCCTAGCAAGGAAGTGTCGCATTTATATTCTTTTGAAGTGAATACGAGGCATACATGACACTTCGCAATGAATATTATACCTTATCATGAAACATAGAAGAGAGGTGCGATATCGCGTTTTAGGAAGCATTAAAACTCTATTGCTGCGATACGTAGACATCTGCAAACGTTATTTCCTAGCATGGAAGTGTCGCATTTACATTCTTTTGAAGTGAATACGAGATATGCATGACACCTCGCAATGAATATTATATCTTATCATGAAACATAGGAATGAGGTGCTATATCGCGTTTTGAGAAGCATTAGAACTCTATTGCTAATATGCGTAGACATCTGCAAACTCTATTTCCTAGCATTACACTTACATTCCACTTACTTTCCACTTACATTCCACTGAAGTGAATACGAGGTATACATAACAATCCACAATGAATATTATATCTTATCACGAAACATAGAAATGAAATGCGGCATCTCGTTTTAAGACGCATTAGAACTCTATTGCTACGATACGTAGACATCTGCAAAGGCTAATTCCTAGCATGGAAGGGTCGCATTTACATTCTTTTAAAGTGAGTACGAGGTATACATGACACTCCATAATGAATATTATATCTTATCATGAAACATAGCAGTGAGATGCGATATCGCGTTTTAAGAAGCATTAGAACTCTATTGCTACGACACGTAGGCATCTGCAAACGCTATTTCCTAGCATGGAAGTGTCGCATTTACATTCTTTTGAAGTGAATACGAGATATACATGACACTTCGCAATGAATATTATATCTTATCATGAAACATACGAATGAGGTGCTATATCGCGTTTTGAAAAGCATTAGAACTCTATTGCTATTATACGTAGACATCTGCAAACTCTATTTCCTAGCAAGGAAATTTCGCACATACATTCCACTGAAGTGAATACGAGGTATACATAACATTACACAATGAATATTATATCTTATTACGAAACATAGAAGTGAAATACGACATCTCGTTTTACGAAGCATTAGAACTCTATTGCTACGATACGTAGACATCTGCAAAGGCTATTTCCTAGCATGGAAGGGTCGCATTTACATTCTTTTGAAGTGAGTACGAGGTATACATAATACTCCATAATGAATATTATATCTTATCATGAAACATAGCAGTGAGAAGCGATATCGCGTTTTAAGAAGCATTAGAACTCTATTGCTACGATACGTAGACATCTGCAAACGCTATTTCCTAGCATGGAAGTGTCGCATTTACATTCATTTGAAGTGAATACGAGGTATACATGACACTTCGCAATGAATATTATACCTTATCATGAAACATGGAAGAGAGATGCGATATCGCGTTTTAGGAAGCATTAGAACTCTATTGCTGCGATACGTAGACATCTGCAAACGCTATTTCCTAGCATGGAAGTGTCGCATTTACATTCCTTTGAAGTGAATACGAGATATACATGACACTTCGCAATGAATATTATAGCTTATCATGAAACATAGGAATGAGGTGCTATATCGCGTTTTGAGAAGCATTAGAACTCTATTGCTATTATACGTAGACATCTGCAAACTCTATTTCTTAGCAAGGAAATTTGGCACTTACATTCCACTGAAGTGAATACGAGGTATACATAGCATTACACAATGAATATTATACCTTATTACGAAACATAGAAATGAAATACGACATCTCGTTTGAAGAATCATTAGTACTCTATTGCTGTGATACGTAGACATCTCCAAACAATATTTCCTAGCAAGGAAGTGTCGCATTTACATTCTTGTGAAGTGAAATCGAGGTATACATGACACTTCGCAATGAATATTATATCTTATCATGGAACATAGAAGTGAGATGCGATATCGCGTTCTAAGAAGCATTAGAACCCTATTACTGCGATACGTAGACATCTGCAAACGCTACTTCCTAGCATGGAAGTGTCGCATTTACATTCTTTTGTAGTGAATACGAGGTATACATGACACTTCGAAATGAATATTATATCTTATCATGAAACATAGGAATGAGGTGCTATATCGCGTTTTGAGAAGCATTAGAACTCTATTGCTATTATACGTAGACATCTGCAAACTCTATTTCCTAGCAAGGAAATTTCGCACTTACATTCCACTGATGTGAATACGAGGTATACATAACATTACACAATGAATATTATACCTTACTACGAAACATAGAAGTGAAATACGACATCCCGTTTTAAGAAGCATTAGTACTCTATTGCTACGATACGAAGACATCAGCAAAGGCTATTTCCTAGCATGGAAGGGTCGCATTTACATTCTTTTGAAGTGAGTACGAGGTATTCATAACACTCCATAATGAATATTATATCTTATCATGAAACATAGCAGTGAGAAGCGATATCGCGTTTTAAGAAGCATTAGAACTCTATTGCTACGATACGTAGACATCTGCAAACGCTATTTCCTAGCATGGAAGGGTCGCATTTACACTCTTTTTAAGTGAGTACGAGTTATACATAACACTCCATAATGAATATTATATCTTTTCATGAAACATAGCAGTAGGATGCGATATCGCGTTTTAAGAAGCATTAGAACTCTATTGCTACGATACGTAGACATCTGCAAACTCTATTTCCTAGCAAGGAAATTTCGCACTTACATTCCACTGAAGTGAATACGAGGTATACATAGCATTACACAATGAATATTATATCTTATTACGAAACATAGAAGTGAAATACGACATCTCGTTTTAAGAAGCATTAGTACTCTATTGCTGTGATACGTAGACATCTGCAAACAAGATTTCCTTGCAAGGAAGTGTAGCATTTTCATTCTTTTGTAGTGAATACGAGGTATACATGACACTTCGCAATGAATATTATATCTTATCATGAAACATAGAAGTGAAATGCGATATCGCGTTCTAAGAAGCATTAGTACTCTATTGCTACGATACGTAGACATCTGCAAAGGCTATTTCCTAGCATGGAAGGGTCGCATTTACATTCATTAGATGTGAATACGAGATATACATGACACTTCGCAATGAATATTATAGCTTATCATGAAACATAGGAATGAGGTGCTATATCGCGTTTTGAGAAGCATTAGAACTATATTGCTATTATACGTAGACATCTGCAAACTCTATTTCCTAGCAAGGAAATTTCGCACTTACATTCCACTGAAGTGAATACGAGGTATACATAACATTACACAATGAATATTATATCTTATTACGAAACATAGAAGTGAAATACGACATCTCGTTTTACGAAGCATTAGAACTCTATTGCTACGATACGTAAACATCTGCAAAGGCTATTTCCTAGCATGGAAGGGTCGCATTTACATTCTTTTGAAGTGAGTACGAGGTATACATAACACTCCATAATGAATATTATATCTTATCATGAAACATAGCAGTGAGAAGCGATATCGCGTTTTAAGAAGCATTAGAACTCTATTGCTACGATACGTAGACATCTGCAAACGCTATTTCCTAGCATGGAAGTGTCGCATTTACATTCATTTGAAGTGAATACGAGGTATACATGACACTTCGCAATGAATATTATACCTTATCATGAAACATAGAAGAGAGATGCGATATCGCGTTTTAGGAAGCATTAGAACTCTATTGCTGCGATACGTAGACATCTGCAAACGCTATTTCCTAGCATGGAAGGGTCGCATTTACATTCATTAGATGTGAATACGAGATATACATGACACTTCGCAATGAATATTATAGCTTATCATGAAACATAGGAATGAGGTGCTATATCGCGTTTTGAGAAGCATTAGAACTATATTGCTATTATACGTAGACATCTGCAAACTCTATTTCCTAGCAAGGAAATTTCGCACTTACATTCCACTGAAGTGAATACGAGGTATACATAACATTACACAATGAATATTATATCTTATTACGAAACATAGAAGTGAAATACGACATCTCGTTTTAAGAAGCATTAGTACTCTATTGCTGTGATACGTAGACATCTGCAAACAGTATTTCCTAGCAAGGAAGTGTCGCATTTACATTCTTTTGAAGTGAATACGAGGTATACATGACACTTCGCAATGAATATTATATCTTATCATGAGACATAGGAATGAGGTGCTATATCGCGTTTTGAGAAGCATTAGAACTCTATAGCTAATATGCGTAGACATCTGCAAACTCTATTTCCTAGCATTACACTTACATTCCACTGGCATTCCACTGAAGTGAATACGAGGTATACATAACACTCCACAATGAATATTATATCTTATCACGAAACATAGAAATGAAATGCGGCATCTTGTTTTAAGACGCACTCGAACTCTATTGCTACGATACGTAGACATCTGCAAATGCTATTTCCTAGCATGGAAGTGTCGCATTTACATTCTTTTGAAGTGAATATGAGATATACATGACACTTCGCAATGAATATTATATCTTATCATGAAACATAGGAATGAGGTGCTATATCGCGTTTTGAGAAGCATTAGAACTCTATTGCTATTATACGTAGACATCTGCAAACTCTATTTCCTAGCAAGGAAATTTCGCACTTACATTCCACTGAAGTGAATACGAGGTATACATAACATTACACAATGAATATTATATCTTATTACGAAACATAGAAGTGAAATACGACATCTCGTTTTAAGAAGCATTAGTACTCTATTGCTGTGATACGTAGACATCTGCAAACAATATTTCCTAGCAAGGAAGTGTCGCATTTACATTCATTTGATGTGAATACGAGGTATACATGACACTTCGCAATGAATATTATACCTTATCATGAAACATAGAAGAGAGATGCGATATCGCGTTCTAAGAAGCATTAGAACTCTATTGCTGCGATACGTAGACATCTGCAAACGCTATTTCCTAGCATGGAAGTGTCGCATTTACATTCTTTTGAAGTGAATACGGGTATACATGACACTTCGCAATGAATGTTATATCTTATCATGAAACATAGAAGTGAGATGCGATATCGCGTTCTAAGCAGCATTAGAACTCTATTGCTACGATACGTAGACATCTGCAAAGGCTATTTCCTGGCATGGAAGGGTCGCATTTACATTCTTTTGAAGTGAGTACGAGGTATACATGACACTCCATAATGAATATTATATCTTATCATGAAACATAGCAGTGAGATGCGATATCGCGTTTTAGGAAGCATTAGGACTCTATTGCTACGACACGTAGACATCTGCAAACGCTATTTCCTAGCATGGATGTGTCGCATTTACATTCTTTTGAAGTGAATACGAGATATACATGACACTTCGCAATGAATATTATATCTTATCATGAAACATAGGAATGAGGTGCTATATCGCGTTTTGAGAAGCATTAGAACTCTATTGCTACGATACGTAGACATCTGCAAACTCTATTTCCTAGCAAGGAAATTTCGCACTTACATTCCTCTGAAGTGAATACGAGGTATACATAACAATACACAATGAATATTATACCTTATTACGAAACATAGAAATGAAATGCGACATATCGTTTCAAGAATCATTAGTACTCTATTGCTGTGATACGTAGACATCTCCAAACAATATTTCCTAGCAAGGAAGTGTCGCATTTACATTCTTGTGAAGTGAAATCGAGGTATACATGACACTTCGCAATGAATATTATATCTTATCATGGAACATAGAAGTGAGATGCGATATCGCGTTCTAAGAAGCATTAGAACCCTATTACTGCGATACGTAGACATCGGCAAACGCTACTTCCTAGCATGGAAGTGTCGCATTTACATACTTTTGTAGTGAATACGAGGTATACATGACACTTCGCAATGAATATTATATCTTATCATGAAACATAGAAGTGAAATGCGATATCGCGTTCTAAGAAGCATTAGAACTCTATTGCTACGATACGTAGACATCTGCAAAGGCTATTTCCTAGCATGGAAGGGTCGCATTTGCATTCATTAGAAGTGAATACGAGATATACATGACACTTCGCAATGAATATTATAGCTTATCATGAAACATAGGAATGAGGTGCTATATCGCGTTTTAAGACGCATTAGAACTATATTGCTATTATACGTAGACATCTGCAAACTCTATTTCCTAGCAAGGAAATTTCGCACTTACATTCCACTGAAGTGAATACGAGGTGTACATAACATTACACAATGAATATTATACCTTACTACGAAACATAGAAGTGAAATACGACATCCCGTTTTAAGAAGCATTAGTACTCTATTGCTACGATACGTAGACATCTGCAAAGGCTATTTCCTAGCATGGAAGGGTCGCATTTACATTCTTTTGAAGTGAGTACGAGGTATACATAACACTCCATAATGAATATTACATCTTATCATGAAACATAGGAATGAGGTGCTATATCGCGTTTTGAGAATCATTAGAACTCTATTGCTAATATGCGTAGACATCTGCAAACTCTATTTCCTAGCATTACACTTACATTCCACTGGCATTCCACTGAAGTGAATACGAGGTATACATAACACTCCACAATGAATATTATATTTTATCACGAAACATAGAAATGAAATGCGGCATCTTGTTTTAAGACGCACTCGAACTCTAATGCTACGATACGTAGACATCTGCAAATGCTATTTCCTAGCATGGAAGTGTCATATTTACATTCTTTTGAAGTGAATACGAGGTATACATGACACTTCGCAATGAATATTATATCTTATCATGAAACATAAAAGGGAGATGCGATATCGCGTTCTAAGAAGCATTAGAACTCTATTGCTACGATACGTAGACATCTGCAAACTCTATTTCTTAGCATGGAAGGGTCGCATTTACACTCTTTTGAAGTGAGTACGATGTATACATAACACTCCATAATGAATATTATATCTTTTCATGAAACATAGCAGTGAGATGCGATATCGCGTTTTAAGAAGCATTAGAAATCTATTGCTACTATACGTAGACATCTGCAAACGCTATTTCCTAGCATGGAAGTGTCGCATTTACATTCTTTTGAAGTGAATACGAGATATACATGACACTTCTTAATGAATATTATATCTTATCATGAAACATAGGAATGAGGTGCTATATCGCGTTTTAGGAAGCATTAGATCTCTATTGCTAATATGCGTTGATATCTGCAAACTCTATTTCCTAGCATTACACTTACATTCCACTTACATTCCACTGAAGTGAATACGAGGTATACATAACACTCCACAATGAATATTATACCTTATCACGAAACATAGAAATGAAATGCGGCATCTCGTTTTAAGACGCATTAGAACTCTATTGCTACGATACGTAGACATCTGCAAACGATATTTCCTAGCATGGAAGTGTCATATTTACATTCTTTTGAAGTGAATACGAGGTATACATGACACTTCGCAATGAATATTATATCTTATCATGAAAGATAGAAGTGAGAAACGATATCGCGTTCTAAGAAGCATTAGAACTCTATTGCTACGATACGTAGACATCTGCAAACGCTATTTCCTAGCATGGAAGGGTCGCATTTACACTCTTTTGAAGTGAGTACGAGGTATACATAACACTCCATAATGAATATTATATCTTTTCATGAAACATAGCAGTAGGATGCGATATCGCGTTTTAAGAAGCATTAGAACTCTATTGCTACGATACGTAGACATCTGCAAACTCTATTTCCTAGGAAGGAAATTTCGCACTTACATTCCACTGAAGTGAATACGAGGTATACATAACATTACACAATGAATATTATACCTTACTACGAAACATAGAAGTGAAATACGACATCTCGTTTTAAGAAGCATTAGTACTCTATTGCTACGATACGTAGACATCTGCAAAGGCTATTTCCTAGCATGGAAGGGTCGCATTTACATTCTTTTGAAGTGAGTACGAGGTATACATAACACTCCATAATGAATATTATATCTTATCATGAAACATAGCAGTGAGAAGCGATATCGCGTTTTAAGAAGCATTAGAACTCTATTGCAACGATACGTAGGCATCTGCAAACGCTATTTCCTATTATGGAAGTGTCGCATTTACATTCATTTGAAGTGAATACGAGGTATACATGACGCTTCGCAATGAATATTATACCTTATCATGAAACATAGAAGAGAGATGCGATATCGCGTTTTAGGAAGCATTAGAACTGTATTGCTGCGATACGTAGACATCTGCAAACGCTATTTCCTAGCATGGAAGTGTCGCATTTACATTCCTTTGAAGTGAATACGAGATATACATGACACTTCGCAATGAATATTACAGCTTATCATGAAACATAGGAATGAGGTGCTATATCGCGTTTTGAGAAGCATTAGAACTCTATTGCTATTATACGTAGACATCTGCAAACTCTATTTCCTAGCAAGGAAATTTCGCACTTACATTCCACTGAAGTGAATACGAGGTATACATAGCATTACGCAATGAATATTATATCTTATTACGAAACATAGAAGTGAAATACGACATCTCGTTTTAAGAAGCATTAGTACCCTATTGCTGTGATACGTAGACATCTGCAAACAAGATTTCCTTGCAAGGAAGTGTCGCATTTTCATTCTTTTGTAGTGAATACGAGGTATACATGACACTTCGCAATGAATATTATATCTTATCATGAAACATAGAAGTGAAATGCGATATCGCGTTCTAAGAAGCATTAGTACTCTATTGCTACGATACGTAGACATCTGCAAACGCTATTTCCTAGCATGGAAGTGTCGCATTTACATTCCTTTGAAGTGAATACGAGATATACATGACACTTCGCAATGAATATTATAGCTTATCATGAAACATAGGAATGAGGTGCTATATCGCGTTTTGAGAAGCATTAGAACTCTATTGCTATTATACGTAGACATCTGCAAACTCTATTTCCTAGCAAGGAAATTTCGCACTTACATTCCACTGAAGTGAATACGAGGTATACATAGCATTACACAATGAATATTATATCTTATTACGAAACATAGAAGTGAAATACGACATCTCGTTTTAAGAAGCATTAGTACTCTATTGCTGTGATACGTAGACATCTGCAAACAAGATTTCCTTGCAAGGAAGTGTCGCATTTACATTCTTTTGTAGTGAATACGATGTATACATGACACTTCGCAATGAATATTATATCTTATCATGAAACATAGAAGTGAAATGCGATATCGCGTTCTAAGAAGCATTAGTACTCTATTGCTACGATACGTAGACATCTGCAAAGGCTATTTCCTAGCATGGAAGGGTCGCATTTACATTCACTAGATGTGAATACGAGATATACATGACACTTCGCAATGAATATTATAGCTTATCATGAAACATAGGAATGAGGTGCTATATCGCGTTTTGAGAAGCATTAGAACTCTATTGCTACGATACGTAGACATCTGCAAACGCTATTTCCTAGCATGGAAGGGTCGCATTTACACTCTTTTGAAGTGAGTACGAGGTATACATAACACTCCATAATGAATATTATATCTTTTCATGAATCATAGAAGTGAGATGCGATATCGCGTTCTAAGAAGCATTAGAACTCTATTGCTACGATACGTAGACATCTGCAAAGGCTATTTCCTAGCATGGAAGGGTCGCATTTACATTCTTTTGAAGTGAGTACGAGGTATACATATCACTCCATAATGAATATTATATCTTATCATGAAACACAGCAGTGAGGTGCAATATCTCGTTTTAAGAAGCATTAGAACTCTATTGCTACGGTACGTAGACATCTGCAAACGCTATTTCCTAGCATGGAAGTGTCATATTTACATTCTTCTGAAGTGAATACGAGGTATACATGACACTTCGCAATGAATATTATATCTTATCATGAATCATAGAAGTGAGATGCGATATCGCCTTCTAAGAAGCACTAGAACTCTATTGCTACGATACGTAGACATCTGCAAACGCTATTTCCTAGCATGGAAGTGTCGCATTTACATTCTTTTGATGTGAAACGAGATATACATGACACTTCGCAATGAATATTATATCTTGTCATGAAACATAGGAAGGAGGTGCTATATCGCGTTTTGAGAAGCATTAGAACTCTATTGCTACGATACGTAGACATGTGCAAAGGCTATTCCCTAGCATGGAAGGGTCGCATTTACATTCTTTTGAAGTGAGTACGATGTATACATATCACTCCGTAATGAATATTATATCTTATCATGAAGCATAGCAGTGAGATGCGATATCGCGTTTTAAGACGCATTAGAACTCTATTGCTACGATACGTAGACATCTGCAAAGGCTATTCCCTAGCATGGAAGTGTCGCATTTACATTCTTTTGATGTGAATACGAGATATACATGACACATCGAAATGAATATTATATCTTATCATGAAACATAGGAATGAGGTGCTATATCGCGTTTTGAGAATCATTAGAACTCTATTGCTACGATACGTAGACATCTGCAAACGCTATTTCCTAGCATGGAAGTGTCGCATTTACATTCTTTTGAAGTGAATACGAGGTATACATGACACTTCGCAATGAATATTATATCTTATCATGAAACATAAAAGTGAGATGCGATATCGCGTTCTAAGAAGCATTAGAACTCTATTGCTACGATACGTAGACATCTGCAAAGGCTATTCCCTAGCATGGAAGGGTCGCATTTACATTCTTTTGAAATGAGTACGAGGTATACATATCACTCCATAATGAATATTATATCTCATCATGAAACATAGCAGTGAGATGCGACATCTCGTTTTAAAAAGCATTATTACGCTATTGCTACGATACGTAGACATCTGCAAACGCTATTTCCTAGCATGGAAGTGTCGCATTTACATTCATTTGAAGTGAATACGAGGTATACATGACACTTCGCAATGAATATTATACCTTATCATGAAACATAGAAGGGAGATGCGATATCGCGTTTTAGGAAGCATTGGAACTCTATTGCTGCGAAATGTAGACATATGCAAACGCTATTTCCTAGCATGGAAGTGTCGCATTTACATTCTTTTGAAGTGAATACGAGGTATACATGACACTTCGCAATGAATATTATATCTTATCATGAAACATAGGAATGAGGTGCTATATCGCGTTTTGAGAAGCATTAGAACTCTAGAGCTACGAGACGTAGACATCTGCAAACGCTATTTCCTAGCATGGAAGTGTCGCATTTACATTCATTTGAAGTGAATACGAGGTATACATGACACTTCGCAATGAATATTATACCTTATCATGAATCATAGAAGTGAGATGCGATATCGCCTTCTAAGAAGCACTAGAACTCTATTGCTACGATACGTAGACATCTGCAAACGCTATTTCCTAGCATGGAAGGGTCGCATTTACATTCTTTTGAAGTGAGTACGAGGTATACATATCACTCCATAATGAATATTATATCTTATCATGAAACACAGCAGTGAGGTGCAATATCTCGTTTTAAGAAGCATTAGAACTCTATTGCTACGGTACGTAGACATCTGCAAACGCTATTTCCTAGCATGGAAGTGTCATATTTACATTCTTCTGAAGTGAATACGAGGTATACATGACACTTCGCAATGAATATTATATCTTATCATGAATCATAGAAGTGAGATGCGATATCGCCTTCTAAGAAGCACTAGAACTCTATTGCTACGATACGTAGACATCTGCAAACGCTATTTCCTAGCATGGAAGTGTCGCATTTACATTCTTTTGATGTGAAACGAGATATACATGACACTTCGCAATGAATATTATATCTTGTCATGAAACATAGGAAGGAGGTGCTATATCGCGTTTTGAGAAGCATTAGAACTCTATTGCTACGATACGTAGACATGTGCAAAGGCTATTCCCTAGCATGGAAGGGTCGCATTTACATTCTTTTGAAGTGAGTACGATGTATACATATCACTCCGTAATGAATATTATATCTTATCATGAAGCATAGCAGTGAGATGCGATATCGCGTTTTAAGACGCATTAGAACTCTATTGCTACGATACGTAGACATCTGCAAAGGCTATTCCCTAGCATGGAAGTGTCGCATTTACATTCTTTTGATGTGAATACGAGATATACATGACACATCGCAATGAATATTATATCTTATCATGAAACATAGGAATGAGGTGCTATATCGCGTTTTGAGAATCATTAGAACTCTATTGCTACGATACGTAGACATCTGCAAACGCTATTTCCTAGCATGGAAGTGTCGCATTTACATTCTTTTGAAGTGAATACGAGGTATACATGACACTTCGCAATGAATATTATATCTTATCATGAAACATAAAAGTGAGATGCGATATCGCGTTCTAAGGAGCATTAGAACTCTATTGCTACGATACGTAGACATCTGCAAAGGCTATTCCCTAGCATGGAAGGGTCGCATTTACATTCTTTTGAAATGAGTACGAGGTATACATATCACTCCATAATGAATATTATATCTCATCATGAAACATAGCAGTGAGATGCGACATCTCGTTTTAAAAAGCATTATTACGCTATTGCTACGATACGTAGACATCTGCAAACGCTATTTCCTAGCATGGAAGTGTCGCATTTACATTCATTTGAAGTGAATACGAGGTATACATGACACTTCGCAATGAATATTATACCTTATCATGAAACATAGAAGGGAGATGCGATATCGCGTTTTAGGAAGCATAGGAACTCTATTGCTGCGATATGTAGACATATGCAAACGCTATTTCCTAGCATGGAAGTGTCGCATTTACATTCTTTTGATGTGAATACGAGATATACATGACACTTCGCAATGAATATTATATCTTATCATGAAACATAGATATGAGGTGCTATATCGCGTTTTGAGGAGCATTAGAACTCCATTGCTACGATACGTAGACATCTGCAAACGCTATTTCCTAGCATGG
This sequence comes from Xylocopa sonorina, assembly GCF_050948175.1. NCBI lineage: Eukaryota > Metazoa > Arthropoda > Insecta > Hymenoptera > Apidae > Xylocopa > Xylocopa sonorina. The sequence continues at coordinate 313,521 of NW_027490237.1, forward strand.
AAGTGTCGCATTTACATTCTTTTGAAGTGAATACGAGGTATACATGACACATCGCAATGAATATTATATCTTATCATGAAACATAGGAATGAGATGCGATATCGCGTTTTAGGAAGCATTAGAACTCTATTGCTACGATACGTAGACATATTCAAACGCTATTTCCTAGCATGGAAGTGTCTTATTTACGTTCTTTTGAAGTGAATACGAGGTATACATGACACTTCGCAATGAATATTATATCTTATCATGAAACATAGAGGTGAGATGCGATATCGCGTTCTAAGAAGCACTAGAACTCTATTGCTACGATACGTAGACATCTGCAAACGCTATTTCCTAGGATGGAAGGGTCGCATTTACATTCTTTTGAAGTGAGTACGAGGTATACATAACACTCCATAATGAATATTATATCTTCTCATGAAACATAGGAATGAGGTGCTATATCGCGTTTTGAGAAGCATTAGAACTCTATTGCTACGATACGTAGACATCTGCAAACGCTATTTCCTAGCATGGAAGTGTCGCATTTACATTCGTTTGAAGTGAATACGAGATATACATAACACTTCGCAATGAATATTATATCTTATCATGAAACATAGGAATGAGATGCGATATCGCGTTTTAAGAAGCATTAGAACTCTATTGCTACGATACGTAGACATCTGCAAACGCTATTTCCTAGCATGGAAGTGTCGCATTTACATTCTTCTGAAGTGAATACGAGGTATACATGACACTTCACAATGAATATTATATCTTATCATGAATCATAGAAGTGAGATGCGATATCGCCTTCTAAGAAGCACTAGAACTCTATTGCTACGATACGTAGACATCTGCAAACGCTATTTCCTAGCATGGAAGGGTCGCATTTACATTCTTTTGAAGTGAGTACGAGGTATACATATCACTCCATAATGAATATTATATCTTATCATGAAACACAGCAGTGAGGTGCAATATCTCGTTTTAAGAAGCATTAGAACTCTATTGCTACGGTACGTAGACATCTGCAAACGCTATTTCCTAGCATGGAAGTGTCATATTTACATTCTTCTGAAGTGAATACGAGGTATACATGACACTTCGCAATGAATATTATATCTTATCATGAATCATAGAAGTGAGATGCGATATCGCCTTCTAAGAAGCACTAGAACTCTATTGCTACGATACGTAGACATCTGCAAACGCTATTTCCTAGCATGGAAGTGTCGCATTTACATTCTTTTGATGTGAAACGAGATATACATGACACTTCGCAATGAATATTATATCTTGTCATGAAACATAGGAAGGAGGTGCTATATCGCGTTTTGAGAAGCATTAGAACTCTATTGCTACGATACGTAGACATGTGCAAAGGCTATTCCCTAGCATGGAAGGGTCGCATTTACATTCTTTTGAAGTGAGTACGATGTATACATATCACTCCGTAATGAATATTATATCTTATCATGAAGCATAGCAGTGAGATGCGATATCGCGTTTTAAGACGCATTAGAACTCTATTGCTACGATACGTAGACATCTGCAAAGGCTATTCCCTAGCATGGAAGTGTCGCATTTACATTCTTTTGATGTGAATACGAGATATACATGACACATCGCAATGAATATTATATCTTATCATGAAACATAGGAATGAGGTGCTATATCGCGTTTTGAGAATCATTAGAACTCTATTGCTACGATACGTAGACATCTGCAAACGCTATTTCCTAGCATGGAAGTGTCGCATTTACATTCTTTTGAAGTGAATACGAGGTATACATGACACTTCGCAATGAATATTATATCTTATCATGAAACATAAAAGTGAGATGCGATATCGCGTTCTAAGGAGCATTAGAACTCTATTGCTACGATACGTAGACATCTGCAAAGGCTATTCCCTAGCATGGAAGGGTCGCATTTACATTCTTTTGAAATGAGTACGAGGTATACATATCACTCCATAATGAATATTATATCTCATCATGAAACATAGCAGTGAGATGCGACATCTCGTTTTAAAAAGCATTATTACGCTATTGCTACGATACGTAGACATCTGCAAACGCTATTTCCTAGCATGGAAGTGTCGCATTTACATTCATTTGAAGTGAATACGAGGTATACATGACACTTCGCAATGAATATTATACCTTATCATGAAACATAGAAGGGAGATGCGATATCGCGTTTTAGGAAGCATAGGAACTCTATTGCTGCGATATGTAGACATATGCAAACGCTATTTCCTAGCATGGAAGTGTCGCATTTACATTCTTTTGATGTGAATACGAGATATACATGACACTTCGCAATGAATATTATATCTTATCATGAAACATAGATATGAGGTGCTATATCGCGTTTTGAGGAGCATTAGAACTCCATTGCTACGATACGTAGACATCTGCAAACGCTATTTCCTAGCATGGAAGTGTCGCATTTACATTCTTTTGAAGTGAATACGAGGTATACATGACACATCGCAATGAATATTATATCTTATCATGAAACATAGGAATGAGATGCGATATCGCGTTTTAGGAAGCATTAGAACTCTATTGCTACGATACGTAGACATATTCAAACGCTATTTCCTAGCATGGAAGTGTCTTATTTACGTTCTTTTGAAGTGAATACGAGGTATACATGACACTTCGCAATGAATATTATATCTTATCATGAAACATAGAGGTGAGATGCGATATCGCGTTCTAAGAAGCACTAGAACTCTATTGCTACGATACGTAGACATCTGCAAACGCTATTTCCTAGGATGGAAGGGTCGCATTTACATTCTTTTGAAGTGAGTACGAGGTATACATAACACTCCATAATGAATATTATATCTTCTCATGAAACATAGGAATGAGGTGCTATATCGCGTTTTGAGAAGCATTAGAACTCTATTGCTACGATACGTAGACATCTGCAAACGCTATTTCCTAGCATGGAAGTGTCGCATTTACATTCGTTTGAAGTGAATACGAGATATACATAACACTTCGCAATGAATATTATATCTTATCATGAAACATAGGAATGAGATGCGATATCGCGTTTTAAGAAGCATTAGAACTCTATTGCTACGATACGTAGACATCTGCAAACGCTATTTCCTAGCATGGAAGTGTCGCATTTACATTCGTTTGAAGTGAATACGAGATATACATGACACTTCGCAATGAATATTATATCTTATCATGAAACATAGGAATGAGGTGCTATATCGCGTTTTGAGAAGCATTAGAACTCTATTGCTACGATACGTAGACATCTGCAAACGCTATTTCCTAGCATGGAAGTGTCGCATTTACATTCATTTGAAGTGAATACGAGGTATACATGACACTTCGCAATGAATATTATACCTTATCACGAAACATAGAAGGGAGATGCGATATCGCGTTTTAGGAAGCATTGGAACTCTATTGCTGCGATACGTAGACATCTGCAAACGCTATTTCCTAGCATGGAAGTGTCGCATTTACATTCTTTTGATGTGAATACGAGATATACATGACACTTCGCAATGAATATTATATCTTATCATGAAACATAGGAATGAGGTGCTATATCGCGTTTTGAGAAGCATTAGAACTCTATTGCTACGATACGTAGACATCTGCAAACGCTATTTCCTAGCATGGAAGTGTCGCATTTACATTCTTTTGAAGTGAATACGAGGTATACATGACACATAGCAATGAATATTATATGTTATCATGAAACATAAAAGTGAGATGCGATATCGCCTTTTAAGAAGCATTAGAACTCTATTGCTACGATACGTAGACATCTGCAAACGCTATTTCCTAGCATGGAAGTGTCGCATTTACATTCGTTTGAAGTGAATACGAGATATACATGACACTTCGCAATGAATATTATATCTTATCATGAAACATAGAGGTGAGATGCGATATCGCGTTCTAAGATGCACTAGAACTCTATTGCTACGATACGTAGACATCTGCAAACGCTATTTCCTAGGATGGAAGGGTCGCATTTACATTCTTTTGAAGTGAGTACGAGGTATACATAACACTCCATAATGAATATTATATCTTCTCATGAGACATAGGAATGAGGTGCTATATCGCGTTTTGAGAAGCATTAGAACTCTATTGCTACGATACGTAGACATCTGCAAACGCTATTTCCTAGCATGGAAGTGTCGCATTTACATTCGTTTGAAGTGAATACGAGATATACATGACACTTCGCAATGATTATTATACCTTATCATGAAACATAGGAATGAGATGCGATTTCGCGTTTTAAGAAGCATTAGAACTCTATTGCTACGATACGTAGACATCTGTAAACGCTATTTCTTAGCATGGAAGTGTCGCATTTACATTCATTTGAAGTGAATACGAGGTATACATTACACTTCGCAATGAATATTATACCTTATCATGAAACATAGAAGGGAGATGCGATATCGCGTTTTAGGAAGCATTGAAACTCTATTGCTGCGATACGTAGACATCTGCAAACGCTATTTCCTATCAAGGAAGTGTCGCATTTACATTCTTGTGAAGAGAAATCGCGGTATACATGACACTTCGCAATGAATATTATATCTTATCATGAAACATAAAAGGGAGATGCGATATCGCGTTCTAAGAAGCATTAGAACTCTATTGCTACGATACGTAGACATCTGCAAACGCTATTTCCTAGCATGGAAGGGTCGCATTTACACTCTTTTGAAGTGAGTACGAGGTATACATAACACTCCATAATGAATATTATATCATTTCATGAAACATAGCAGTAGGATGCGATATCGCGTTTTAAGAAGCATTAGAACCCTATTGCTACGATACGTAGACATCTGCAAACTCTATTTCCTAGCAAGGAAATTTCGCACTTACATTCCTCTGAAGTGAATACGAGGTATACATAACATTACACAATGAATATTATATCTTATTACGAAACACAGAAATGAAATACGACATCTCGTTTCAAGAATCATTAGTACTCTATTGATGTGATACGTAGACATCTCCAAACAATATTTCCTAGCAAGGAAGTGTCGCATTTACATTCTTGCGAAGTGAAATCGAGGTATACATGACACTTCGCAATGAATGTTATATCTTATGAGACATAGGAATGAGGTGCTATATCGCGTTTTGAGAAGCATTAGAACTCTATTGCTAATATGCGTAGACATCTGCAAACTCTATTTCCTAGCATTACACTTACATTCCACTGGCATTCCACTGAAGTGAATACGAGGTATACATAACACTCCACAAGGAATATTATATTTTATCACGAAACATAGAAATGAAATGCGGCATCTTGTTTTAAGACGCACCCGAACTCTATTGCTACGATACGTAGACATCTGCAAATGCTATTTCCTAGCATGGAAGTGTCATATTTACATTCTTTTGAAGTGAATACGAGGTATACATGACACTTCGCAATGAATATTATATCTTATCATGAAACATAGATGTGAGATGCGATATCGCGTTCTAAGAAGCATCAGAACTCTATTGCTACGATACGTAGACATCTGCAAACGCTATTTCCTAGCATGGAAGTGTCTTATTTACGTTCTTTTGAAGTGAATACGAGGTATACATGACACTTCGCAATGAATATTATATCTTATCATGAAACATAAAAGGGAGATGCGATATCGCGTTCTAAGAAGCATTAGAACTCTATTGCTACGATACGTAGACATCTGCAAACGCTATTTCCTAGCATGGAAGTGTCGCATTTACACTCTTTTGAAGTGAGTACGAGGTATACATAACACTCCATAATGAATATTATATCTTTTCATGAAACATAGCAGTAGGATGCGATATCGCGTTTTAAGAAGCATTAGAACTCTATTGCTACGATACGTAGACATCTGCAAACTCTATTTCCTAGCAAGGAAATTTCGCACTTACATTCCTCTGAAGTGAATACGAGGTATACATAACATTACACAATGAATATTATATCTTATTACGAAACACAGAAATGAAATACGACATCTCGTTTCAAGAATCATTAGTACTCTATTGCTGTGATACGTAGACATCTCCAAACAATATTTCCTAGCAAGGAAGTGTCGCATTTACATTCTTGCGAAGTGAAATCGAGGTATACATGACACTTCGCAATGAATGTTATATCTTATCATGAGACATAGGAATGAGGTGCTATATCGCGTTTTGAGAAGCATTAGAACTCTATTGCTAATATGCGTAGACATCTGCAAACTCTATTTCCTAGCATTACACTTACATTCCACTGGCATTCCACTGAAGTGAATACGAGGTATACATAACACTCCACAATGAATATTATATTTTATCACGAAACATTGAAATGAAATGCGGCATCTTGTTTTAAGACGCACTCGAACTCTATTGCTACGATACGTAGACATCTGCAAATGCTATTTCCTAGCATGGAAGTGTCATATTTACATTCTTTTGAAGTGAATACGAGGTATACATGACACTTCGCAATGAATATTATATCTTATCATGAAACATAGATGTGAGATGCGATATCGCGTTCTAAGAAGCATCAGAACTCTATTGCTACGATACGTAGACATCTGCAAACGCTATTTCCTAGCATGGAAGTGTCTTATTTACATTCTTTTGAAGTGAATACGAGGTATACATGACACTTCGCAATGAATATTATATCTTATCATGAAACATAAAAGGGAGATGCGATATCGCGTTCTAAGAAGCATTAGAACTCTATTGCTACGATACGTAGACATCTGCAAACTCTATTTCTTAGCATGGAAGGGTCGCATTTACACTCTTTTGAAGTGAGTACGATGTATACATAACACTCCATAATGAATATTATATCTTATCATGAAACATAGCAGTGAGAAGCGATATCGCGTTTTAAGAAGCATTAGAACTCTATTGCTACGATACGTAGACATCTGCAAACGCTATTTCCTAGCATGGAAGTGTCGCATTTACATTCCTTTGAAGTGAATACGAGATATACATGACACTTCGCAATGAATATTATAGCTTATCATGAAACATAGGAATGAGGTGCTATATCGCGTTTTGAGAAGCATTAGAACTCTAGAGCTACGACACGTAGACATCTGCAAACGCTATTTCCTAGCATGGAAGTGTCGCATTTACATTCATTTGAAGTGAATACGAGGTATACATGACACTTCGCGATGAATATTATACCTTATCATGAAACATAGAAGTGAGATGCGATATCGCGTTCTAAGAAGCATTAGAACTCTATTGCTACGATACGTAGACATCTGCAAACGCTATTTCCTAGCATGGAAGGGTCGCATTTACACTCTTTTGAAGTGAGTACGAGGTATACATAACACTCCATAATGAATATTATATCTTATCATGAAACATAGAGGTGAGATGCGATATCGCGTTCTAAGATGCACTAGAACTCTATTGCTACGATACGTAGACATCTGCAAACGCTATTTCCTAGGATGGAAGGGTCGCATTTACATTCTTTTGAAGTGAGTACGAGGTATACATAACACTCCATAATGAATATTATATCTTCTCATGAGACATAGGAATGAGGTGCTATATCGCGTTTTGAGAAGCATTAGAACTCTATTGCTACGATACGTAGACATCTGCAAACGCTATTTCCTAGCATGGAAGTGTCGCATTTACATTCGTTTGAAGTGAATACGAGATATACATGACACTTCGCAATGATTATTATACCTTATCATGAAACATAGGAATGAGATGCGATTTCGCGTTTTAAGAAGCATTAGAACTCTATTGCTACGATACGTAGACATCTGTAAACGCTATTTCTTAGCATGGAAGTGTCGCATTTACATTCATTTGAAGTGAATACGAGGTATACATTACACTTCGCAATGAATATTATACCTTATCATGAAACATAGAAGGGAGATGCGATATCGCGTTTTAGGAAGCATTGAAACTCTATTGCTGCGATACGTAGACATCTGCAAACGCTATTTCCTATCAAGGAAGTGTCGCATTTACATTCTTGTGAAGAGAAATCGCGGTATACATGACACTTCGCAATGAATATTATATCTTATCATGAAACATAAAAGGGAGATGCGATATCGCGTTCTAAGAAGCATTAGAACTCTATTGCTACGATACGTAGACATCTGCAAACGCTATTTCCTAGCATGGAAGGGTCGCATTTACACTCTTTTGAAGTGAGTACGAGGTATACATAACACTCCATAATGAATATTATATCATTTCATGAAACATAGCAGTAGGATGCGATATCGCGTTTTAAGAAGCATTAGAACCCTATTGCTACGATACGTAGACATCTGCAAACTCTATTTCCTAGCAAGGAAATTTCGCACTTACATTCCTCTGAAGTGAATACGAGGTATACATAACATTACACAATGAATATTATATCTTATTACGAAACACAGAAATGAAATACGACATCTCGTTTCAAGAATCATTAGTACTCTATTGATGTGATACGTAGACATCTCCAAACAATATTTCCTAGCAAGGAAGTGTCGCATTTACATTCTTGCGAAGTGAAATCGAGGTATACATGACACTTCGCAATGAATGTTATATCTTATGAGACATAGGAATGAGGTGCTATATCGCGTTTTGAGAAGCATTAGAACTCTATTGCTAATATGCGTAGACATCTGCAAACTCTATTTCCTAGCATTACACTTACATTCCACTGGCATTCCACTGAAGTGAATACGAGGTATACATAACACTCCACAAGGAATATTATATTTTATCACGAAACATAGAAATGAAATGCGGCATCTTGTTTTAAGACGCACCCGAACTCTATTGCTACGATACGTAGACATCTGCAAATGCTATTTCCTAGCATGGAAGTGTCATATTTACATTCTTTTGAAGTGAATACGAGGTATACATGACACTTCGCAATGAATATTATATCTTATCATGAAACATAGATGTGAGATGCGATATCGCGTTCTAAGAAGCATCAGAACTCTATTGCTACGATACGTAGACATCTGCAAACGCTATTTCCTAGCATGGAAGTGTCTTATTTACGTTCTTTTGAAGTGAATACGAGGTATACATGACACTTCGCAATGAATATTATATCTTATCATGAAACATAAAAGGGAGATGCGATATCGCGTTCTAAGAAGCATTAGAACTCTATTGCTACGATACGTAGACATCTGCAAACGCTATTTCCTAGCATGGAAGTGTCGCATTTACACTCTTTTGAAGTGAGTACGAGGTATACATAACACTCCATAATGAATATTATATCTTTTCATGAAACATAGCAGTAGGATGCGATATCGCGTTTTAAGAAGCATTAGAACTCTATTGCTACGATACGTAGACATCTGCAAACTCTATTTCCTAGCAAGGAAATTTCGCACTTACATTCCTCTGAAGTGAATACGAGGTATACATAACATTACACAATGAATATTATATCTTATTACGAAACACAGAAATGAAATACGACATCTCGTTTCAAGAATCATTAGTACTCTATTGCTGTGATACGTAGACATCTCCAAACAATATTTCCTAGCAAGGAAGTGTCGCATTTACATTCTTGCGAAGTGAAATCGAGGTATACATGACACTTCGCAATGAATGTTATATCTTATCATGAGACATAGGAATGAGGTGCTATATCGCGTTTTGAGAAGCATTAGAACTCTATTGCTAATATGCGTAGACATCTGCAAACTCTATTTCCTAGCATTACACTTACATTCCACTGGCATTCCACTGAAGTGAATACGAGGTATACATAACACTCCACAATGAATATTATATTTTATCACGAAACATTGAAATGAAATGCGGCATCTTGTTTTAAGACGCACTCGAACTCTATTGCTACGATACGTAGACATCTGCAAATGCTATTTCCTAGCATGGAAGTGTCATATTTACATTCTTTTGAAGTGAATACGAGGTATACATGACACTTCGCAATGAATATTATATCTTATCATGAAACATAGATGTGAGATGCGATATCGCGTTCTAAGAAGCATCAGAACTCTATTGCTACGATACGTAGACATCTGCAAACGCTATTTCCTAGCATGGAAGTGTCTTATTTACATTCTTTTGAAGTGAATACGAGGTATACATGACACTTCGCAATGAATATTATATCTTATCATGAAACATAAAAGGGAGATGCGATATCGCGTTCTAAGAAGCATTAGAACTCTATTGCTACGATACGTAGACATCTGCAAACTCTATTTCTTAGCATGGAAGGGTCGCATTTACACTCTTTTGAAGTGAGTACGATGTATACATAACACTCCATAATGAATATTATATCTTATCATGAAACATAGCAGTGAGAAGCGATATCGCGTTTTAAGAAGCATTAGAACTCTATTGCTACGATACGTAGACATCTGCAAACGCTATTTCCTAGCATGGAAGTGTCGCATTTACATTCCTTTGAAGTGAATACGAGATATACATGACACTTCGCAATGAATATTATAGCTTATCATGAAACATAGGAATGAGGTGCTATATCGCGTTTTGAGAAGCATTAGAACTCTAGAGCTACGACACGTAGACATCTGCAAACGCTATTTCCTAGCATGGAAGTGTCGCATTTACATTCATTTGAAGTGAATACGAGGTATACATGACACTTCGCGATGAATATTATACCTTATCATGAAACATAGAAGTGAGATGCGATATCGCGTTCTAAGAAGCATTAGAACTCTATTGCTACGATACGTAGACATCTGCAAACGCTATTTCCTAGCATGGAAGGGTCGCATTTACACTCTTTTGAAGTGAGTACGAGGTATACATAACACTCCATAATGAATATTATATCTTATCATGAAACACAGCAGTGAGGTGCAATATCTCGTTTTAAGAAGCATTAGAACTCTATTGCTACGGTACGTAGACATCTGCAAACGCTATTTCCTAGCATGGAAGTGTCATATTTACATTCTTCTGAAGTGAATACGAGGTATACATGACACTTCGCAATGAATATTATATCTTATCATGAATCATAGAAGTGAGATGCGATATCGCCTTCTAAGAAGCACTAGAACTCTATTGCTACGATACGTAGACATCTGCAAACGCTATTTCCTAGCATGGAAGGGTCGCATTTACATTCTTTTGAAGTGAGTACGAGGTATACATATCACTCCATAATGAATATTATATCTTATCATGAAACACAGCAGTGAGGTGCAATATCTCGTTTTAAGAAGCATTAGAACTCTATTGCTACGGTACGTAGACATCTGCAAACGCTATTTCCTAGCATGGAAGTGTCATATTTACATTCTTCTGAAGTGAATACGAGGTATACATGACACTTCGCAATGAATATTATATCTTATCATGAATCATAGAAGTGAGATGCGATATTGCCTTCTAAGAAGCACTAGAACTCTATTGCTACGATACGTAGACATCTGCAAACGCTATTTCCTAGCATGGAAGTGTCGCATTTACATTCTTTTGATGTGAAACGAGATATACATGACACTTCGCAATGAATATTATATCTTGTCATGAAACATAGGAAGGAGGTGCTATATCGCGTTTTGAGATGCATTAGAACTCTATTGCTACGATACGTAGACATGTGCAAAGGCTATTCCCTAGCATGGAAGGGTCGCATTTACATTCTTTTGAAGTGAGTACGATGTATACATATCACTCCGTAATGAATATTATATCTTATCATGAAGCATAGCAGTGAGATGCGATATCGCGTTTTAAGACGCATTAGAACTCTATTGCTACGATACGTAGACATCTGCAAAGGCTATTCCCTAGCATGGAAGTGTCGCATTTACATTCTTTTGATGTGAATACGAGATATACATGACACATCGAAATGAATATTATATCTTATCATGAAACATAGGAATGAGGTGCTATATCGCGTTTTGAGAATCATTAGAACTCTATTGCTACGATACGTAGACATCTGCAAACGCTATTTCCTAGCATGGAAGTGTCGCATTTACATTCTTTTGAAGTGAATACGAGGTATACATGACACTTCGCAATGAATATTATATCTTATCATGAAACATAAAAGTGAGATGCGATATCGCGTTCTATGAAGCATTAGAACTCTATTGCTACGATACGTAGACATCTGCAAAGGCTATTCCCTAGCATGGAAGGGTCGCATTTACATTCTTTTGAAATGAGTACGAGGTATACATATCACTCCATAATGAATATTATATCTCATCATGAAACATAGCAGTGAGATGCGACATCTCGTTTTAAAAAGCATTATTACGCTATTGCTACGATACGTAGACATCTGCAAACGCTATTTCCTAGCATGGAAGTGTCGCATTTACATTCATTTGAAGTGAATACGAGGTATACATGACACTTCGCAATGAATATTATACCTTATCATGAAACATAGAAGGGAGATGCGATATCGCGTTTTAGGAAGCATTGGAACTCTATTGCTGCGAAATGTAGACATATGCAAACGCTATTTCCTAGCATGGAAGTGTCGCATTTACATTCTTTTGAAGTGAATACGAGGTATACATGACACTTCGCAATGAATATTATATCTTATCATGAAACATAGGAATGAGGTGCTATATCGCGTTTTGAGAAGCATTAGAACTCTAGAGCTACGAGACGTAGACATCTGCAAACGCTATTTCCTAGCATGGAAGTGTCGCATTTACATTCATTTGAAGTGAATACGAGGTATACATGACACTTCGCGATGAATATTATACCTTATCATGAAACATAGAAGTGAGATGCGATATCGCGTTCTAAGAAGCATTAGAACTCTATTGCTACGATACGTAGACATCTGCAAACGCTATTTCCTAGCATGGAAGGGTCGCATTTACACTCTTTTGAAGTGAGTACGAGGTATACATAACACTCCATAATGAATATTATATCTTTTCATGAAACATAGAAGTGAGATGCGATATCGCGTTCTAAGAAGCATTAGAACTCTATTGCTACGATACGTAGACATCTGCAAAGGCTATTTCCTAGCATGGAAGGGTCGCATTTACATTCTTTTGAAGTGAGTACGAGCTATACATAACACTCCATAATGAATATTATATCTTATCATGAAACACAGCAGTGAGGTGCAATATCTCGTTTTAAGAAGCATTAGAACTCTATTGCTACGGTACGTAGACATCTGCAAACGCTATTTCCTAGCATGGAAGTGTCATATTTACATTCTTCTGAAGTGAATACGAGGTATACATGACACTTCGCAATGAATATTATATCTTATCATGAATCATAGAAGTGAGATGCGATATCGCCTTCTAAGAAGCACTAGAACTCTATTGCTACGATACGTAGACATCTGCAAACGCTATTTCCTAGCATGGAAGGGTCGCATTTACATTCTTTTGAAGTGAGTACGAGGTATACATATCACTCCATAATGAATATTATATCTTATCATGAAACACAGCAGTGAGGTGCAATATCTCGTTTTAAGAAGCATTAGAACTCTATTGCTACGGTACGTAGACATCTGCAAACGCTATTTCCTAGCATGGAAGTGTCATATTTACATTCTTCTGAAGTGAATACGAGGTATACATGACACTTCGCAATGAATATTATATCTTATCATGAATCATAGAAGTGAGATGCGATATCGCCTTCTAAGAAGCACTAGAACTCTATTGCTACGATACGTAGACATCTGCAAACGCTATTTCCTAGCATGGAAGTGTCGCATTTACATTCTATTGATGTGAAACGAGATATACATGACACTTCGCAATGAATATTATATCTTGTCATGAAACATAGGAAGGAGGTGCTATATCGCGTTTTGAGAAGCATTAGAACTCTATTGCTACGATACGTAGACATGTGCAAAGGCTATTCCCTAGCATGGAAGGGTCGCATTTACATTCTTTTGAAGTGAGTACGATGTATACATATCACTCCGTAATGAATATTATATCTTATCATGAAGCATAACAGTGAGATGCGATATCGCGTTTTAAGACGCATTAGAACTCTATTGCTACGATACGTAGACATCTGCAAAGGCTATTCCCTAGCATGGAAGTGTCGCATTTACATTCTTTTGATGTGAATACGAGATATACATGACACATCGCAATGAATATTATATCTTATCATGAAACATAGGAATGAGGTGCTATATCGCGTTTTGAGAATCATTAGAACTCTATTGCTACGATACGTAGACATCTGCAAACGCTATTTCCTAGCATGGAAGTGTCGCATTTACATTCTTTTGAAGTGAATACGAGGTATACATGACACTTCGCAATGAATATTATATCTTATCATGAAACATAAAAGTGAGATGCGATATCGCGTTCTAAGGAGCATTAGAACTCTATTGCTACGATACGTAGACATCTGCAAAGGCTATTCCCTAGCATGGAAGGGTCGCATTTACATTCTTTTGAAATGAGTACGAGGTATACATATCACTCCATAATGAATATTATATCTCATCATGAAACATAGCAGTGAGATGCGACATCTCGTTTTAAAAAGCATTATTACGCTATTGCTACGATACGTAGACATCTGCAAACGCTATTTCCTAGCATGGAAGTGTCGCATTTACATTCATTTGAAGTGAATACGAGGTATACATGACACTTCGCAATGAATATTATACCTTATCATGAAACATAGAAGGGAGATGCGATATCGCGTTTTAGGAAGCATTGGAACTCTATTGCTGCGATATGTAGACATATGCAAACGCTATTTCCTAGCATGGAAGTGTCGCATTTACATTCTTTTGATGTGAATACGAGATATACATGACACTTCGCAATGAATATTATATCTTATCATGAAACATAGATATGAGGTGCTATATCGCGTTTTGAGGAGCATTAGAACTCCATTGCTACGATACGTAGACATCTGCAAACGCTATTTCCTAGCATGGAAGTGTCGCATTTACATTCTTTTGAAGTGAATACGAGGTATACATGACACATCGCAATGAATATTATATCTTATCATGAAACATAGGAATGAGATGCGATATCGCGTTTTAGGAAGCATTAGAACTCTATTGCTACGATACGTAGACATATTCAAACGCTATTTCCTAGCATGGAAGTGTCTTATTTACGTTCTTTTGAAGTGAATACGAGGTATACATGACACTTCGCAATGAATATTATATCTTATCATGAAACATAGAGGTGAGATGCGATATCGCGTTCTAAGAAGCACTAGAACTCTATTGCTACGATACGTAGACATCTGCAAACGCTATTTCCTAGGATGGAAGGGTCGCATTTACATTCTTTTGAAGTGAGTACGAGGTATACATAACACTCCATAATGAATATTATATCTTCTCATGAAACATAGGAATGAGGTGCTATATCGCGTTTTGAGAAGCATTAGAACTCTATTGCTACGATACGTAGACATCTGCAAACGCTATTTCCTAGCATGGAAGTGTCGCATTTACATTCGTTTGAAGTGAATACGAGATATACATAACACTTCGCAATGAATATTATATCTTATCATGAAACATAGGAATGAGATGCGATATCGCGTTTTAAGAAGCATTAGAACTCTATTGCTACGATACGTAGACATCTGCAAACGCTATTTCCTAGCATGGAAGTGTCGCATTTACATTCGTTTGAAGTGAATACGAGATATACATGACACTTCGCAATGAATATTATATCTTATCATGAAACATAGGAATGAGGTGCTATATCGCGTTTTGAGAAGCATTAGAACTCTATTGCTACGATACGTAGACATCTGCAAACGCTATTTCCTAGCATGGAAGTGTCGCATTTACATTCATTTGAAGTGAATACGAGGTATACATGACACTTCGCAATGAATATTATACCTTATCACGAAACATAGAAGGGAGATGCGATATCGCGTTTTAGGAAGCATTGGAACTCTATTGCTGCGATACGTAGACATCTGCAAACGCTATTTCCTAGCATGGAAGTGTCGCATTTACATTCTTTTGATGTGAATACGAGATATACATGACACTTCGCAATGAATATTATATCTTATCATGAAACATAGGAATGAGGTGCTATATCGCGTTTTGAGAAGCATTAGAACTCTATTGCTACGATACGTAGACATCTGCAAACGCTATTTCCTAGCATGGAAGTGTCGCATTTACATTCTTTTGAAGTGAATACGAGGTATACATGACACATAGCAATGAATATTATATGTTATCATGAAACATAAAAGTGAGATGCGATATCGCCTTTTAAGAAGCATTAGAACTCTATTGTTACGATACGTAGACATCTGCAAACGCAATTTCCTAGCATGGAAGTGTCGCATTTACATTCGTTTGAAGTGACTACGAGATATACATGACACTTCGCAATGAATATTATATCTTATCATGAAACATAGAGGTGAGATGCGATATCGCGTTCTAAGATGCACTAGAACTCTATTGCTACGATACGTAGACATCTGCAAACGCTATTTCCTAGGATGGAAGGGTCGCATTTACATTCTTTTGAAGTGAGTACGAGGTATACATAACACTCCATAATGAATATTATATCTTCTCATGAGACATAGGAATGAGGTGCTATATCGCGTTTTGAGAAGCATTAGAACTCTATTGCTACGATACGTAGACATCTGCAAACGCTATTTCCTAGCATGGAAGTGTCGCATTTACATTCGTTTGAAGTGAATACGAGATATACATGACACTTCGCAATGATTATTATACCTTATCATGAAACATAGGAATGAGATGCGATTTCGCGTTTTAAGAAGCATTAGAACTCTATTGCTACGATACGTAGACATCTGTAAACGCTATTTCTTAGCATGGAAGTGTCGCATTTACATTCATTTGAAGTGAATACGAGGTATACATTACACTTCGCAATGAATATTATACCTTATCATGAAACATAGAAGGGAGATGCGATATCGCGTTTTAGGAAGCATTGAAACTCTATTGCTGCGATACGTAGACATCTGCAAACGCTATTTCCTATCAAGGAAGTGTCGCATTTACATTCTTGTGAAGAGAAATCGCGGTATACATGACACTTCGCAATGAATATTATATCTTATCATGAAACATAAAAGGGAGATGCGATATCGCGTTCTAAGAAGCATTAGAACTCTATTGCTACGATACGTAGACATCTGCAAACGCTATTTCCTAGCATGGAAGGGTCGCATTTACACTCTTTTGAAGTGAGTACGAGGTATACATAACACTCCATAATGAATATTATATCTTTTCATGAAACATAGCAGTAGGATGCGATATCGCGTTTTAAGAAGCATTAGAACTCTATTGCTACGATACGTAGACATCTGCAAACTCTATTTCCTAGCAAGGAAATTTCGCACTTACATTCCTCTGAAGTGAATACGAGGTATACATAACATTACACAATGAATATTATATCTTATTACGAAACACAGAAATGAAATACGACATCTCGTTTCAAGAATCATTAGTACTCTATTGCTGTGATACGTAGACATCTCCAAACAATATTTCCTAGCAAGGAAGTGTCGCATTTACATTCTTGCGAAGTGAAATCGAGGTATACATGACACTTCGCAATGAATGTTATATCTTATCATGAGACATAGGAATGAGGTGCTATATCGCGTTTTGAGAAGTATTAGAACTCTATTGCTAATATGCGTAGACATCTGCAAACTCTATTTCCTAGCATTACACTTACAATCCACTGGCATTCCACTGAAGTGAATACGAGGTATACATAACACTCCACAATGAATATTATATTTTATCACGAAACATTGAAATGAAATGCGGCATCTTGTTTTAAGACGCACTCGAACTCTATTGCTACGATACGTAGACATCTGCAAATGCTATTTCCTAGCATGGAAGTGTCATATTTACATTCTTTTGAAGTGAATACGAGGTATACATGACACTTCGCAATGAATATTATATCTTATCATGAAACATAGATGTGAGATGCGATATCGCGTTCTAAGAAGCATCAGAACTCTATTGCTACGATACGTAGACATCTGCAAACGCTATTTCCTAGCATGGAAGTGTCTTATTTACATTCTTTTGAAGTGAATACGAGGTATACATGACACTTCGCAATGAATATTATATCTTATCATGAAACATAAAAGGGAGATGCGATATCGCGTTCTAAGAAGCATTAGAACTCTATTGCTACGATACGTAGACATCTGCAAACTCTATTTCTTAGCATGGAAGGGTCGCATTTACACTCTTTTGAAGTGAGTACGATGTATACATAACACTCCATAATGAATATTATATCTTATCATGAAACATAGCAGTGAGAAGCGATATCGCGTTTTAAGAAGCATTAGAACTCTATTGCTACGATACGTAGACATCTGCAAACGCTATTTCCTAGCATGGAAGTGTCGCATTTACATTCATTTGAAGTGAATACGAGGTATACATGACACTTCGCAATGAATATTATACCTTATCATGAAACATAGAAGAGAGATGCGATATCGCGTTTTAGGAAGCATTAGAACTCTATTGCTGCGATACGTAGACATCTGCAAACGCTATTTCCTAGCATGGAAGTGTCGCATTTACATTCCTTTGAAGTGAATACGAGATATACATGACACTTCGCAATGAATATTATAGCTTATCATGAAACATAGGAATGAGGTGCTATATCGCGTTTTGAGAAGCATTAGAACTCTATTGCTATTATACGTAGACATCTGCAAACTCTATTTCCTAGCAAGGAAATTTCGCACTTATATTCCACTGAAGTGAATACGAGGTATACATATCATTACACAATGAATATTATATCTTATTACGAAACATAGAAGTGAAATACGACATCTCGTTTTAAGAAGCATTAGTACTCTATTGCTGTGATACGTAGACATCTGCAAACAAGATTTCCTTGCAAGGAAGTGTCGCATTTACATTCTTTTGTAGTGAATACGAGGTATACATGACACTTCGCATTGAATATTATATCTTATCATGAAACATAGAAGTGAAATGCGATATCGCGTTCTAAGAAGCATTAGTACTCTATTGCTACGATACGTAGACATCTGCAAACGCTATTTCCTAGCATGGAAGTGTCGCATTTACATTCCTTTGAAGTGAATACGAGATATACATGACACTTCGCAATGAATATTATAGCTTATCATGAAACATAGGAATGAGGTGCTATATCGCGTTTTGAGAAGCATTAGAACTCTATTGCTATTATACGTAGACATCTGCAAACTCTATTTCCTAGCAAGGAAATTTCGCACTTACATACCACTGAAGTGAATACGAGGTATACATAGCATTACACAATGAATATTATATCTTATTACGAAACATAGAAGTGAAATACGACATCTCGTTTTAAGAAGCATTAGTACTCTATTGCTGTGATACGTAGACATCTGCAAACAAGATTTCCTTGCAAGGAAGTGTCGCATTTACATTCTTTTGTAGTGAATACGAGGTATACATGACACTTCGCAATGAATATTATATCTTATCATGAAACATAGAAGTGAAATGCGATATCGCGTTCTAAGAAGCATTAGTACTCTATCGCTACGATACGTAGACATCTGCAAAGGCTATTTCCTAGCATGGAAGTGTCGCATTTACATTCCTTTGAAGTGAATACGAGGTATACATGACACTTCGCAATGAATATTATATCTTATCATGAAACATAGATGTGAGATGCGATATCGCGTTTTAAGAAGCATTAGAAATCTATTGCTACGATACGTAGACATCTGCAAACGGTATTTCCTAGCATGGAAGTGTCTTATTTACATTCTTTTGAAGTGAATACGAGGTATACATGACACTTCGCAATGAATATTATATCTTATCATGAAACACAAAAGGGAGATGCGATATCGCGTTCTAAGAAGCATTAGAACTCTATTGCTACGATACGTAGACATCTGCAAACTCTATTTCTTAGCATGGAAGGGTCGCATTTACACTCTTTTGAAGTGAATACGAGGTATACATAACACTCCACAATGAATATTATATTTTATCACGAAACATAGAAATGAAATGCGGCATCTTGTTTCAAGACGCACTCGAACTCTATTGCTACGATACGTAGATATCTGCAAACGCTATTTCCTAGCATGGAAGTGTCGCATTTACATTCTTTTGAAGTGAATACGAGATATACATGACACTTCTTAATGAATATTATATTTTATCATGAAACACAAAAGGGAGATGCGATATCGCGTTCTAAGAAGCATTAGAACTCTATTGCTACGATACGTAGACATCTGCAAACGCTATTTCCTAGCATGGAAGGGTCGCATTTACACTCTTTTGAAGTGAGTACGAGGTATACATAACACTCCATAATGAATATTATATCTTTTCATGAAACATAGCAGTAGGATGCGATGTCGCGTTTTAAGAAGCATTAGAACTCTATTGCTACGATACGTAGACATCTGCAAACTCTATTTCCTAGCAAGGAAATTTCGCACTTACATTCCTCTGAAGTGAATACGAGGTATACATAACATTACACAATGAATATTATATCTTATTACGAAACATAGAAATGAAATACGACATCTCGCTTCAAGAATCATTAGTACTCTATTGCTGTGATACGTAGACATCTCCAAACAATATTTCCTAGCAAGGAAGTGTCGCATTTACATTCTTGTGAAGTGAAATCGAGGTATACATGACACTTCGCAATGAATATTATATCTTATCATGAGACATAGGAATGAGGTGCTATATCGCGTTTTGAGAAGCATTAGAACTCTATTGCTAATATGCGTAGACATCTGCAAACTCTATTTCCTAGCATTACACTTACATTCCACTGGCATTCCACTGAAGTGAATACGAGGTATACATAACACTCCACAATGAATATTATATTTTATCACGAAACATAGAAATGAAATGCGGCATCTTGTTTTAAGACGCACTCGAACTCTATTGCTACGATACGTAGACATCTGCAAATGCTATTTCCTAGCATGGAAGTGTCATATTTACATTCTTTTGAAGTGAATACGAGGTATACATGACACTTCGCAATGAATATTATATCTTATCATGAAACATAGATGTGAGATGCGATATCGCGTTCTAAGAAGCATCAGAACTCTATTGCTACGATACGTAGACATCTGCAAACGCTATTTCCTAGCATGGAAGTGTCATATTTACATTCTTTTGAAGTGAATACGAGGTATACATGACACTTCGCAATGAATATTATATCTTATCATGAAACACAAAAGGGAGATGCGATATCGCGTTCTAAGAAGCATTAGAACTCTATTGCTACGATACGTAGACATCTGCAAACTCTATTTCTTAGCATGGAAGGGTCGCATTTACACTCTTTTGAAGTGAATACGAGGTATACATAACACTCCACAATGAATATTATATTTTATCACGAAACATAGAAGTGAAATGCGGCATCTTGTTTCAAGACGCACTCGAACTCTATTGCTACGATACGTAGACATCTGCAAACGCTATTTCCTAGCATGGAAGTGTCGCATTTACATTCGTTTGAAGTGAATACGAGATATACATGACACTTCTTAATGAATATTATATTTTATCATGAAACATAGGAATGAGGTGCTATATCGCGTTTTAGGAAGCATTATAACTCTATTGCTAATATGCGTTGATATCTGCAAACTCAATTTCGTAGCATTACACTTACATTCCACTTACATTCCGCTGAAGTGAATACGAGGTATACATAACACTCCACAATGAATATTATATCTTATCACGAAACATAGAAATGAAATGCGGCATCTCGTTTTAAGACGCATTAGAACTCTATTGCTACGATACGTAGACATCTGCAAAGGATATTTCCTAGCATGGAAGTGTCATATTTACATTCTTTTGAAGTGAATACGAGGTATACATGACACTTCGCAATGAATATTATATCTTATCATGAAACATAGATGTAAGATGCGATATCGGTTTCTAAGAAGCATCAGAACTCTATTGCTACGATACGTAGACATCTGCAAACGCTATTTCCTAGCATGGAAGTGTCTTATTTACATTCTTTTGAAGTGAATACGAGGTATACATGACACTTCGCAATGAATATTATATCTTATCATGAAACATAAAAGGGAGATGCGATATCGCGTTCTAAGAAGCATCAGAACTCTATTGCTACGATACGTAGACATCTGCAAACGCTATTTCCTAGCATGGAAGTGTCTTATTTACATTCTTTTGAAGTGAATACGAGGTATACATGACACTTCGCAATGAATATTATATCTTATCATGAAACATAGAAGTGAGATGCGATATCGCGTTCTAAGAAGCATTAGAACTCTATTGCTACGATACGTAGACATCTGCAAACTCTATTTCCTAGCATCGAAGGGTCGCATTTACACTCTTTTGAAGTGAGTACGATGTATACATAACACTCCATAATGAATATTATATCTTTTCATGAAACATAGCAGTGAGATGCGATATCTCGTTTTAAGAAGCATTAGAAATCTATTGCTACGATACGTAGACATCTGCAAACGCTATTTCCTAGCATGGAAGTGTCGCATTTACATTCTTTTGAAGTGAATACGAGATATACATGACACTTCTTAGTGAATATTATATCTTATCATGAAACGTAGGAATGAGGTGCTATATCGCGTATTGAGAAGCATTAGAACTCTATTGCTATTATACGTAGACATCTGCAAACTCTATTTCCTAGCATGGACATGTGGCACTTACATTCCACTGAAGTGAATACGAGGTATACATAACATTACACAATGAGTATTATATCTTATTACGAAACATAGAAATGAAATACGACATCTCGTTTTAAGAAGCATTAGTACTCTATTGCTGTGATACGTAGACATCTGCAAACAATATTTCCTAGCAACGAAGTGTCGCATTTACATTCGTTTGAAGTGAATACGAGATATACATGACAGTTCGCAATGAGTATTATATCTTATCATGAAACATAGAGGTGAGATGCGATATCGCGTTCTAAGAAGCACTAGAACTCTATTGCTGCGATACGTAGACATCTACAAACGCTATTTCCTAGGATGGAAGGGTCGCATTTACATTCTTGTGAAGTGAAATCGAGGTACACATGACACTTCGCAATGAATATTATATCTTATCATGGAACATAGAAGTGAGATGCGATATCGCGTTCTAAGAAGCATTAGAACCCTATTGCTACGATACGTAGACATCTGCAAACACTATTTCCTAGCATGGAAGTGTCGCATTTACATTCTTTTGAAGTGAATACGAGGTATAGATGACACTTCGCAATGAATATTATATCTTATCATGAAACATAGAAGTGAGATGCGATATCGCGTTTTAAGGAGCATTGGAACTCTATTGCTACGATACGTAGACATCTGCAAACGCTATTTCCTAGGATGGAAGGGTCGCATTTACATTCTTTTGAAGTGAGTACGAGGTATACATAACACTCCATAATGAATATTATATCTTCTCATGAAACATAGGAATGAGGTGCTATATCGCGTTTTGAGAAGCATTAGAACTCTATTGCTACGATACGTAGACATCTGCAAACGCTATTTCCTAGCATGGAAGTGTCGCATTTACATTCGTTTGTAGTGAATACGAGATATACATGACACTTCGCAATGAATATTATATCTTATCATGAAACATAGGAATGAGATGCGATATCGCGTTTTAAGAAGCATTAGAACTCTATTGCTACGATACGTAGACATCTGCAAACGCTATTTCCTAGCATGGAAGTGTCGCATTTACATTCGTTTGAAGTGAATACGAGATATACATGACACTTCGCAATGAATATTATACCTTATCATGAACCATAGAAGAGAGATGCGATATCGCGTTTTAAGAAGCATAAGAACTCTATTGCTGCGATATGTAGACATCTGCAAACTCTATTTCCTAGCATGGACATGTGGCACTTACATTCCACTGAAGTGAATACGAGGTATATATAACATTACACAATGAGTATTATATCTTATTACGAAACATAGAAATGAAATACGCCATCTCGTTTTAAGAAGCATTAGTACTCTATTGCTGTGATACGTAGACATCTGCAAACAATATTTCCTAGCAAGGAAGTGTCGCATTTACATTCTTGTGAAGTGAAATCGAGGTATACATGACACTTCGCACTGAATAATATATCTTATCATGAAACATAGAAGAGAGGTGCGATATCGCATTTTAGGGAGCATTACAACTCTATTGCTGTGATACGTAGACATCTGCAATCAATATTTCCTAACAAGGGAGTGTCGCATTTACATTCTTGTGAAGTGAAATCGAGGTATACATGAAACTTCGCAAAGAATATTATATCTTATCATGGAACATAGAAGTGAGATGCGATATTGCGTTCTAAGAAGCATTAGAACCCTATTGCTACGATACGTAGACATCTGCAAACTCTATTTCCTAGCATGGACATGTGGCACTTACATTCCACTGAAGTGAATACGAGGTATACATAACATTACACAATGAGTATTATATCTTATTACGAAACATAGAAATGAAATACGACATCTCGTTTTAAGAAGCATTATTACTCTATTGCTGTGATACGTAGACATCTGCAAACAATATTTCCTAGCAAGGAAGTGTCGCATTTACATTCTTGTGAAGTGAAATCGAGGTATACATGACACTTCGCAATGAATATTATACCTTATCATGAAACATAGAAGAGAGATGCCATATCGCGTTTTAGGACGCATTAGAACTCTATTGCTGCGATACGTAGACATCTGCAAACGCTATTTCCTAGCATGGAAGTGTCGCATTTACATTCTTTTGAAGTGAGTACGAGGTATACATATCGCTCCATAATGAATATTATATCTTCTCATGAAACATAGGAATGAGGTGCTATATCGCGTTTTGAGAAGCATTAGAACTCTATTGCTACGATACGTAGACATCTGTAAACGCTATTTCCCAGCATGGAAGTGTCGCATTTACATTCGTTTGAAGTGAATACGAGATTTACATGACACTTCGCAATGAATATTATATCTTATCATGAAACATAGGAATGAGATGCGATATCGCGTTTTAAGAAGCATTAGAACTCTATTGCTACGATACGTAGACATCTGCAAACGCTATTTCCTAGCATGGAAGTGTCGCATTTACATTCGTTTGAAGTGAAAACGAGATATACATGACACTTCGCAATGAATATTATATCTTATCATGAAACATAGAAGTGAGATGCGATATCGCGTTCTAAGAAGCACTAGAACTCTATTGCTACGATACGCAGACATCTGCAAACGCTATTTCCCAGGATGGAAGGGACGCATTTACATTTTTTTGAAGTGAGTACGAGGTATACATAACACTCCATAATGAATATTACATCTTATCATGAAACATAGGAAGGAGGTGCTATATCGCGTTTTGAGAAGCATTAGAACTCTATTGCTACGATACGTAGACATCTGCAAACGCTATTTCCTAGCATGGAAGTGTCGCATTTACATTCTTTTGATGTGAATACGAGATATACATGACACTTCGCAATGAATATTATATCTTCTCATGAAACATAGAAGGGAGATGCGATATCGCGTTTTAGGAAGCGTTGGAACTCTATTGCTGCGATACGTAGACATCTGCAAACGCTATTTCCTAGCATGGAAGTGTCGCATTTACATTCTTTTGATGTGAATACGAGATATACATGACACATCGCAATGAATATTATATCTTATCATGAAACATAGGAATGAGGTGCTATATCGCGTTTTGAGAAGCATTAGAACTCTATTGCTACGATACGTAAACATCTGCAAAGGCTATTCCCTAGCATGGAAGTGTCGCATTTACATTCTTTTGATGTGAATACGAGATATACATGACACATTGCAATGAATATTATATCTTATCATGAAACATAGGAATGAGGTGCTATATCGCGTTTTGAGAAGCATTAGAACTCTATTGCTACGATACGTAGACATCTGCAAACGCTATTTCCTAGCATGGAAGTGTCGCATTTACATTCTTTTGATGTGAATACGAGATATACATGACACTTCGCAATGAATATTATATCTTCTCATGAAACATAGAAGTGAGATGCGATATCGCGTTTTAAGGAGCATTAGAACTCTATTGCTACGATACGTAGACATCTGCAAACGCTATTTCCTAGCATGGAAGTGTCTTATTTACGTTCTTTTGAAGTGAATACGAGGTATACATGACACTTCGCAATGAATATTATACCTTATCATGAAACATAGAAGAGAGATGCGATATCGCGTTTTAGGAAGCATTAGAACTCTATGCTGAAGTGAATACGAGGTATATATAACATTACACAATGAGTATTATATCTTATTATGAAACATAGAAATGAAATACGACATCTCGTTTTAAGAAGCATTAGTACTCTATTGCTGTGATACGTAGACATCTGCAAACAATATTTCCTAGCAAGGAAGTGTCGCATTTACATTCTTGTGAAGTGAAATCGAGGTATACATGACACTTCGCACTGAATAATATATCTTATCATGAAACATAGAAGAGAGGTGCGATATCGCATTTTAGGGAGCATTAGAACTCTATTGCTACGATACGTAGACATCTGCAAACAATATTTCCTAGCATTGAAGTGTCTTATTTACGTTCTTTTGGAGTGAATACGAGGTATACATGACACTTCGCAATGAATATTATACCTTATCATGAAGCATAGAAGGGAGATGCGATATCGCGTTTTAGGAAGCATTGCAACTCTATTGCTGCGATACGTAGACATCTGCAAACGCTATTTCCTAGCATGGAAGTGTCGCATTTACATTCTTTTGATGTGAATACGAGATATACATGACACTTCGCAATGAATATTATATCTTATCATGAAACATAGGAATGAGGTGCTATATCGCGTTTTGAGAAGCATTAGAACTCCATTGCTACGATACGTAGACATCTGCAAACGCTATTTCCTAGCATGGAAGTGTCGCATTTACATTCTTTTGAAGTGAATACGAGGTATACATGACACATCGCAATGAATATTATATCTTATCATGAAACATAGGAATGAGATGCGATATCGCGTTTTAGGAAGCATTAGAACTCTATTGCTACGATACGTAGACAAATTCAAACGCTATTTCCTAGCATGGAAGTGTCTTATTTACGTTCTTTTGAAGTGAATACGAGGTATACATGACACTTCGCAATGAATATTATATCTTATCATGAAACATAGAGGTGAGATGCTATATCGCGTTCTAAGAAGCACTAGAACTCTATTGCTACGATACGTAGACATCTGCAAACGCTATTTCCTAGGATGGAAGGGTCGCATTTACATTCTTTTGAAGTGAGTACGAGGTATACATAACACTCCATAATGAATATTATATCTTATCATGAAACATAGGAATGAGGTGCTATATCGCGTTTTGAGAAGCATTAGAACTCTATTGCTACGATACGTAGACATCTGCAAACGCTATTTCCTAGCATGGAAGTGTCGCATTTACATTCATTTGAAGTGAATACGAGGTATACATGACACTTCGCAATGAATATTATATCTTATCATGAAACATAGAAGTGAGATGCGATATCGCGTTCTAAGAAGCACTAGAACTCTATTGCTACGATACGCAGACATCTGCAAACGCTATTTCCCAGGATGGAAGGGACGCATTTACATTTTTTTGAAGTGAGTACGAGGTATACATAACACTCCATAATGAATATTACATCTTATCATGAAACATAGGAAGGAGGTGCTATATCGCGTTTTGAGAAGCATTAGAACTCTATTGCTACGATACGTAGACATCTGCAAACGCTATTTCCTAGCATGGAAGTGTCGCATTTACATTCTTTTGATGTGAATACGAGATATACATGACACTTCGCAATGAATATTATATCTTCTCATGAAACATAGAAGGGAGATGCGATATCGCGTTTTAGGAAGCGTTGGAACTCTATTGCTGCGATACGTAGACATCTGCAAACGCTATTTCCTAGCATGGAAGTGTCGCATTTACATTCTTTTGATGTGAATACGAGATATACATGACACATCGCAATGAATATTATATCTTATCATGAAACATAGGAATGAGGTGCTATATCGCGTTTTGAGAAGCATTAGAACTCTATTGCTACGATACGTAAACATCTGCAAAGGCTATTCCCTAGCATGGAAGTGTCGCATTTACATTCTTTTGATGTGAATACGAGATATACATGACACATTGCAATGAATATTATATCTTATCATGAAACATAGGAATGAGGTGCTATATCGCGTTTTGAGAAGCATTAGAACTCTATTGCTACGATACGTAGACATCTGCAAACGCTATTTCCTAGCATGGAAGTGTCGCATTTACATTCTTTTGATGTGAATACGAGATATACATGACACTTCGCAATGAATATTATATCTTCTCATGAAACATAGAAGTGAGATGCGATATCGCGTTTTAAGGAGCATTAGAACTCTATTGCTACGATACGTAGACATCTGCAAACGCTATTTCCTAGCATGGAAGTGTCTTATTTACGTTCTTTTGAAGTGAATACGAGGTATACATGACACTTCGCAATGAATATTATACCTTATCATGAAACATAGAAGAGAGATGCGATATCGCGTTTTAGGAAGCATTAGAACTCTATGCTGAAGTGAATACGAGGTATATATAACATTACACAATGAGTATTATATCTTATTATGAAACATAGAAATGAAATACGACATCTCGTTTTAAGAAGCATTAGTACTCTATTGCTGTGATACGTAGACATCTGCAAACAATATTTCCTAGCAAGGAAGTGTCGCATTTACATTCTTGTGAAGTGAAATCGAGGTATACATGACACTTCGCACTGAATAATATATCTTATCATGAAACATAGAAGAGAGGTGCGATATCGCATTTTAGGGAGCATTAGAACTCTATTGCTACGATACGTAGACATCTGCAAACAATATTTCCTAGCATTGAAGTGTCTTATTTACGTTCTTTTGGAGTGAATACGAGGTATACATGACACTTCGCAATGAATATTATACCTTATCATGAAGCATAGAAGGGAGATGCGATATCGCGTTTTAGGAAGCATTGCAACTCTATTGCTGCGATACGTAGACATCTGCAAACGCTATTTCCTAGCATGGAAGTGTCGCATTTACATTCTTTTGATGTGAATACGAGATATACATGACACTTCGCAATGAATATTATATCTTATCATGAAACATAGGAATGAGGTGCTATATCGCGTTTTGAGAAGCATTAGAACTCCATTGCTACGATACGTAGACATCTGCAAACGCTATTTCCTAGCATGGAAGTGTCGCATTTACATTCTTTTGAAGTGAATACGAGGTATACATGACACATCGCAATGAATATTATATCTTATCATGAAACATAGGAATGAGATGCGATATCGCGTTTTAGGAAGCATTAGAACTCTATTGCTACGATACGTAGACAAATTCAAACGCTATTTCCTAGCATGGAAGTGTCTTATTTACGTTCTTTTGAAGTGAATACGAGGTATACATGACACTTCGCAATGAATATTATATCTTATCATGAAACATAGAGGTGAGATGCTATATCGCGTTCTAAGAAGCACTAGAACTCTATTGCTACGATACGTAGACATCTGCAAACGCTATTTCCTAGGATGGAAGGGTCGCATTTACATTCTTTTGAAGTGAGTACGAGGTATACATAACACTCCATAATGAATATTATATCTTATCATGAAACATAGGAATGAGGTGCTATATCGCGTTTTGAGAAGCATTAGAACTCTATTGCTACGATACGTAGACATCTGCAAACGCTATTTCCTAGCATGGAAGTGTCGCATTTACATTCATTTGAAGTGAATACGAGGTATACATGGCACTTCGCAATGAATATTATACCTTATCATGAAACATAGAAGGGAGATGCGATATCGCGTTTTAGGAAGCATTGGAACTCTATTGCTGCGATACGTAGACATCTGCAAACGCTATTTCCTAGCATGGAAGTGTCACATTTACATTCTTTTGATGTGAATACGAGATATACATGACACTTCGCAATGAATATTATATCTTATCATGAAACATAGGAATGAGGTGCTATATCGCGTTTTGAGAAGCATTAGAACTCTATTGCTACGATACGTAGACATCTGCAAACGCTATTTCCTAGCATGGAAGTGTCGCATTTACATTCCTTTGAAGTGAATACGAGGTATACATGACACATAGCAATGAATATTATATGTTATCATGAAACATAAAAGTGAGATGCGATATCGCGTTCTAAGAAGCATTAGAACTCTATTGCTACGATACGTAGACAGCTGCAAAGGCTATTCCCTAGCATAGAAGGGTCGCATTTACATTCTTTTGAAGTGAGTACGAGGTATACATATCACTCCATAATGAATATTATACCTTATCATGAAACATAGCAGTGAGATGCGACATCTCGTTTTAAGAAGCATTATTACTCTAATGCTACGGTACATAGACATCTGCAAACGCTATTTCCTAGCATGGCAGTGTCATATTTACATTCTTTTGAAGTGAATACGAGGTATACATGACACTTCGCAATGAATATTATATCTTATCTCGAAACATAGAAGTGAGATGCGATATCGCGTTTTAAGGAGCATTAGAACTCTATTGCTACGATACGTAGACATCTGCAAACGCTATTTCCTAGCATGGAAGTGTCTTATTTACGTTCTTTTGAAGTGAATACGAGGTATACATGACACTTCGCAATGAATATTATATCTTATCATGAAACATAGAGGTGAGATGCGATATCGCGTTCTAAGAAGCACTAGAACTCTATTGCTACGATACGTAGACATCTGCAAACGCTATTTCCTAGGATGGGAGGGTCGCATTTACATTCTTTTGAAGTGAGTACGAGGTATACATAACACTCCATAATGAATATTATATCTTCTCATGAAACATAGGAATGTGGTGCTATATCGCGTTTTGAGAAGCATTAGAACTCTATTGCTACGATACGTAGACATCTGCAAACGCTATTTCCTAGCATGGAAGTGTCGCATTTACATTCGTTTGAAGTGAATACAAGATATACATGACACTTCGCAATGAATATTATATCTTGTCATGAAACATAGGAATGAGATGCGATATCGCGTTTTAAGAAGCATTAGAACTCTATTGCTACGATACGTAGATATCTGCAAACGCTATTTCCTAGCATGGAAGTGTCGCATTTACATTCGTTTGAAGTGAATACGAGGTATACATGGCACTTCGCAATGAATATTATACCTTATCATGAAACATAGAAGGGAGATGCGATATCGCGTTTTAGGAAGCATTGGAACTCTATTGCTGCGATACGTAGACATCTGCAAACGCTATTTCCTAGCATGGAAGTGTCGCATTTACATTCTTTTGATGTGAATACGAGATATACATGACACTTCGCAATGAATATTATATCTTATCATGAAACATAGGAATGAGGTGCTATATCGCGTTTTGAGAAGCATTAGAACTCTATTGCTACGATACGTAGACATCTGCAAACGCTATTTCCTAGCATGGAAGTGTCGCATTTACATTCTTTTGAAGTGAATACGAGGTATACATGACACATAGCAATGAATATTATATGTTATCATGAAACATAAAAGTGAGATGCGATATCGCGTTCTAAGAAGCATTAGAACTCTATTGCTACGATACGTAGACATCTGCAAAGGCTATTCCCTAGCATAGAAGGGTCGCATTTACATTCTTTTGAAGTGAGTACGAGGTATACATATCACTCCATAATGAATATTATACCTTATCATGAAACATAGCAGTGAGATGCGACATCTCGTTTTAAGAAGCATTATTACTCTATTGCTACGGTACGTAGACATCTGCAAACGCTATTTCCTAGCATGGCAGTGTCATATTTACATTCTTTTGAAGTGAATACGAGGTATACATGACACTTCGCAATGAATATTATATCTTATCATGAAACATAGAAGTGAGATGCGATATCGCGTTTTAAGGAGCATTACAACTATATTGCTACGATACGTAGACATCTGCAAACGCTATTTCCTAGCATGGAAGTGTCTTATTTACGTTCTTTTGAAGTGAATACGAGGTATACATGACACTTCGCAATGAATATTATATCTTATCATGAAACATAGAGGTGAGATGCGATATCGCGTTCTAAGAAGCACTAGAACTCTATTGCTACGATACGTAGACATCTGCAAACGCTATTTCCTAGGATGGAAGGGTCGCATTTACATTCTTTTGAAGTGAGTACGAGGTATACATAACACTCCATAATGAATATTATATCTTCTCATGAAACATAGGAATGAGGTGCTATATCGCGTTTTGAGAAGCATTAGAACTCTATTGCTACGATACGTAGACATCTGCAAACGCTATTTCCTAGCATGGAAGTGTCGCATTTACATTCGTTTGAAGTGAATACGAGATATACATGACACTTCGCAATGATTATTATATCTTATCATGAAACATAGGAATGAGATGCGATTTCGCGTTTTAAGAAGCATTAGAACTCTATTGCTACGATACGTAGACATCTGTAAACGCTATTTCCTAGCATGGAAGTGTCGCATTTACATTCATTTGAAGTGAATACGAGGTATACATTACACTTCGCAATGAATATTATACCTTATCATGAAACATAGAAGGGAGATGTGATATCGCGTTTTAGGAAGCATTGAAACTCTATTGCTGCGATACGTAGACATCTGCAAACGCTATTTCCTAGCATGGAAGTGTCGCATTTACATTCTTGTGAAGAGAAATCGCGGTATACATGACACTTCGCAATGAATATTATATCTTATCATGAAACATAAAAGTGAGATGCGATATCGCGTTCTAAGAAGCATTGGAACTCCATTGCTACGATACGTAGACATCTGCAAAGGCTATTCCCTAGCATGGAAGGGTCGCATTTACATTCTTTTGAAGTGAGTACGAGGTATACATATCACTCCATAATGAATATTATATCTTATCATGAAACATAGCAGTGAGATGCGATATCGCGTTTTAAGAAGCATTAGAACTCTATTGCTACGATACGTAGACATCTGCAAACGCTATTTCCTAGCATGGAAGTGTCGCATTTACATGCATTTGAAGTGAATACGAGATATACATGACACTTCGCAATGAATATTATATCTTATCATGAAACATAGGAATGAGGTGCTATATCGCGTTTTGAGAAGCATTAGAACTCTATTGCTACGATACGTAGACATCTGCAAACGCTATTTCCTAGCATGGAAGTGTCGCACTTACATTCTTTTGAAGTGAATACGAGGTATACATAACACTTCGCAATGAATATTATATCTTATCATGAAACATAGATGTGAGATGCGATATCGCGTTTTAAGGAGCATTAGAACTCTACTGCTACGATACGTAGACATCTGCAAACGCTATTTCCTAGCATGGAAGTGTCTTATTTACGTTCTTTTGAAGTGAATACGAGGTATACATGACACTTCGCAGTGAATATTATATCTTATCATGAAACATAGAGGTGAGATGCGATATCGCGTTCTAAGCAGCACTAGAACTCTATTGCTACGATACGTAGACATCTGCAAACGCTATTTCCTAGGATGGAAGGGTCGCATTTACATTCTTTTGAAGTGAGTACGAGGTATACATAACACTCCATAATGAATATTATATCTTATCATGAAACATAAAAGTGAGATGCGATATCGCGTTCTAAGAGGCATTAGAACTCTGTTGCTACGATACGTAGACATCTGCAAAGGCTATTCCCTAGCATGGAAGGGTCACATTTACATTCTTTTGAAGTGAGTACTAGGTATACATATCACTCCATAATGAATATTATATCTTATCATGAAACATAGCAGTGAGATGCGACATCTCGTTTTAAGAAGCATTATTACGCTATTGCTACGATACGTAGACATCTGCAAACGCTATTTCCTAGCATGGAAGTGTCGCATTTACATTCTTTTGATGTGAATACGAGATACACATGACACTTCGCAATGAATATTATATCTTATCATGAAACATAAGAGTGAGGTGCTATATCGCGTTTTGAGAAGCATTAGAACTCTATTGCTACGATACGTAGACTTCTGCAAACGCTATTTCCTAGCATGGAAGTGTCGCATTTACATTCTTTTGAAGTGAATACGAGGTATACATGACACATCGCAATGAATATTATATCTTCTCATGAAACATAGGAATGAGGTGCTATATCGCGTTTTGAGAAGCATTAGAACTCTATTGCTACGATACGTAGACGTCTGCAAACGCTATTTCCTAGCATGGAAGTGTCGCATTTAAATTCGTTTGAAGTGAATACGAGATATACATGACACTTCGCAATGATTATTATAACTTATCATGAAACATAGGAATGAGATGCGATATCGCGTTTTAAGAAGCATTAGAACTCTATTGCTACGATACGTAGACATCTGCAAACGCTATTTCCTAGCATGGAAGTGTCGCATTTACATTCGTTTGAAGTAAATACGAGGTATACATTACACTTCGCAATGAATATTATACCTTATCCTGAAACATAGAAGGGAGATGCGATATCGCGTTTTAGGATGCATTGGAACTCTATTGCTGCGATACGTAGACATCTGCAAATGCTATTTCCTATCAAGGAAGTGTCGCATTTACATTCTTGTGAAGAGAAATCGCGGTATACATGACACTTCGCAATGAATATTATATCTTATCATATAACATAGAAGTGAGATGCGATATCGCGTCTTAAGAAGCATTAGAACCCTATTGCTACGATACGTGGACATCTGCAACCGCTACTTCCTAGCATGAAAGTGTCGCATTTACATTCATTTGAAGTGAGTACGAGGTATACATGACACTCCACAATGAATATTATATCTTATCACGGAACATAGAAATGAAATGAGGCATCTCGTTATAAGAAGCATTAGAACTCTATTGCTACGATACGTAGACATCTGCAAACGCTATTTCCTAGCATGGAAGTGTCGCAATTACATTCTTTTGATGTGAATACGAGATATACATGACACTTCGCAATGAATATTATATCTTCTCATGAAATATAGCAGTGAGATGCGATATCGCGTTTTAAGAAGCATTAGAACTCTATTGCTACGATACGTAGACATCTGCAAACGCTATTTCCTAGCATGGAAGTGTCGCATTTACATTCGTTTGAAGTGAATACGAGATATACATGACACTTCGCAATGAATATTATATCTTATCATGAAACATAGGCATGAGGTGCTATATCGCGTTTTGAGAAGCATTAGAACTCTATTGCTACGATACGTAGACATCTGCAAACGCTATTTCCTAGCATGGAAGTGTCGCATTTACATTCATTTGAAGTGAATACGAGGTATACATTACACTTCGCAATGAATATTATACCTTATCATGAAACATAGAAGGGAGATGCGATATCGCGTTTTAGGAAGCATTGAAACTCTATTGCTGCGATACGTAGACATCTGCAAACGCTATTTCCTATCAAGGAAGTGTCGCATTTACATTCTTGTGAAGAGAAATCGCGGTATACATGACACTTCGCAATGAATATTATATCTTATCATGAAACATAGGAATGAGGTGCTATATCGCGTTTTGAGAAGCATTAGAACTCTATTGCTACGATACGTAGACATCTGCAAACGCTATTTCCTAGCATGGAAGTGTCTTATTTACGTTCTTTTGAAAGTGAATACGAGGAATACACGACACTTCGCAATGAATATTGTATCTTATCATGGAACATAGAAGGGAGATGCGATATCGCGTTTTAGGAAGCATTGGAACTCTATTGCTGCGATACATAGAAGTCTGCAAACGCTATTTCCTAGCATGGATGTGTCGCATTTACATTCTTTTGATGTGAATACGAGGTATACAAGACACTCCACAATGAATATTATATCTTATCATGGAACATAGAAATGAAGTGAGGCATCTCGTTTTAAGAAGCATTAGAACTCTATTGCTACGATACGTAGACATCTGCAAAGGCTATTCCCTAGCATGGAAGGGTCCCATTTACATTCTTTTGAAGTGAGTACGAGGTATACATATCACTCCATAATGAATATTATATCTTATCATGAAACATAGCAGTGAGATGCGATATCGCGTTTTAAGAAGCATTAGAACTCTATTGCTACGATACGTAGACATCTGCAAACGCTATTTCCTAGCATGGAAGTGGTGCATTTACATGCATTTGAAGTTAATACGAGGTATACATGACACTTCGCAATGAATATTATACCTTATCATGAAACATAGAAGGGAGATGCGATATCGCGTTTTTGGAAGCATCGGAACTCTATTGCTGCGATACATAGACATCTGGAAACGCTATTTCCTAGCATGGAAGTGTCGCATTTACATTCTTTTGATGTGAATACGAGGTATACATGACACTCCACAATGAATATTATATCTTATCACGGAACATAGAAATGAAATGAGGCATCTCGTTTTAAGAAGCATTAGAACTCTATTGCTACGATACGTAGACATCTGCAAACGCTATTTCCTAGCATGGAAGTGTCGCATTTACATTCATTTGAAGTGAATACGAGGTATACATGACGCTTCGCAATGAATATTATACCTTATCATGAAACATAGAAGAGAGAAGCGATATCGCGTTTTAAGAAGCATTAGAACTCTATTGCTACGATACGTAGACATCTGCAAACGCTATTTCCTAGCATGGAAGTGTCGCATTTACATTCTTTTGAAGTGAATACGAGGTATACATGACACTTCGCAATGAATATTATATCTTATCATGAAACATAAAAGTGAGATGCGATATCGCGTTCTAAGAAGCATTAGAACTCTATTGCTACGATACGTAGACATCTGCAAAGGCTATTCCCTAGCATGGAAGGGTCGCATTTACATTCTTTTGAAGTGAGTACTAGGTATACATATCACTCCATAATGTATATTATATCTTATCATGAAACATAGCAGTGAGATGCGACATCTCGTTTTAAGAAGCATTATTACGCTATTGCTACGATACGTAGACATCTGCAAACGCTATTTCCTAGCATGGAAGTGTCGCATTTACATTCATTTGAAGTGAATACGAGGTATACATGACACTTCGCAATGAATATTATACCTTATCATGAAACATAGAAGGGAGATGCGATATCGCGTTTTAGGAAGCATTGGAACTCTATTGCTGCGATACGTAGACATCTGCAAACGCTATTTCCTAGCATGGAAGTGTCACATTTACATTCTTTTGATGTGAATACGAGGTATACATGACACTCCACAATGAATATTATATCTTCTCATGAAATATAGCAGTGAGATGCGATATCGCGTTTTAAGAAGCATTAGAACCCTATTGCTGCGATACGTAGACATCTGCAAACGCTATTTCCTAGCATGGATGTGTCGCATTTACATTCTTTTGATGTGAATACGAGGTATACATGACACTCCACAATGAGTATTATATCTTATCACGGAACATAGAAATGAAAGGAGGCATCTCGTTTTAAGAAGCATTAGAACTCTATTGGTACGATACGTAGACATCTGCAAACGCTATTTCCTAGCATGGAAGTGTCGCATTTACATTCATTTGAAGTGAATACGAGGTATACATGACGCTTCGCAATGAATATTATACCTTATCATGAAACATAGAAGAGAGGTGCGATATCGCGTTTTAAGAAGCATTAGAACTCTATTGCTACGATACGTAGACATCTGCAAACGCTATTTTCTAGCATGGAAGTGTCGCACTTACATTCATATCAAGTGAATACGAGGTATACATGACACTCCACAATGAATATTATATCTTATCACGGAACATAGAAATGAAATGAGGCATCTCGTTATAAGAAGCATTAGAACTCTATTGCTACGATACGTAGACATCTGCAAACGCTATTTCCTAGCATGGAAGTGTCGCAATTACATTCTTTTGATGTGAATACGAGATATACATGACACTTCGCAATGAAAATTATATCTTCTCATGTAATATAGCAGTGAGATGCGATATCGCGTTTTAAGAAGCATTAGAACTCTATTGCTACGATACGTAGACATCTGCAAACGCTATTTCCTAGCATGGAAGTGTCGCATTTACATTCGTTTGAAGTGAATACGAGATATACATGACACTTCGCAATGAATATTATATCTTATCATGAAACATAGGAATGAGGTGCTATATCGCGTTTTGAGAAGCATTTGAACTCTATTGCTACGAAACGTAGACATCTGCAAACGCTATTTCCTAGCTTGGAAGTGTCGCATTTACATTCTTTTGAAGTGAATACGAGGTATACATGACAGTTCGCAATGAATATTATATCTTATCATGAAACATAAAAGTGAGATGCGATATCGCGTTCTAAGAAGCATTGGAACTCTATTGCTACGATACGTAGACATCTGCAAAGGCTATTCCCTAGCATGGAAGGGTCGCATTTACATTCTTTTGAAGTGAGTACGAGGTATACATATCACTCCATAATGAATATTATATCTTATCATGAAACATAGCAGTGAGATGCGATATCGCGTTTCAAGAAGCATTAGAGCTCTATTGCTACGATACGTAGACATCTGCAAACGCTATTTCCTAGCATGGAAGTGTCGCATTTACATGCATTTGAAGTGAATACGAGGTATACATGACACTTCGCAATGAATATTATACCTTATCATGAAACATAGAAGGGAGATGCGATATCGCGTTTTAGGAAGCATTGGAACTCTATTGCTGCGATACGTAGACATCTGCAAACGCTATTTCCTAGCATGGAAGTGTCGCATTTACATTCTTTTGATGTGAATACGAGGTATACATGACACTCCACAATGAATATTATATCTTCTCATGAAATATAGCAGTGAGATGCGATATCGCGTTTTAAGAAGCATTAGAACTCTATTGCTACGATACGTAGACATCTGCAAACGCTATTTCCTAGCATGGAAGTGTCGCATTTACATTCGTTTGAAGTGAATACGAGATATACATGACACTTCGCAATGAATATTATATCTTATCATGAAACATAGGAATGAGGTGCTATATCGCGTTTTGAGAAGCATTTGAACTCTATTGCTACGAAACGTAGACATCTGCAAACGCTATTTCCTAGCTTGGAAGTGTCGCATTTACATTCTTTTGGAGTGAATACGAGGTATACATGACACTTCGCAATGAATATTATATCTTATCATGAAAGATAAAAGTGAGATGCGATATCGCGTTCTAAGAAGCATTGGAACTCTATTGCTACGATACGTAGACATCTGCAAAGGCTATTCCCTAGCATGGAAGGGTCGCATTTACATTCTTTTGAAGTGAGTACGAGGTATACATATCACTCCATAATGAATATTATATCTTATCATGAAACATAGCAGTGAGATGCGATATCGCGTTTTAAGAAGCATTAGTACTCTATTGCTACGATACGTAGACATCTGCAAACGCTATTTCCTAGCATGGAAGTGGTGCATTTACATGCATTTGAAGTGAATACGAGGTATACATGACACTTCGCAATGAATATTATACCTTATCATGAAACATAGAAGGGAGATGCGATATCGCGTTTTAGGAAGCATCGGAACTCTATTGCTGCGATACGTAGACAGCTGCAAACGCAATTTCCTAGCATGGAAGTGTCGCATTTACATTCTTTTGATGTGAATACGAGGTATACATGACACTCCACAATGAATATTATATCTTACCACGGAACATAGAAATGAAATGAGGCATCTCGTTTTAAGAAGCATTAGAACTCTATTGCTACGATACGTGGACATCTGCAAACGCTATTTCCTAGCATGGAAGTGTCGCATTTACATTCATTTGAAGTGAATACGAGGTATACATGACGCTTCGCAATGAATATTATACCTTATCATGAAACATAGAAGAGAGAAGCGATATCGCGTTTTAAGAAGCATTAGAACTCTATTGCTACGATACGTAGACATCTGCAAACGCTATTTCCTAGCATGGAAGTGTCGCATTTACATTCTTTTGAAGTGAATACGAGGTATACATGACACTTCGCAATGAATATTATATCTTATCATGAAACATAAAAGTGAGATGCGATATCGCGTTCTAAGAAGCATTAGAACTCTATTGCTACGATACGTAGACATCTGCAAAGGCTATTCCCTAGCATGGAAGGGTCGCATTTACATTCTTTTGAAGTGAGTACTAGGTATACATATCACTCCATAATGAATATTATATCTTATCATGAAACATAGCAGTGAGATGCGACATCCCGTTTTAAGAAGCATTGTTACGCTATTGCTACGATACGTAGACATCTGCAAACGCTATTTCCTAGCATGGAAGTGTCGCATTTACATTCATTTGAAGTGAATACGAGGTATAAATGACACTACGCAATGAATATTATACCTTATCATGAAACATAGAAGGGAGATGCGATATCGCGTTTTAGGAAGTATTGGAACTCTATTGCTGCGATACGTAGACATCTGCAAACGTTATTTCCTAGCATGGAAGTGTCGCATTTACATTCTTTTGATGTGAATACGAGATATACATGACACATCGCAATGAATATTATATCTTATCATGAAACATAGGAATGAGGTGCTATATCGCGTTTTGAGAAGCATTAGAACTCTATTGCTACGATACGTAGACATCTGCAAACGCTATTTCCTAGCATGGAAGTGTCGTATTTACATACGTTTGAAGTGAATACGAGGTATACATTACACTTCGCAATGAATATTATACCTTATCATGAAACACAGAAGGGAGATGCGATATCGCGTTTTAGGAAGCATTGGAACTCTATTGCTGCGATACGTAGACATCTGCAAACGCTATTTCCTATCAAGGAAGTGTCGCATTTACATTCTTGTGAAGAGAAATCGCGGTATACATGACACTTCGCAATGAATATTATATCTTATCATATAACATAGAAGTGAGATGCGATATCGCGTCTTAAGAAGCATTAGAACCCTATTGCTACGATACGTGGACATCTGCAACCGCTACTTCCTAGCATGAAAGTGTCGCATTTACATTCATTTGAAGTGAATACGAGGTATACATGACACTCCACAATGAATATTATATCTTATCGCGGAACATAGAAATGAAATGAGGCATCTCGTTATAAGAAGCATTAGAACTCTATTGCTACGATACGTAGACATCTGCAAACGCTATTTCCTAGCATGGAAGTGTCGCATTTACATTCATTTGAAGTGAATACGAGGTATACATGACACTTCGCAATGAATATTATACCTTATCATGAAACATAGAAGGGAGATGCGATATCGCGTTTTAGGAAGCATTGGAACTCTATTGCTGCGATACGTAGACATCTGCAAACGCTATATCCTAGCATGGAATTCTCGCATTTACATTCTTTTGATGTGAATACGAGATATACATGACACTTCGCAATGAATATTATATCTTATCATGAAACATAGGAATGAGGTGCTATATCGCGTTTTGAGAAGCATTAGAACTCTATTGCTACGATACGTAGACATCTGCAAACGCTATTTCCTAGCATGGAAGTGTCGTATTTACATTCGTTTGAAGTGAATACGAGGTATACATTACACTTCGCAATGAATATTATACCTTATCATGAAACACAGAAGGGAGATGCGATATCGCGTTTTAGGAAGCATTGGAACTCTATTGCTGCGATACGTAGACATCTGCAAACGCTATTTCCTATCAAGGAAGTGTCGCATTTACATTCTTGTGAAGAGAAATCGCGGTATACATGACACTTCGCAATGAATATTATATCTTATCATATAACATAGAAGTGAGATGCGATATCGCGTCTTAAGAAGCATTAGAACCCTATTGCTACGATACGTGGACATCTGCAACCGCTACTTCCTAGCATGAAAGTGTCGCATTTACATTCATTTGAAGTGAATACGAGGTATACATGACACTCCACAATGAATATTATATCTTATCGCGGAACATAGAAATGAAATGAGGCATCTCGTTATAAGAAGCATTAGAACTCTATTGCTACGATACGTAGACATCTGCAAACGCTATTTCCTAGCATGGATGTGTCGCATTTACATTCATTTGAAGTGAATACGAGGTATACATGACACTTCGCAATGAATATTATACCTTATCATGAAACATAGAAGGGAGATGCGATATCGCGTTTTAGGAAGCATTGGAACTCTATTGCTGCGATACGTAGACATCTGCAAACGCTATTTCCTAGCATGGAATTCTCGCATTTACATTCTTTTGATGTGAATACGAGATATACATGACACTTCGCAATGAATATTATATCTTATCATGAAACATAGGAATGAGGTGCTATATCGCGTTTTGAGAAGCATTAGAAATCTATTGCTACGATACGTAGACATCTGCAAACGCTATTTCCTATCAAGGAAGTGTCGCATTTACATTCTTGTGAAGAGAAATCGCGGTATACATGACACTTCGCAATGAATATTATATCTTATCATATAACATAGAAGTGAGATGCGATATCGCGTCTTAAGAAGCATTAGAACCCTATTGCTACGATACGTGGACATCTGCAACCGCTACTTCCTAGCATGAAAGTGTCGCATTTACATTCATTTGAAGTGAATACGAGGTATACATGACACTCCACAATGAATATTATATCTTATCGCGGAACATAGAAATGAAATGAGGCATCTCGTTATAAGAAGCATTAGAACTCTATTGCTACGATACGTAGACATCTGCAAACGCTATTTCCTAGCATGGATGTGTCGCATTTACATTCATTTGAAGTGAATACGAGGTATACATGACACTTCGCAATGAATATTATACCTTATCATGAAACATAGAAGGGAGATGCGATATCGCGTTTTAGGAAGCATTGGAACTCTATTGCTGCGATACGTAGACATCTGCAAACGCTATTTCCTAGCATGGAATTCTCGCATTTACATTCTTTTGATGTGAATACGAGATATACATGACACTTCGCAATGAATATTATATCTTATCATGAAACATAGGAATGAGGTGCTATATCGCGTTTTGAGAAGCATTAGAAATCTATTGCTACGATACGTAGACATCTGCAAACGCTATTTCCTAGCATGGAAGTGTCGCATTTACATTCTTTTGAAGTGAATACGAGGTATACATGACACATCGCAATGAATATTATATCTTATCATGAAACATAAAAGTGAGATGCGATATCGCGTTCTAAGAAGCATTAGAACTCTATTGCTACGATACGTAGACATCTGCAAAGGCTATTCCCTAGCATAGAAGGGTCGCATTTACATTCTTTTGAAGTGAGTACGAGGTATACATATCACTCTATAATGAATATTATATCTTATCATGAAACATAGCAGTGAGATGC
Organism: Xylocopa sonorina; assembly: GCF_050948175.1. Classification (NCBI taxonomy): domain Eukaryota; kingdom Metazoa; phylum Arthropoda; class Insecta; order Hymenoptera; family Apidae; genus Xylocopa; species Xylocopa sonorina. Next base: position 357,177 of record NW_027490237.1, read on the forward strand.
GACATCTCGTTCTAAGAAGCATTATTACTCTATTGCTACGATACGTAGACATCTGCAAACGCTATTTCCTAGCATGGAAGTGTCGCATTTACATTCTTTTGAAGTGAATACGAGGTATACATGACACTTCGCAATGAATATTATATCTTATCATGAAACATAAAAGTGAGATGCGATATCGCGTTCTAAGAAGCATTAGAACTCTATTGCTACGTTACGTAGACATCTGCAAAGGCTATTCCCTAGCATGGAAGGGTCGCATTTACATTCTTTTGAAGTGAGTACTAGGTATACATACCACTCCATAATGAATATTATATCTTATCATGAAACATAGCAGTGAGATGCGACATCTCGTTTTAAGAAGCATTATTACGCTATTGCTACGATACGTAGACCTCTGCAAACGCTATTTCCTAGCATGGAAGTGTCGCATTTACATTCATTTGAAGTGAATACGAGGTATACATGACACTTCGCAATGAATATTATACCTTATCATGAAACATAGAAGGGAGATGCGATATCGCGTTTTAGGAAGCATTGGAACTCTATTGCTGCGATACGTAGACATCTGCAAACGCTATTTCCTAGCATGGAAGTGTCGCATTTACATTCTTTTGATGTGAATACGAGATATACATGACACTTCGCAATGAATATTATATCTTATCATGAAACATAGGAATGAGGTGCTATATCGCGTTTTGAGAAGCGTTAGAACTCTATTGCTACGATACGTAGACATCTGCAAACGCTATTTCCTAGCATGGAAGTGTCGTATTTACATTCGTTTGAAGTGAATACGAGGTATACATTACACTTCGCAATGAATATTATACCTTATCATGAAACATAGAAGGGAGATGCGATATCGCGTTTTAGGAAGCATTGGAACTCTATTGCTGCGATACGTAGACATCTGCAAACGCTATTTCCTATCAAGGAAGTGTAGCATTTACATTCTTGTGAAGAGAAATCGCGGTATACATGACACTTCGCAATGAATATTATATCTTATCATATAACATATAAGTGAGATGCGATATCGCGTCTTAAGAAGCATTAGAACCCTATTGCTACGATACGTGGACATCTGCAACCGCTACTTCCTAGCATGAAAGTGTCGCATTTACATTCATTTGAAGTGAATACGAGGTATACATGACACTCCACAATGAATATTATATCTTATCGCGGAACATAGAAATGAAATGAGGCATCTCGTTATAAGAAGCATTAGAACTCTATTGCTACGATACGTAGACATCTGCAAACGCTATTTCCTAGCATGGAAGTGTCGCATTTACATTCTTTTGAAGTGAATACGAGGTATACATGACACATCGCAATGAATATTATATCTTATCATGAAACATAAACGTGAGATGCGATATCGCGTTCTAAGAAGCATTAGAACTCTATTGCTACGATACGTAGACATCTGCAAAGGCTATTCCGTAGAATGGAAGGGTCGCATTTACATTCTTTTGAAGTGAGTACTAGGTATACATATCACTTCATAATGAATATTATATCTTATCATGAAACATAGCAGTGAGATGCGACATCTCGTTTTATGAAGCATTATTACGCTATTGCTACGATACGTAGACATCTGCAAACGCTATTTCCTAGCATGGAAGTGTCGCATTTACATTCATTTGAAGTGAATACGAGGTATACATGACACTTCGCAATGAATATTATACCTTATCATGAAACATAGAAGGGAGATGCGATATCGCGTTTTAGGAAGCATTGGAACTCTATTGCTGCGATACGTAGACATCTGCAAACGCTATTTCCTAGCATGGAAGCGTCGCATTTACATTCTTTTGATGTGAATACGAGATATACATGACACTTCGCAATGAATATTATATCTTATCATGAAACATAGGAATGAGGTGCTATATCGCGTTTTGAGAAGCATTAGAACTCTATTGCTACGATAGGTAGACATCTGCAAACGCTATTTCCTAGCATGGAAGTGTCGTATTTACATTCGTTTGAAGTGAATACGAGGTATACATTACACTTCGCAATGAATATTATACCTTATCATGAAACATAGAAGGGAGATGCGATATCGCGTTTTAGGAAGCATTGGAACTCTATTGCTACGATACGTAGACATCTGCAAAGGCTATTCCCTAGCATGGAAGTGTCGCATTTACATTCTTTTGATGTGAATACGAGATATACATGACACATCGCAATGAATATTATATCTTATCATGAAACATAGGAATGAGGTGCTATATCGCGTTTTGAGAATCATTAGAACTCTATTGCTACGATACGTAGACATCTGCAAACGCTATTTCCTAGCATGGAAGTGTCGCATTTACATTCTTTTGAAGTGAATATGAGGTATACATGACACTTCGCAATGAATATTATATCTTATCATGAAACATAAAAGTGAGATGCGATATCGCGTTCTAAGAAGCATTAGAACTCTTTTGCTACGATACGTAGACATCTGAAAAGGCTATTCCCTAGCATGGAAGTGTCGCATTTACATTCATTTGAAGTGAATACGAGGTATACATGACACTTCGCAATGAATATTATACCTTATCATGAAACATAGAAGGGAGATGCGATATCGCGTTTTAGGAAGCATTGGAACTCTATTGCTGCGATACGCAGACATCTGCAAACGCTATTTCCTAGCATGGAAGTGTCGCATTTACATTCTTTTGATGTGAATATGAGATATACATGACACTTCGCAATGAATATTATATCTTATCATGAAACATAGGAATGAGGTGCTATATCGCGTTTTGGGAAGCATTAGAACTCTATTGCTACGATACGTAGACATCTGCAAACGCTATTTCCTATCAAGGAAGTGTCGCATTTACATTCTTGTGAAGAGAAATCGCGGTATACATGACACTTCGCAATGAATATTATATCTTATCATATAACATAGAAGTGAGATGAGATATCGCGTCTTAAGAAGCATTAGAACCCTATTGCTACGATACGTGGACATCTGCAACCGCTACTTCCTAGCATGAAAGTGTCGCATTTACATTCATTTGAAGTGAATACGAGGTATACATGACACTCCACAATGAATATTATATCTTATCACGGAACATAGAAATGAAATGAGGCATCTCGTTATAAGAAGCATTAGAACTCTATTGCTACGATACGTAGACATCTGCAAACGCTATTTCCTAGCATGGAAGTGTCTTATTTACGTTCTTTTGAAGTGAATACGAGGTATACATGACACTTCGCAATGAATATTATATCTTATCATGAAACATAGAGGTGAGATGCGATATCGCGTTCTAAGAAGCAGTAGAACTCTATTGCTACGATACATAGACATCTGCAAACGCTATTTCCTAGGATGGAAGGGTCGCATTTACATTCTTTTGAAGTGAGTACGAGGTATACATAACACTCCATAATGAATATTATATCTTCTCATGAAACATAGGAATGAGGTGCTATATCGCGTTTTGAGAAGCATTAGAACTCTATTGCTACGATAAGTAGAGGTCTGCAAACACTATTTCCTGGCATGGAAGTGTCGCGTTTACATTCGTTTGAAGTGAATACGAGATATACATGACACTTTGCAATGAATATTATATCTTATCATGAAACATAGGAATGAGATGCGATATCGCGTTTTAAGAAGCATTAGAACTCTATTGCTACGATACGTAGACATCTGCAAACGCTATTTCCTAGCATGGAAGTGTCTTATTTACGTTCTTTTGAAGTGAATACGAGGTATACACGACACTTCGCAATGAATATTATATCTTATCATGAAACATAGAGGTGAGATGCGATATCGCGTTCTAAGAAGCACTAGAACTCTATTGCTACGATTCGTAGACATCTGCAAACGCTATTTCCTAGCATGGAAGTGTCTTATTTACGTTCTTTTGAAAGTGAATACGAGGTATACATGACACTTCGCAATGAATATTATATCTTATCATGAAACATAGAAGTGAGATGCGATATCGCGTTTTAAGGAGCATTAGAACTCTATTGCTACGACACGTAGACATCTGCAAACGCTATTTCCTAGCATGGAAGTGTCTTATTTACGTTCTTTTGAAAGTGAATACGAGGTATACATGACACTTCGCAATGAATATTATATCTTATCATGAAACATAGAAGTGAGATGCGATATCGCGTTCTAAGAAGCACTAGATCTCTATTGCTACGATACGTAGACATCTGCAAACGCTATTTCCCAGGATGGAAGGGTCGCATTTTCATTCTTTTGAAGTGAGTACGAGGTATACATAACACTCCATAATGAATATTATATCTTCTCATGAAACATAGCAGTGAGATGCGATATCGCGTTTTAAGAAGCATTATTACTCTATTGCTACGGTACGTAGACATCTGCAAACGCTATTTCCTAGCATGGAAGTGTCATATTTACATTCATTTGAAGTGAATACGAGGTATACATGACACTTGGCAATGAATATTATACCTTATCATGAAACATAGAAGGGAGATGCGATATCGCGCTTTAGGAAGCATTGGAACTCTATTGCTGCGATACGTAGACATCTGCAAGCGCTATTTCCTAGCATGGAAGTGTCGCATTTACATTCTTTTGATGTGAATACGAGGTATACATGACACTCCACAATGAATATTATATCTTATCACGGAACATAGAAATGAAATGAGGCATCTCGTTTTAAGAAGCATTAGAACTCTATTGCTACGATACGTAGATATCTGCAAACGCTATTTCCTAGCATGGAAGTGTCGCATTTACATTCATTTGAAGTGAATACGAGGTATACATGACGCTTCGCAATGAATATTGTACCTTATAATGAAACATAGAAGAGAGATGCGATATCGTGTTTTAAGAAGCATTAGAACTCTATTGCTACGATACGTAGACATCTGCAAAGGCTATTCCCTAGCATAGAAGGGTCGCATTTACATTCTTTTGAAGTGAGTACGAGGTATACATAACACTCCATAATGAATATTATATCATCACATGAAACATAGGAATGAGGTGCTATATCGCGTTCTAAGAAGCATTAGAACTCTATTGCTACGATACGTAGACATCTGCAAAGGCTATTCCCTAGCATAGAAGGGTCGCATTTACATTCTTTTGAAGTGAGTACGAGGTATACATAACACTCCATAATGAATATTATATCATCACATGAAACATAGGAATGAGGTGCTATATCGCGTTCTAAGAAGCATTATTACTCTATTGCTACGGTACGTAGACATCTGCAAACGCTATTTCCTAGCATGGAAGTGTCGCACTTACATTCGTTTGAAGTGAATACGAGATATACATGACACTTCGCAATGAATATTATATCTTATCATGAAACATAGAAGTGAGATGCGATATCGCGTTTTAAGGAGCATTAGAACTCTATTGCTACGATACGTAGACATCTGCAAACGCTATTTCCTAGCATGGAAGTGTCTTATTTACGTTCTTTTGAAGTGAATACGAGGTATACATGACACTTCGCAATGAATATTATATCTTATCATGAAACATAGAGGTGAGATGCGATATCGCGTTCTAAGAAGCAGTAGAACTCTATTGCTACGATACATAGACATCTGCAAACGCTATTTCCTAGGATGGAAGGGTCGCATTTACATTCTTTTGAAGTGAGTACGAGGTATACATAACACTCCATAATGAATATTATATCTTCTCATGAAACATAGGAATGAGGTGCTATATCGCGTTTTGAGAAGCATTAGAACTCTATTGCTACGATAAGTAGAGGTCTGCAAACACTATTTCCTGGCATGGAAGTGTCGCGTTTACATTCGTTTGAAGTGAATACGAGATATACATGACACTTTGCAATGAATATTATATCTTATCATGAAACATAGGAATGAGATGCGATATCGCGTTTTAAGAAGCATTAGAACTCTACTGCTACGATACGTAGACATCTGCAAACGCTATTTCCTAGCATGGAAGTGTCTTATTTACATTCTTTTGAAGTGAATACGAGGTATACACAACATTACACAATGAATATTACATCTTATTACGAAACATTGAAATGAGATGAGATATCGCGATTTAAGAAGCATTAGAACTCTACTGCTTCGATACGTAGACATCTGCAAACGCTATTTCCTAGCAACGAAGTGTCGCATTTACATTCTTTTGAAGTGAATACGAGGTATGCATGACACTTCGCAATGAACATTATATCTTATCATGTAACATAGAAGTGAGATGCGATATCGCGTTTTAAGAAGCATTAGATACCTATTGCCTCGATGCGCAGATATCTGCAAACGCTATTTCCTAGCAAGGAAGTGTCGCATTTACATTGTTTTGAACTGAATACGAGGTATACATAACACTCCACAATGAATATTATATATTATAATGAAACGTGGTAATGAGTGGCGATATTGCGTTTTGAGAAGCATTAGAACTCTAATGGTACGATACGTAGACATCTGCAAACGCTATTTCCTGGCAACGAAGTGTCGCGTTTACATTCTTTTGAAGTGAATACGAAATATTCATAACACTGCACAATGATTATTATATCTTATCATGAAACATAGAAATGAGATGCGATATGGCGATTTAAGAAGCATTAGAACACTATTTCTTCGATACGTAGACATCTGCAAACGCAACTTCCTAGCAAGGAAGTGTCGCATTTACATTCTTTTGAAAGGAATACAAGGTATACATGACACTTCGCAATGAATATTATATCTTATCATGAAACATAGAAATGAGATGCGATATGGCGATTTATGAAGCATTTGCTGTCTATTACTTCGATACGTAGACATCTGCAAACGCTACTTCCTAGCAAGGAAGTGTCGCATTTACATTCTTTTGAGAGGAATACGAGGCATACGTGACACTTCGCAATGAATATTATATCTTATCATGAAACATAGAATTGAGATGCGATATCGCGATTTAAGAATCATTAGAACACTATTGCTTCGATACGTAGACATCTGCAAACGCTATTTCCTAGCAAGGAAGTGCCGCATTTACATTCATTTTAAGTGTATGCGAGGTATACATTACCCTTCGCAATGAATATTATATATCGTCATGAAACATAGAAATGAGATGCGATATCGCGATATAAGAATCATTAGAACACTATTGCCTCGATACGTAGGCATCTGCAAACGCTACTTCCTGGCAAGGACGTGTCGCATTTACATTCTTTTGAAACGAATACGAGGTATACATGACACTTCACAATGAATATTATATCTTATCATGAAACATAGAATTGAGATGCGATATGACGATTTAAGAAGCATTAGAACACTATTGCTCTGACACGTAGACATCTGCAAACACTATTTCCTAGCAAGGAACTGTCGCATTCACATTCGTTTGAATTGTATGCGAGGTATACATGAAACTTCGCAATGAATATAATATATTATCATGAAACATAGATATGAGATGCGATATCGCGAACTAGCAAGCTTTAGAAATCTATTGCTTCGATACGTAGACATCTGCAAACGCTATTTCCTAGCAAGGAAGTGCCGCATTTACATTCATTTTAAGTGTATGCGAGGTATACATTACCCTTCGCAATGAATATTATATATCGTCATGAAACATAGAAATGAGATGCGATATCGCGATTTAAGAATCATTAGAACACTATTGCCTCGATACGTAGGCATCTGCAAACGCTACTTCCTAGCAAGGACGTGTCGCATTTATATTCTTTTGAAACGAATACGAGGTATACATAAGACTCCACAATGAATATTATATCTTATCATGAAACATAGAATTGAGATGCGATATGACGATTTAAGAAGCATTAGAACACTATTGCTTCGACACGTAGACATCTGCAAACACAATTTCCTAGCAAGGAGCTGTCGCATTCACATTCGTTTGAATTGTATGCGAGGTATACATGAAACTTCGCAATGAATATTATATATTATCATGAAACATAGATATGAGATGCGATATCGCGAACTAGCAAGCTTTAGAACTCTATTGCTTCGATACGTAGACATTTGCAAACGCTATTACCTAGCAAAGAAGTGTCGCATTTACATTCTTTAGATGTGTATACGAGGAATGCATGACACTTCGCAATGAATATTATATCGTGATATGAAACATAGGAATGAGATGCGATATCCCGTTTTAAGAAGCATTAAAACTATTGCTACGATACGTAGAACACTGCAAACGCTATTTCCTAGAAAGGAAGCGTCGCAGTTACGTTCATTTGAAGTGAATAGTAGTTATACATGACACTTCGCAATGAATATTATGTCTTATCATGGAACATAGAAATGAGTTGCGATACGGCGATTTATGAAGCATTTGATGTCTATTACTTCGATACGTAGACATCTGCAAACGCTACTTCCTAGCAAGGAAGTGTCGCATTTACATTCTTTTGAGAGGAATACGAGGTATACGTGACACTTCGCAATGAATATTATATCTTATCATGAAACATAGAAATGAGATGCGATGTGACTATTTAAGAAGCATTAGAAATCTATTGCTTGGATACGTAGACATCTGCAAACGTTACTTCCTAGCAAGAAAGTGTCGCATTTACATTCTTTTGAAACGAATACGAGGTATACATAACACTGCACAATGAATATTATATCTTATCATGAAACATAGAGATGAGATGCGATATCGCGATTTAATGAGCAATAGAAATCTATTGCTTCGATACGTAGACATCTGCAAACGCTATTTCCTAGCAAGGAAGTGTCGCATTTATATACATTTTAAGTGTATGCGAGGTATACATGAACCATCGCAATGAATATTATATATTGTCATGAAACATAGAAATGAGATGCGATATCGCGAATTATGAAGCATTAGAACACTATTGGTTCGATACGTAGACATCTGCAAACGCTACTTCCTAACAAGGGAGTGTCGCATTTACATTCTCTTGAAAGGAATACGAGGTATACATGACACTTCACAATGAATATTATATCTTATCATGAAACATAGAATGGAGATGCGATATGACGATTTAAGAAGCATTAGAACACTATTGCTTCGACACGTAGACATCTGCAAACACTATTTCCTAGCAAGGAGCTGTCGCATTCACATTCGTTTGAATTGTATGCGAGGTATACATGAAACTTCGGAATGAATATTATATATTATCATGAAACATAGATATGAGATGCGATATCGCGAACTAGCAAGCTTTAGAAATCTATTGCTTCGATACGTAGACATCTGCAAACGCTATTTCCAAGCAAGGAAGTGTCGCATTTACATTCTTTTGAAGTGAATACGAGGTAGTCATAACACTGCGCAAAGAATATTATATCTTATCATGAAACATAGAAATGAGATGCGATATCGCGATATAAGAAGCATTAGAACTCTATTGCTTCGATACGTGGATATCTGCAAACACTATTTCCTAGCAAGGAACTGTCGCATTCACATCCATTTGAAGTGTATGCGAGGTATACATGACACTTTGCAATGAATATTATATATTATCATGAAACATATATATGAGATGAGATTTCGCAAATTAGCAAGCTTTAGAAATCTATTGCTTCGATACGGAGACATCTGCAAACGCTGTTTCCTAGCAAGGAAGTGTCTCATTTACATTCATTTGAAGGGTATGCGAAGTATACATGACACTTCGCAGTGAATATTATATATTGTCATGAAACTTAGAAATGAGAGGCGATATGGCGATTTACGAAGCATTAGATCCCTATTGCTTCGATACGTAGACATCTGCAAACGCTACTTCCTAGCAAGGAAGTGTCGCATTTACATTCTTTTGAAAGGAATACGAGGTATACGTGACACTTCGCAATGAATATTATATCTTATCATGAAACATAGAAATGAGATGCGATATGACGATTTAAGAAGCATTAGAAATTTATTGCTTCGATACGTAGACATCTGCAAACGCTACTTCCTAGCAAGAAAGTGTCGCATTTACATTCTTTTGAAACGAATACGAGGTATACATAACATTCCACAATGAATATTATATCTTATCATGAAACGTAGAAATGAGATGCGATATCGCGTTTTGAGAAGCATTAGAACTCTAATGCCACGATACGTAGGCATCTGCAAACGCTATTTCCTAGCAAGGAAATTTCGCACTTACATTCCACTGAAGTGAATACGAGGTATACATAACATTACACAATGAATATTATATCTTATTACGAAACATAGAAATGAAATACGACATCTCGTTTTAAGAATCATTAGTACTCTATTGCTGTGATACGTAGACATCTGCAAACAATATTTCCCAGCAAGGAAGTTTCGCATTTACATTCTTGTGAAGTGAAATCGAGGTATACATGACACTTTGCAATGAATATTATATCTTATCATGAAACATAGAAGTGAGATGCGATATCGCGTTCTAAGAGGCATTAGAACCCTATTGCTACGATACGTAGACATCTGCAAACGCTATTTGCTAGCATGGACATGTCGCACTTACATTCCACTGAAGTGAATACGAGGTATACATAACATTACACAATGAATATTGTATCTTATTACGAAACATAGAAATGAAATACGACATCTCGTTTTAAAAAGCATTAGTATTCTATTGCTGTGATACGTAGACATCTGCAAACGCTATTTCCTAGCATGGAAGTGTCTTATTTACATTCTTTTGAAGTGAGTACGAGGTATACATGACACTTCGCAATGAATATTATACCTTATCATGAAACATAGAAGAGAGATGCGATATCGCGTTTTAGTCAGCATAAGAACTCTATTGCTGCGATACGTAGACATCTGCAAACTCTATTTCCTAGCATGGAAGGGTCGCATTTACACTCTTTTGAAGTGAGTACGAGGCATACATAACACTCCATAATGAATATTATATCTTTTCATGAAACATAGTGGTACGATGCGATATCGCGTTTTAAGGAGCATTAGAAATCTATTGCTACGATACGTAGACATCTGCAAACGCTATTTCCTAGCATGGAAGTGTCGCATTTACATTCGTTTGAAGTGAATACGAGATATACGTGACACTTCGCAATGAATATTATATCTTATCATAAAACATAGGAATGAGGTGCTATATCGCGTTTTGAGAAGCATTAGAACTCTATTGCTACGATGCGTAGACATCTGCAAACGCTATTTCCTAGCATGGAAGTGTCGGATTTACATTTTGTTTGAATTGAATACGAGACATACATGACACTTCGCAATGAATATTATATCTTATCATGAAACATAGGAATGAGGTGCTATATCGTGTTTTGGGAAGCATTAGAACTCTATTTCTAATATACGTGGACATCTGCAAACTCTATTTCCTTGCAAGGAAATTTCGCACTTACATTCCACTGAAGTGAATACGAGGTATACGTAACATTACACAATGAATATTATATCTTATTACGAAACATAGAAATGAAATGCGGCATCTCGTTTTAAGAAGCATTAGGACACTATTGCTACGATACGTAGACATCTGCAAACGCTATTTCCTAGCATGGAAGGGTCGCATTTACACTCTTTTGAAGTGAGTACGAGGCATACATAACACTCCATAATGAATATTATATCTTTTCATGAAACATAGCGGTACGATGCGATATCGCGTTTTAAGGAGCATTAGAAATCTATTGCTACGATACGTAGACATCTGCAAACGCTATTTCCTAGCATGGAAGTGTCGCATTTACATTCGTTTGAAGTGAATACGAGATATACATGACACTTCGCAATGAATATTATATCTTATCATAAAACATAGGAATGAGGTGCTATATCGCGTTTTGAGAAGCATTAGAACTCTATTGCTACGATACGTAGACATCTGCAAACGCTATTTCCTAGCATGGAAGTGTCGCATTTACATTTTGTTTGAAGTGAATACGAGACATACATGACACTTCGCAATGAATATTATATCTTATCATGAAACATAGGAATGAGGTGCTATATCGTGTTTTGGGAAGCATTAGAACTCTATTGCTAATATACGTAGACATCTGCAAACTCTATTTCCTAGCAAGGAAATTTCGCACTTACATTCCACTGAAGTGAATACGAGGTATACATAACATTACACATTGAATATTATATCTTGTTACGAAACATAGAAATGAAATACGACATCTCGTTTTAAGAAGCATTAGTACTCTATTTCTGTGATACGTAGACATCTGCAAACAATATTTCCTAGCAAGGAAGTGTCGCATTTACATTCTTGTGAAGTGAAATCGAGGTATACATGACACTTCGCAATGAATATTATATCTTATCATGAAACATAGAAGTGAGATGCGATATCGCTTTCTAAGAAGCTTTAGGACACTCTTGCTACGATACGTAGACATCTGCAAACCCTATTTCCTAGCAAGGAAGTGTCGCATTTACATTCATTTGAAGTGAATACGAGGTATACATAATACTCTACAATGAATATTATATCTTACCAAGAAACATAGAAATGAAAGGCGACATCTCGTTTTATAAAGCATTAGAATTCTATTGCTGCGATACGTAGACATCTGCAAACGCTATTTCCTAGCATGTAAGTGTCGCATTTACATTCTTTTGAAGTGAATACGAGGTATACATGACACAGTGCAATGATTATTATATCTTATCATGAAACATAGGTGTGAGATGCGATATCGCGATTTAAGAAGCATTAGATCTCCCTTGCTACGATACGTAGACATCTGCAAACGCTATTTCCTAGCATGTAAGTGTCGCATTGACATTCTTTTAATGTGAATACGAGGTATACATGACACTTCGCAATGAATATTATATCTTATCATGAAACATAGAAATGCGATGCGACATCTCGTTTTAAGATGTATTAGAACTCTATTATTTCCATACGTAGTCGTCTGGAAACGCAATTTCCTAGGAAGGAAGTGTCGCACTTACATCCTTTTGAAGTGAATACGAAGTATACATAACACTTCGCACTGAATATTATATCTTATCATGAAACATAGAAATGAGATGCGGCATCTCGTTTTAAGAAGCATTAGAACACTATTGTTACGACACGTAGACATCTGCAAACGCTATTTCCTAGCATGGAAGCGTCGCATTTACATTCTTGTCATGTGAATACGAAGTATACATGACACTTCGCAATGAATATTATATCTTATCATGAAACATAGATGTGAGATGCGATATCGCGTTCTAAGAAGCATTAGAACTCTATTGCTGCGATACGTAGACATCTGCAAATGCTATTTCCTAGCATGTAAGTGTCGCATTTACATTCTTTTGAAGTGAATACGAGGTATACATGACACTTCGCAATGAATATTATATCTTGCCATGAAACATAGAAGTGAGATGCGATATCGCGTTCTAAGAAGCATTAGAACTATATTGCTACGATACGTAGACATCTGCAAACGCTATTTCCTAGCATGGAAGTGACTTATTTACGTTCTTTTGAAGTGAATACGAGGTATACATGACACTTCGCAATGAATATTATATCTTATCATGAAACATAGAAGTGAGATGCGATATCGCGTTCTAAGAAGCATTAGAAATCTATTGCTACGATACGTAGACATATGGAAACGTTATTCCCTAGCATGGAAGTGTCGCATTTACATTCTTTTGAAGTGAATACGAGATATACATGACACTTCGCAATGAATATTATATCTTATCATGAAACATAGAAGTGAGATGCGATATCGCGTTCTAAGAAGCATTAGAAATCTATTGCTACGATACGTAGACATATGGAAACGTTATTCCCTAGCATGGAAGTGTCGCATTTACATTCTTTTGAAGTGAATACGAGATATACATGACACTTCGCAATGAATATTATATGTTATCATGAAACATTGGAGTGAGATGCGATATCGCGTTTTAAGAAGCATTAGAAGTCTATTGCTACGATACCTAGACATCTGCAAACGCTATTTCCTAGCATGGATGTGTCGCATTTACATTCTTTTGAAGTGAATACGAAGTGTACATAACACTTCGCAATGAATATTTTAACTTATCATGAAACATAGAAGTGAGATGCGATATAGCGTTTTAAGAAGCATTAGAAATCTATTGCTACGATACGTAGACATCTGCAAACGCTATTTCCTAGCATGGAAGTGTCGCATTTACATTCTTTTGTAGTGAATACGAAGTATACATGACACTTCGCAATGAATATTATATCTTATCATGAAACATAGAAGTGAGATGCGATATCGCGTTTTAGGAAGCATTAGAACTCTATTGCTACTATATGTAGACATCTGCAAACGCTACTTCCTAGCATGGAAGTGTCGCATTTACATTCTTTTGAAGTGAATACGAGATATACATGACACTCCGCTATGAATATTATATCTTATCATGATACATAGGAATGAGGTGCTATATCGCGTTTTGAGAAGCATTAGAACTCTATTGCTAATATACGTAGACATCTGCAAACAATATTTCCTAGCAAGGAAATGTCGCACTTACATTCCATTGAAGTGTATACGAGGTATACATAACATTACACAATGAATATTATATCTTATTACGAAACATAGAAATGAAATACGACATCTCGTTTTAAGAAGCATTAGTACTCTATTGCTAATATACGTAGACATCTGCAAACAATATTTCCTAGCAAGGAAATGTCGCAATTACATTCCATTGAAGTGAATACGAGGTATACATAACATTACACAATGAATATTATATCTTATTACGAAACATAGAAATGAGATGCGACATCTCGTATTAAGAAGCATTAGAACTCTATTGCTACGATACGTAGACATCTGCAAACGCTATTTCCTAGCATGTAAGTGTCGCATTTACATCCTTTTGAAGTGAATACGAGGTATACATGACACTTCGCAATGAATATTATATCTTATCATGAAACATGGAAGTGAGATGCGATATCGCTTTCTAAGAAGCTTTAGGACTCTCTTGCTACGATACGTAGACATCTGCAAACCCTATTTCCTAGCAAGGAAGTGTCGCATTTACATTCATTTGAAGTGAATACGAGGTATACATAATACTCTACAATGAATATTATATCTTACCAAGAAACATAGAAATGAAAGGCGACATCTCGTTTTATAAAGCATTAGAATTCTATTGCTGCGATACGTAGACATCTGCAAACGCTATTTCCTAGCATGTAAGTGTCGCATTTACATTCTTTTGAAGTGAATACGAGGTATACATGACACAGTGCAATGATTATTATATCTTATCATGAAACATAGGTGTGAGATGCGATATCGCGATTTAAGAAGCATTAGATCTCCCTTGCTACGATACGTAGACATCTGCAAACGCTATTTCCTAGCATGTAAGTGTCGCATTGACATTCTTTTAATGTGAATACGAGGTATACAGGACACTTCGCAATGAATATTATATCTTATCATGAAACATAGAAATGCGATGCGACATCTCGTTTTAAGATGTATTAGAACTCTATTATTTCCATACGTAGTCGTCTGGAAACGCAATTTCCTAGGAAGGAAGTGTCGCACTTACATCCTTTTGAAGTGAATACGAAGTATACATAACACTTCGCACTAAATATTATATCTTATCATGAAACATAGAAATGAGATGCGGCATCTCGTTTTAAGAAGCATTAGAACATTATTGTTACGACACGTAGACATCTGCAAACGCTATTTCCTAGCATGGAAGCGTCGCATTTACATTCTTGTCATGTGAATACGAAGTATACATGACACTTCGCAATGAATATTATATCTTATCATGAAACATAGATGTGATATGCGATATCGCGTTCTAAGAAGCATTAGAACTCTATTGCTGCGATACGTAGACATCTGCAAATGCTATTTCCTAGCATGTAAGTGTCGCATTTACATTCTTTTGAAGTGAATACGAGGTATACATGACACTTCGCAATGAATATTATATCTTGCCATGAAACATAGAAGTGAGATGCGATATCGCGTTCTAAGAAGCATTAGAACTATATTGCTACGATACGTAGACATCTGCAAACGCTATTTCCTAGCATGGAAGTGACTTATTTACGTTCTTTTGAAGTGAATACGAGGTATACATGACACTTCGCAATTAATATTATATCTTATCATGAAACATAGAAGTGAGATGCGATATCGCGTTCTAAGAAGCATTAGAAATCTATTGCTACGATACGTAGACATATGGAAACGTTATTCCCTAGCATGGAAGTGTCGCATTTACATTCTTTTGAAGTGAATACGAGATATACATGACACTTCGCAATGAATATTATATGTTATCATGAAACATTGGAGTGAGATGCGATATCGCGTTTTAAGAAGCATTAGAAGTCTATTGCTACGATACCTAGACATCTGCAAACGCTATTTCCTAGCATGGATGTGTCGCATTTACATTCTTTTGAAGTGAATACGAAGTGTACATAACACTTCGCAATGAATATTTTATCTTATCATGAAACATAGGAGTGAGATGCGATATAGCGTTTTAAGAAGTATTAGAAATCTATTGCTACGATACGTAGACATCTGCAAACGCTATTTCCTAGCATGGAAGTGTCGCATTTACATTCTTTTGTAGTGAATACGAAGTATACATGACACTTCGCAATGAATATTATATCTTATCATGAAACATAGAAGTGAGATGCGATATCGCGTTTTACGAAGCATTAGAACTCTATTGCTACGATATGTAGACATCTGCAAACGCTACTTCCTAGCATGGAAGTGTCGCATTTACATTCTTTTGAAGTGAATACGAGATATACATGACACTCCGCAATGAATATTATATCTTATCATGATACATAGGAATGAGGTGCTATATCGCGTTTTGAGAAGCATTAGAACTCTATTGCTAATATACGTAGACATCTGCAAACAATATTTCCTAGCAAGGAAATGTCGCACTTACATTCCATTGAAGTGTATACGAGGTATACATAACATTACACAATGAATATTATATCTTATTACGAAACATAGAAATGAAATACGACATCTCGTTTTAAGAAGCATTAGTACTCTATTGCTAATATACGTAGACATCTGCAAACAATATTTCCTAGCAAGGAAATGTCGCAATTACATTCCATTGAAGTGAATACGAAGTATACATAACATTACACAATGAATATTATATCTTATTACGAAACATAGAAATGAGATGCGACATCTCGTATTAAGAAGCATTAGAACTCTATTGCTACGATACGTAGTCATCTGGAAACGCTATTTCTTAGCAAGGAAGTGTCGCATTTACATTCTTTTGAAGTGACTACGGGGTATACATAACACTCCATAATGAATATTATATCTTAACATGAAGCATAGCAGTGAGATGCGATATCGCGTTTTAAGAAGCATTAGAACTCTATTGCTACGATACGTAGACATCTGCAAACGCTATTTCCTAGCATGGAAGTGTCGCATCTACATTCTTTTGAAGTGAATACGAGGTATACATGACAATTCGCAATGAATATTATACCTTATCATGAAACATAGAAGAGAGATGCAACATCTCGTTTTAAGAAGCATTAGAACTCTATTGCTACGATACGTAGGCATCTGCAAACGCTATTTCCTAGCATGAAAGTGTCGCATTTACATTCTTTTGAAGATAATACGAGGTATACATAACATTCCGCAATGAATATTATATCTTATTACGAAACATAGAAATGAAATACGACTTCTCGTTTTAAGAAGCATTAGAACTCTATTGCTACGTTACGTAGACATCTGCAAACGCTATTTCCTAGCATGGAAGTGTCGCATCTACATTCTTTTGAAGTGAATACGAGGTATACATGACAATTCGCAATGAATATTATACCTCATCATGAAACATAGAAGTGAGGTGCGATATCGCGTTCTAAGAAGCATTAGAACTCTATTGCTACGATACGTAGACATCTGCAAACACTGTTTCCTAGCATGGAAGTGTCGCATATACATTTTTTTGAAGTGAATACGAAATATACATGACACTTCGCAATGAATATTATATCTTATCATGAAACATAGAAGTGAGATGCGATATCGCGTTCTAAGAAGCATTAGAACCCTATTGCTACGGTACGTAGACATCTGCAAACACTATTTCCTAGCATGGAAGTGTCGCATTTACATTCTTTTGAAGTGAGTACGAGGTATACATGACACTTCGCAATGAATATTATACCTTATCATGAAACATAGAAGAGATATGCGATATCGCGTTTTAGTAAGCATTAGAACTCTATTGCTGCGATACGTAGACATCTGCAAACGCTATTTCCTAGCATTACACTTACAATCCACTTACATTCCACTGAAGTGAATACGAGGTATACATAACACTCCACAATGAATATTATATCTTATCACGAAACATAGAAATGAAATGCGGCATCTCGTTTTAAGACGCATTAGGACTCTATTGCTACGATACGTAGACATCTGCAAACGCTATTTCCTAGCATGGAAGTGTCATATTAACATTCTTTTGAAGTGAATACGAGGTATACATGACACTTCGCAATGAATATTATATCTTATCATGAAACATAGAAGTGAGATGCGATATCGCGTTCTAAGAAGCATTAGAACTCTATTGCTACGATACGTAGACATCTGCAAACGCTATTTCCTAGCATGGAAGTGTCTTATTTACATTCTTTTGAAGTGAGTACGAGGTATACATGACACTTCGCAATGAATATTATACCTTATCATGAAACATAGAAGAGAGATGCGATATCGCGTTTTAGTAAGCATTAGAACTCTATTGCTGCGATACGTAGACATCTGCAAACTCTATTTCCTAGCATGGAAGGGTCGCATTTACACTCTTTTGAAGTGAGTACGAGGCATACATAACACTCCATAATGAATATTATATCTTTTCATGAAACATAGCGGTACGATGCGATATCGCGTTTTAAGGAGCATTAGAAATCTATTGCTACGATACGTAGACATCTGCAAACGCTATTTCCTAGCATGGAAGTGTCATATTTACATTCTTTTGAAGTGAATACGAGGTATACATGACACTTCGCAATGAATATTATATCTTATCGTGAAACATAGAAGTGAGATGCGATATCGCGTTCTAAGAAGCATTAGAACTCTATTGCTACGATACGTAGACATCTGCAAACGCTATTTCCTAGCATGGAAGTGTCATATTTACATTCTTTTGAAGTGAATACGAGGTATACATGACACTTCGCAATGAATATTATATCTTATCGTGAAACATAGAAGTGAGATGCGATATCGCGTTCTAAGAAGCATTAGAACTCTATTGCTACGATACGTAGACATCTGCAAACGCTATTTCCTAACATGGAAGTGTCTTATTTACGTTCTTTTGAAGTGAATACGAGGTATACATGACACATCGCAATGAATATTATATCTTCTCATAAAACATAGCAGTGAGTTGCGATGTCGCGTTTTAAGAAGCATTAGAACTCTATTGCTACGATACGTAGACATTTGCAAAGGCTATTCACTAGCATGGAAGGGTCGCATTTCCATTCTTTTGAAGTGAGTACGAGGTATACATATCACTCCATAATGAATATTATATCTTATCATGAAACATAGCAGTGAGATCCGATATCGCGTTTTAAGAAGCATTAGAACTCTATTGCTGCGATACGTAGACATCTGCAAACGCTATTTCCTAGCATGGAAGTGTCGCATTTACATTCTTTTGATGTGAATACGAGATATACATGACACTTCGCAATGAATATTATATCTTATCATGAAACATAGGAATGTGGTGCTATATCGCGTTTTGAGAAGCATTAGAACTCTATTGCCTATATACGTAGACATCTGCAAACTCTATTTCCTAGCAAGGAAATTTCGCACTTACATTCCACTGAAGTGAATACGAGGTATACATAACATTACATATTGAATATTATATCTTGTTACGAAACATAGAAATGAAATACGACATCTCGTTTTAAGAAGCATTAGTACTCTATTTCTGTGATACGTAGACATCTGCAAACAATATTTCCTAGCAAGGAAGTGTCGCATTTACATTCTTGTGAAGTGAAATCGAGGTATACATGACACTTCGCAATGAATATTATATCTTATCATGAAACATAGAAGTGAGATGCGATATGGCATTTTAAGAAGCATTAGAACCCTATTGCTACGATACGTAGACATCTGCAAACGCCACTTCCTAGCATGGAAGTGTCGCATTTACATTCTTTTGAAGTGAATACGAGGTATACATGACACTTCGCAATGAATATTATATCTTATCATGAAACATAGAAGTGAGATGCGATATGGCATTTTAAGAATCATTAGAACTCTATTGTTTCGACACGTAGTCATCTGGTAACGCTATTTCCTAGCAAGGAAGTGTCGCATTAACATCCTTTTGAGGTGAATACGAGGTATACATGACACTTCGCAATGAATATTATATCTGAACATGAAACATAGAAATGAGATGCGACATCTCGTTTTAAGAAGCATTAGAACTCTATTGCTAGGATACGTAGACACCTGCAAACGCTATTTCCTAGCATGTAAGTGTCGCATTTACATTCTTGTCATGTGAATACGAAGTATACATGACACTTCGCAATGAATATTATATCTTATCATGAAACATAGATGTGAGATGCGATATCGCGTTCTAAGAAGCATTAGAACTCTATTGCTGCGATACGTAGACATCTGCAAATGCTATTTCCTAGCATGTAAGTGTCGCATTTACATTCTTGTGAAGTGAAATCGAGGTATACATGACACTTCGCAATGAATATTATATCTTGTCATGATACATAGAAGTGAGATGCGATATCGCGTTTTAAGAAGCATTAGAACCCTATTGCTACGATACGTAGACATCTGCAAACGCTATTTCCTAGCATGGAAGTGTCGCATTTACATTCTTCTGATGTGAATACGAGATATACATGACACTTCGCAATGAATATTATATCTTATCATGAAACATAGAAATGGGATGCGATATAGCTATTTAAGAAACATTAGAACTCTATTGCTTCGATACGTAGACATCTGGGAACGCTATTTCCTTGAAAGGAAGTGGCGCATTTACAATCATTTGAAGTGAATACGAGGTATACATAACACTCTACCATGTATATTATATCTTATCACGAAACATAGAAATGAAATGTGACATCTCGTTTTAAGAAGCATTCGAACTCTATTGCTACGATACGTGGACATCTGCAAACGCTATTTCCTAGCATGTAAGTGTCGCATTTACATTCTTTTGAAGTGAATACGAGGTATACATGACACATCGCAATGATTATTATATCTTATCATGAAACATAGATGTGAGATGCGATATCGCGATTTAAGAAGCACTAGAACTCCATTGCTGCGATACGTAGACATCTGCAAATGCTATTTCCTAGCATGTAAGTGTCGCATTTACATTCTTTTGAAGTGAATGCGAGGTATACATGACACTTCGCAATGAATATTACATCTTATCACGAAACATAGAAATGAGATGCGACATCTCGTATTAAGAAGCATTAGAACTCTATTGCTACGATACGTAGACATCTGCAAACGCTATTTCCTAGCATGGAAGTGTCGCATTTACATTCTTCTGATGTGAATACGAGATATACATGACACTTCGCAATGAATATTATATCTTATCATGAAACATAGAAATGGGATGCGATATCGCTATTTAAGAGACATTAGAACTCTATTGCTTCGATACGTAGACATCTGGGAACGCTATTTCCTTGAAAGCAAGTGGCGCATTTACAATCATTTGAAGTGAATACGAGGTATACATAACACTCTACCATGTATATTATATCTTGTCACGAAACATAGAAATGAAATGTGACATCTCGTTTTAAGAAGCATTAGAACTCTATTGCTACGGTACGTGGACATCTGCAAACGCTATTTCCTAGCATGTAAGTGTCGCATTTACATTCTTTTGAAGTGAATACGAGGTATACATGACACATCGCAATGATTATTATATCTTATCATGAAACATAGATGTGAGATGCGATATCGCGATTTAAGAAGCACTAGAACTCTATTGCTACGATGCGTAGACATCTGCAAATGTTATTTCCTAGCAAGGAAGTGTCGCATTTACATTCTTTTGACGTGAATACGAGGTAAACATAACATTCCACAATGAAAATTACACCTTATTACGAAATATAGAAATGAAATGCGGCTTCTCATTTTAAGAAGCATTAGAACTCTATTGCTACGATACGTAGACATCTGCAAACCCTATTTCCTAGCATGGAAGTGCCGCATTTACATTCTTTTGAAGTGAATACGAGGTATACATGACACTACGCAATGAATATTATATCTTATCATGAAACCTAGGAGTGAGATGCGATATCGCGTTTCAAGAAGCATTAGAACTCTATTGCTACGATATGTAGACATCTGCAAACAATATTTCCTAGCATGGAAGTGTCGCATTTACATTCTTTTGAAGTGAATACGAGGTATACATGACACTTCGCAATGAATATTATATCTTATCATGAAACATAGGAGTGAGATGCGATATGGCATTTTAAGAATCATTAGAACTCTATTGTTCCGACACGCAGTCATCTGGAAACGCTATTTCCTAGCAAGGAAGTGTCGCATTTGCATTCTTTTGAAGTGACTACGGGGTATACATAACACTCCATAATGAATATTATATCTTAACATGAAACATAGCAGTGAGATGCGATATCGCGTTTAAAGAAGCATTAGAACTCTATTGCTACGATACGTAGACATCTGCAAACGCTATTTCCTAGCTTGGAAGTGTCGCATCTACATTCTTTTGAAGATAACACGAGGTATACATAACATTCCGCAATGAATATTATACCTTATCATGAAACATATAAGAGAGATGCGATATCGCGTTTTAGGAAGCATTAGAACTCTACTGCTACGATACGTAGACATCTGCAAAGGCTATTTCCTAGCATGGAAGGGTCGCATTTACATTCTTTTGAAGTGAGTACGAGGTATACATGACACTTCGCAATGAATATTATATCTGAACATGAAACATAGACGTGAGATGCAACATCTCGTTTTAAGAAGCATTAGAACTCTATTGCTACGATACGTAGGCATCAGCAAACGCTATTCCCTAGCATGGAAGTGTCGCATTTACATTCTTTTGAAGTGAATACGAGATATACATGACACTTCGCAATGGATACTATATCTTATCATGAAATATAGAAGTGAGATGCGATATCGCGTTTTAGGAAGCATTAGAACTCTATTGTTACGATACGTAGACATCTGCAAACGCTATATCCTAGCAAGGAAGTGTCGCATTTACATTCTTTTGAAGTGAATACGAGGTATACATAACATTCCGCAATGAATATTATATCTCATAACGAAACATAGAAATGAGATGCGACATCTCGTATTAAGAAGCATTAGAACTCTATTGCTACGATACGTAGACATCTGCAAACGCAATTTCCTAGCATGGAAGTGTCGCATTTACATTCTTCTGATGTGAATACGAGATATACATGACACTTCGCAATGCATATTATATCTTATCATGAAACATAGAAATGGGATGCGATATCGCTATTTAAGAAACATTAGAACTCTATTGCTTCGATACGTAGACATCTGGGAACGCTATTTCCTTGAAAGGAAGCGGCGCATTTACAATCATTTGAAGTGAATACGCGGTATACATAACACTCTACAATGAATACTATATCTTACCATGAAATATAGATATGAAATGCGACATCTCGTTTTAAGAAGCACTAGAACTCTATTGCTGCGATACGTATACATCTGCAAACGGTATTTCCTAGCATGTAAGTGTCGCATTTACATTCCTTTGAAGTTTATACGAGGTATACATGACTCTTCGCAATGAATATTATATCTTATCTCGAAACATAGATGTGAGATGCGATATCGCGATATAAGAAGCACTAGATCTCTATTGCTACGATGCGTAGACATCTGCAAATGTTATTTCCTAGCAAGGAAGTGTCGCATTTACATTCTTTTGACGTGAATACGAGGTAAACATAACACTCCACAATGAAAATTACACCATATTACGAAATATAGAAATGAAATGCGACTTCTCATTTTAAGAAGCATTAGAACTCTATTGCTACGATACGTAGACATCTGCAAACCCTATTTTCTAGCATGGAAGTGTCGCATTTACATTCTTTTGAATTTATTACGCGGTATACATAACACTCCACAATGAATATTATATCTTACCACGAAACATAGATATGAAATGCGACATCTCGTTTTAAGAAGCATTAGAACTCTATTGCTGCGATACGTATACATCTGCAAACGGTATTTCCTAGCATGTAAGTGTCGCATTTACATTCCTTTGAAGTTAATACGAGGTATACATGACTCTTCGCAATGAATATTATATCTTATCTCGAAACATAGATGTGAGATGCGATATCGCGTTTTAAGAAGCATTAGAACTCTATTGCTACGATACGTAGACATCTGCAAACGCTATTTCCTAGCATGGAAGTGTCGCATTTACATTCTTTTGAAGTGAATACGAGGTATATATGACACTTCGCAATGAATATTATATCTTATCATGAAACATAGGAGTGAGATGCGATATGGCATTTTAAGAATCATTAGAACTCTATTGTTTCGACACGTAGTCATCTGGAAACTCTATTTCCTAGCAAGGAAGTGTCGCATTTACATTCTTTTGAAGTGACTACGGGGTATACATAACACTCCATAATGAATATTATATCTTAACATGAAACATAGAAATGAGATGCGACATCTCGTATTAGGAAGCATTAGAACTCTATTGCTACGATACCTAGACATCTGCAAACGCTATTTCCTAGCATGGAAGTGTCGCATTTACATTCTTCTGATGTGAATACGAGATATACATGACACTTCGCAATGAATATTATATCTTATCATGAAACATAGAAATGGGATGCGATATCGCTATTTAAGAAACATTAGAACTCTATTGCTTCGATACGTAGACATCTGGGAACGCTATTTCCTTGAAAGGAAGTGGCGCATTTACATTCATTTGAAGTGAATACGAGGTATACATAACACTCTACCATGTATATTATATCTTATCACGAAACATAGAAATGAAATGTGACATCTCGTTTTAAGAAGCATTAGAACTCTATTGCTACGATACGTGGACATCCGCAAACGCTATTTCCTTGCATGGAAGTGTCGCATTTACATTCTTTTGAATTTATTACGCGGTATACATAACACTCTACAATGAATATTATATCTTACCACGAAACATAGATATGAAATGCGACATCTCGTTTTAAGAAGCATTAGAACTCTATTGCTGCGATACGTATACATCTGCAAACGGTATTTCCTAGCATGTAAGTGCAGCATTTACATTCCTTTGAAGTTAATACGAGGTATACATGACTCTTCGCAATGAATATTATATCTTATCTCGAAACATAGATGTGAGATGCGATATCGCGATTTAAGAAGCACTAGAACTCTATTGCTACGATGCGTAGACATCTGCAAATGTCATTTCCTAGCAAGGAAGTGTCGCATTTACATTCTTTTGACGTGAACACGAGGTAAACATAACATTCCACAATGAAAATTACACCTTATTACGAAATATAGAAATGAAATGCGACTTCTCATTTTAAGAAGCATTAGAACTCTATTGCTACGACACGTAGACATCTGCAAACCCTATTTCCTAGCATGGAAGTGCCGCATTTACATTCTTTTGAAGTGAATACGAGGTATACATGACACTTCGCAATGAATATTATATCTTATCATGAAACATAGGAGTGAGATGCGATATGGCATTTTAAGAATCATTAGAACTGTATTGTTTCGACACGTAGTCATCTGGAAACGCTATTTCCTAGCAAGGAAGTGTCGCATTTACATTCTTTTGAAGTGACTACGGGGTATACATAACACTCCATAATGAATATTATATCTTAACATGAAACATAGCAGTGAGATGCGATATCGCGTTTTTAGAAGCATTAGAACTATATTGCTACGATACGTAGATATCTGCAAACGCTATTTCCTAGCATGGAAGTGTCGCATCTACATTCTTTTGATGTGAATACGAGGTATACATGACAATTCGCAATGAATATTATACCTTATCATCAAACATAGAAGAGAGATGCGATATCGCGTTTTAGGAAGCATTAGAACTCTACTGCTACGATACGTAGACATCTGCAAAGGCTATTCCCTAGCATGGAAGGGTCGCATTTACATTCTTTTGAAGTGAGTACGGGGTATACATGACACTTCGCAATGAATATTATATCTGAACATGAAACATAGAAGTGAGATGCAACATCTCGTTTTAAGAAGCATTAGAACTCTATTGCTACGATACTTAGGCATCTGCAAGCGCTATTTCCTAGCATGGAAGTGTCGCATTTACATTCTTTTGAAGATAATACGAGGTATACATAACATTCCGCAATGAATATTATATCTTATTACGAAACATAGAAATGAAATACGACTTGTCGTTTTAAGAAGCATTATAACAATATTGCTACAATACGTAGACATATGCAAACAATATTTCCTAGCAAGGAAGTGTCGCATTTACATTCTTTTGAAGTGAAAACGAGGTATACATAACATTCCGCAATGAATATTATATCTTATTACGAAACATAGAAATGAGATGCGACATCTCGTATTAAGAAGCATTAGAACTCTATTGCTACGATACGTAGACATCTGCAAACGCTATTTCCTAGCATGGAAGTGTCGCATTTACATTCTTCTGATGTGAATTCGAGATATACATGACACTTCGCAATGAATATTATATCTTATCATGAAACATAGAAATGGGATGCGATATCGCTATTTAAGAAACATTAGAACTCTATTGCTTCGATAGTAGACATCTGGGAACGCTATTTCCTTGAAAGGAAGTGGCGCATTTACATTCTTTTGAAGTGAATACGAGGTATACATGACACTTCGCAATGTAAATTATATCTTATCATGATACATAGGAGTGAGATGCGATATGGCATTTTAAGAATCATTAGAACTCTATTGTTTCGACACGTAGTCATCTGGAAACGCTATTTCTTAGCAAGGAAGTGTCGCATTTACATTCTTTTGAAGTGACTACGGGGTATACATAACACTCCATAATGAATATTATATCTTAACATGAAACATAGAAGTGAGATGCGATATCGCGTTTTAAGAAGCATTAGAACTCTATTGCTACGATACGTAGACATCTGCAAACGCTATTTCCTAGCATGTAAGTGTCGCATTTACATTCTTTTGAAGTGAATACGAGGTATACATGACACATCGCAATGATTATTATATCTTATCATGAAACATAAGTGTGAGATACGATATCGCGTTTTAAGAAGCATTAGATCTCCCTTGCTACGATACGTAGACATCTGCAAACGCTATTTCCTAGCATGGAAGTGTCGCATTTACATTCTTTTGAATTTATTACGCGGTATACATAACACTCTACAATGAATATTATATCTTACCACGAAACATAGATATGAAATGCGACATCTCGTTTTAAGAAGCATTAGAACTCTATTGCTGCGATACGTATACATCTGCAAACGGTATTTCCTAGCATGTAAGTGTCGCATTTACATTCCTTTGAAGTTAATACGAGGTATACATGACTCTTCGCAATGAATATTATATCTTATCTCGAAACATAGATGTGAGATGCGATATCGCGATTTAAGAAGCATTAGAACTCTATTGCCACGATACGTAGACATCTGCAAACGCTATTTCCTAGCATGGAAGTGTCGCATTTACATTATTTTGTAGTGAATACGAAGTATACATGACACTTCGCAATGAATATTATACCTTATCATGAAACATAGGAGTGAGATGCGATATCGCGTTTTAGGAAGCATTAGAACTCTATTGCTACGATATGTAGACATCTGCAAACGCTACTTCCTAGCATGGAAGTGTCGCATTTACATTCTTTTGAAGTGAATACGAGGTATACATAACACTTCGCAATGAATATTATATCTTATCTCGAAACATTGAAGTGAGATGCGATATCGCGATTTAAGGAGCACTAGAACTCTATTGCTACGATGCGTAGACATCTGCAAATGTTATTTCCTAGCAAGGAAGTGTCGCATTTACATTATTTTGATGTGAGTACGAGGTATACATAACACTCCACAATGAATATTACATCTTATCACGAAACATAGAAATGAAATACGACATCTCGTTTTAAGAAGCATTAGTACTCTATTGCTGTGATACGTAGACATCTGCAAACAATATTTCCTAGCATGTGAGTGTCGCATTTACATTCTTTTGAAGTGAGTACGAGGTATACATGACACTTCGCAATGAATATTATATCTTATCATGAAACATAGGTATGAGGTACTATATCGCATTTTAAGAAGCATTAGAACCCTATTGCTACGATACGTAGACATCTGCAAAGGCTATTTCCTAGCATGGAAGGGTCGCATTTACATTCTTTTGAAGTGAGTACGTGGTATACATAGCAATCCATAATGAATATTATATCTTATCATGAAATATAGCAGTGAGATGCGATATCGCGTTATAAGAAGTATTAGAACTCTATTGCTACGATACGTAGACATCTGCAAACGCTATTTCCTAGCATGGAAGTGTCGCATCTACATTCTTTTGAAGTGAATACGAGGTATACATGACAATTCGCAATGAATATTATACCTTATCATGAAACATAGAAGAGAGATGCGATATCGCGTCTTAGGAAGCATTAGAACTCTATTGCTACGATACGTAGACATCTGCAAACGCTATTTCCTAGCATGTAAGTGTCGCATTTACATTCTTTTGAAGTGAATACGAGGTATACATGACACTTCGCAATGAATATTATATCTTATCATGAAACATAGAAGTGAGATGCGATATGGCATTTTAAGAATCATTAGAACTCTATTGTTTCGACACGTAGTCATCTGGTAACGCTATTTCCTAGCAAGGAAGTGTCGCATTCACATCCTTTTGAGGTGAATACGAGGTATACATGACACTTCGCAATGAATATTGCATCTGAACATGAAACATAGAAATGAGATGCGACATCTCGTTTTAAGAAGCATTAGAACTCTATTGCTAGGATACGTAGACACCTGCAAACGCCATTTCCTAGCATGTAAGTGTCGCATTTACATTCTTTTGAAGTGAATACGAGGTATACATGACACTTCGCAAAGAATATTATATCTTATCATGAAACATGGAAGTGAGATGCGATATCGCGTTCTAAGAAGCATTAGAACTCTATTGCTACGATACGTAGACATCTGCAAAGGCTATTTCCTAGCATGGAAGGGTCGCATTTACATTCTTTTGAAGTGAGTACGAGGTATACATAGCAATCCATAATGAATATTATATCTTATCATGAAATATAGCAGTGAGATGCGATATCGCGTTATAAGAAGTATTAGAACTCTATTGCTACGATACGTAGACATCTGCAAACGCTATTTCCTAGCATGAAAGTGTCGCATCTACATTCTTTTGAAGTGAATACGAGGTATACATGACAATTCGCAATGAATATTATACCTTATCATGAAACATAGAAGAGAGATGCGATATCGCGTCTTAGGAAGCATTAGAACTCTATTGCTACGATACGTAGACATCTGCAAACGCTACTTCCTAGCATGGAGGTGTCGCATTTACATTCTTTTGAAGTGAATACGAGGTATACATGACACTTCGCAATGAATATTATATCTTATCATGAAACATGGAAGTGAGGTGCGATATCGCGTTCTAAGAAGCTTTAGAATTCTCTTGCTACGATACGTAGACATCTGCAAACCCTATTTCCTAGCAAGGAAGTGTCGCATTTACATTCATTTGAAGTGAATACGAGGTATACATAATACTCTACAATGAATATTATACCTTACCAAGAAACATAGAAATGAAATGCGACATCCCGTTTTATAAAGCATTAGAATTCTATTGCTGCGATACGTAGACATCTGCAAACCATATTTCCTAGCAAGGAAGTGTCGCATTTACATTCTTTTGAAGTGAAAACGAGGTATACATATCATTCCGCAATGAATATTATATCTTATTACGAAACATAGAAATGAGATGCGACATCTCGTATTAAGAAGCATTAGAACTCTATTGCTACGGTACGTAGACATCTGCAAACGCTATTTCCTAGCATGGAAGTGTCGCATTTACATTCTTCTGATGTGAATACGAGATATACATGACACTTCGCAATGAATATTATATCTTATCATGAAACATAGAAATGGGATGCGATATCGCTATTTAAGAAACATTAGAACTCTATCGCTTCGATACGTAGACATCTGGGAACGCTATTTCCTTGAAAGGAAGTGGCGCATTTACATTCTTTTGAAGTGAATACGAGGTATACATGACACTTCGCAATGTAAATTATATCTTATCATGATACATAGGAGTGAGATGCGATATGGCATTTTAAGAATCATTAGAACTCTATTGTTTCGACACGTAGTCATCTGGAAACGCTATTTCTTAGCAAGGAAGTGTCGCATTTACATTCTTTTGAAGTGACTACGGGGTATACATAACACTCCATAATGAATATTATATCTTAACATGAAACATAGGTGTGAGATACGATATCGCGTTTTAAGAAGCATTAGATCTCTCTTGCTACGATACGTAGACATCTGCAAACGCTATTTCCTAGCATGGAAGTGTCGCATTTACATTCTTTTGAATTTATTACGCGGTATACATAACACTCTACAATGAATATTATATCTTACCACGAAACATAGATATGAAATGCGACATCTCGTTTTAAGAAGCATTAGAACTCTATTGCTACGATATGTAGACATCTGCAAACGCTACTTCCTAGCATGGAAGTGTCGCATTTACATTCTTTTGAAGTGAATACGAGGTATACATAACACTTCGCAATGAATATTATATCTTATCTCGAAACATTGAAGTGAGATGCGATATCGCGATTTAAGGAGCACTAGAACTCTATTGCTACGATGCGTAGACATCTGCAAATGTTATTTCCTAGCAAGGAAGTGTCGCATTTACATTATTTTGAAGTGAATACGAGGTATACATAACACTCCACAATGAATATTACATCTTATCACGAAACATAGAAATGAAATACGACATCTCGTTTTAAGAAGCATTAGTACTCTATTGCTGTGATACGTAGACATCTGCAAACAATATTTCCTAGCATGTGAGTGTCGCATTTACATTCTTTTGAAGTGAGTACGAGGTATACATGACACTTCGCAATGAATATTATATCTTATCATGAAACATAGGTATGAGGTTCTATATCGCATTTTAAGAAGCATTAGAACCCTATTGCTACGATACGTAGACATCTGCAAACGCCACTTCCTAGCATGGAAGTGTCGCATTTACATTCTTTTGAAGTGAATACGAGGTATACATGACACTTCGCAAAGAATATTATATCTTATCATGAAACATGGAAGTGAGATGCGATATCGCGTTCTAAGAAGCATTAGAACTCTATTGCTACGATACGTAGACATCTGCAAAGGCTATTTCCTAGCATGGAAGGGTCGCATTTACATTCTTTTGAAGTGAGTACGTGGTATACATAGCAATCCATAATGAATATTATATCTTATCATGATATATAGCAGTGAGATGCGATATCGCGTTATAAGAAGTATTAGAACTCTATTGCTACGATACGTAGACATCTGCAAACGCTATTTCCTAGCATGGAAGTGTCGCATCTAGATTCTTTTGAAGTGAATACGAGGTATACATGACACTTCGCAATGAATATTATATCTTATCATGAAACATAGATGTGAGATGCGATATCGCGTTCTAAGAAGCATTAGAAATCTATTGCTACGATACGTAGGCATATGGAAACGCTATTCCCTAGCATGGAAGTGTCGCATTTACATTCTTTTGAAGTGAATACGAGATATACATGACACTTCGCAATGGATACTATATCTTATCATGAAATATAGAAGTGAGATGCGATATCGCGTTTTAGGAAGCATTAGAAATCTATTGCTACGATGCGTAGACATCTGCAAATGTTATTTCCTAGCAAGGAAGTGTCGCATTTACATTCTTTTGAAGTGAATACGAGGTATACATAACACTCCACAATGAATATTGTATCTTATCACGAAACATAGAAATGAAATGCGACATCTAGTTTTAAGTAGCATTAAAACTCTACTTCTACGATACGTAGACATCTGCAAACGCTATTTCCTAGCATGGAAGCGTCGCATTTACATTCTTGTCATGTGAATACGAAGTATACATGACACTTCGCAATGAATATTATATCTTATCATGAAACATAGATGTGAGATGCGATGTCGCGTTCTAAGAAGCATTAGAACTCTATTGCTCCGATACGTAGACATCTGCAAATGCTATTTCCTAGCATGTAAGTGTCGCATTTACATTCTTTTGAAGTGAATACGAGGTATACATGACACTTCGCAATGAATATTATATCTTATCATGAAACATAGAAGTGAGATGCGATATCGCGTTCTAAGAAGCATTAGTACTCTATTGCTACGATACGTAGACATCTGCAAACTCTATTTCATAGCATGGAAGTGACTTATTTACGTTCTTTTGAAGTGAATGCGAGGTATACATGTCACTTCGCAATGAATATTATATCTTATCATGAAACATAGAAGTGAGATGCGATATCGCGTTCTAAGAAGCATTAGAAATCTATTGCTACGATACGTAGACATATGGAAACGCTATTCCCTAGCATGGAAGTGTCGCATTTACATTCTTTTGAAGTGAATACGAGATATACATGACACTTCGCAATGGATACTATATCTTATCATGAAATATAGAAGTGAGATGCGATATCGCGTTTTAGGAAGCATTAGAAATCTATTGCTACGATGCGTAGACATCTGCAAATGTTATTTCCTAGCAAGGAAGTGTCGCATTTACATTCTTTTGAAGTGAATGCGAGGTATACATAACTCTCCACAATGAATATTGTATCTTATCACGAAAGATAGAAATGAAATGCGACATCTAGTTTTAAGTAGCATTAAAACTCTACTGCTACGATACGTAGACATCTGCAAACGCTATTTCCTAGCATGGAAGCGTCGCATTTACATTCTTGTCATGTGAATACGAAGTATACATGACACTTCGCAATGAATATTATATCTTATCATGAAACATAGATGTGAGATGCGATATCGCGTTCTAAGAAGCATTAGAACTCTATTGCTGCGATACGTAGACATCTGCAAATGCTATTTCCTAGCATGTAAGTGTCGCATTTACATTCTTTTGAAGTGAATACGAGGTATACATGACACTTCGAAATGAATATTATATCTTATCATGAAACATGGAAATGAGATGCGACATCTCGTTTTAAGATGTATTAGAACTCTATTATTTCCATACGTAGTCGTCTGGAAACGCAATTTCCTAGCAAGGAAGTGTCGCACTTACATCCTTTTGAAGTGAATACGAAGTATACATAACACTTCGCACTGAATATTATATCTTATCATGAAACATAGAAATGAGATGCGGCATCTCGTTTTAAGGAGCATTAGAACACTATTGTTACGACACGTAGACATCTGCAAACGCTATTTCCTAGCATGGAAGCGTCGCATTTACATTCTTGTCATGTGAATACGAAGTATACATTACACTTCGCAATGAATATTATATCTTATCATGAAACATAGATGTGAGATGCGATATCGCGTTTTAGGAAGCATTAGAAATCTATTGCTACGATGCGTAGACATCTGCAAATGTTATTTCCTAGCAAGGAAGTGTCGCATTTACATTCTTTTGAAGTGAATGCGAGGTATACATAACTCTCCACAATGAATATTGTATCTTATCACGAAAGATAGAAATGAAATGCGACATCTAGTTTTAAGTAGCATTAAAACCCTACTGCTACGATACGTAGACATCTGCAAACGCTATTTCCTAGCATGGAAGTGTCGCATTTACATTCCTTTGAAGTGAATACGAGATATACATGACACTTCGCAATGAATATTATATGTTATCATCAAACATTGGAGTGAGATGCGATATCGCGTTTTAAGAAGCATTAGAACTCTATTGCTACGATACGTAGACATCTGCAAACCCTATTTCCTAGCAAGGAAGTGTCGCATTTACATTCATTTGAAGTTAATACGAGGTATACATAATACTCTACAATGAATATTATATCTTACCAAGAAACATAGAAATGAAATGCGACATCTCGTTTTAAGTAGCATTAGAACTCTATTGCAACGATACGTATAAATCTGCAAACGCTATTTCCTAGCATGGAAATGACGCACTTACATTCCATTAAAGCTAATACGAGGTATACATAACATTACACAATGCATATTATATCCTATTACGAAACATAGAAATGAAATACGACATCTCGTTTTAAGAAGCATTAGTACTCTATTGCTGTGATACGTAGACATCTGCAAACAATATTTCCTAGCATGTGAGTGCCGCATTTACATTCTTTTGAAGTGAGTACGAGGTATACATGACACTTCGCAATGAATATTATATCTTATCATGAAACATAGGTATGAGGTGCTATATCGCATTTTAAGAAGCATTAGAACCCTATTGCTACGATACGTAGACATCTGCAAACGCCACTTCCTAGCATGGAAGTGTCGCATTTACATTCTTTTGAAGTGAATACGAGGTATACATGACACTTCGCAATGAATATTATATCTTATCATGAAACATAGAAGTGAGATGCGATATGGCATTTTAAGAATCATTAGAACTCTATTGTTTCGACACGTAGTCATCTGGTATCGCTATTTCCTAGCAAGGAAGTGTCGCATTCACATCCTTTTGTGGTGAGTACGAGGTATACATGACACTTCGCAATGAATATTATATCTGAACATGAAACATAGAAATGAGATGCGACATCTCGTTTTAAGAAGCATTAGAACTCTATTGCTAGGATACGTAGACACCTGCAAACGCTATTTCCTAGCATGTAAGTGTCGTATTTACATTCTTTTGAAGTGAATACGAGGTATACATGACACTTCGCAAAGAATATTATATCTTATCATGAAACATGGAAGTGAGATGCGATATCGCGTTCTAAGAAGCATTAAAACTCTATTGCTACGATACGTAGACATCTGCAAAGGCTATTTCCTAGTATGGAAGGGTCGCATTTACATTCTTTTGAAGTGAGTACGAGGTATACATAGCAATCCATAATGAATATTATATCTTATCATGAAATATAGCAGTGAGATGCGATATCGCGTTATAAGAAGTATTAGAACTCTATTGCTACGATACGTAGACATCTGCAAACGCTATTTCCTAGCATGGAAGTGTCGCATCTACATTCTTTTGAAGTGAATGCGAGGTATACATGACAATTCGCAATGAATATTATACCTTATCGTGAAACATAGAAGAGGGATGCGATATCGCGTCTTAGGAAGCATTAGAACTCTATTGCTACGATACGTAGACATCTGCAAACGCTACTTCCTAGCATGGAGGTGTCGCATTTACATTCTTTTGAAGTGAATACGAGGTATACATGACACTTCGCAATGAATATTATATCTTATCATGAAACATGGAAGTGAGGTGCGATATCGCGTTCTAAGAAGCTTTAGAACTCTCTTGCTACGATACGTAGACATCTGCAAACCCTATTTCCTAGCAAGGAAGTGTCACATTTACATTCATTTGAAGTGAATACGAGGTATACATAATACTCTACAATGAATATTATACCTTACCAAGAAACATAGAAATGAAATGCGACATCTCGTTTGATAAAGCATTTGAATTCTATTGCTGCGATACGTAGACATCTGCAAACGCTATTTCCTAGCATGTAAGTGTCGCATTTACATTCTTTTGAAGTGAATACGAGGTATACATGACACATCGCAATGATTATTATATCTTATCATGAAACATAGAAATGCGATGCGACATCTCGTTTTAAGATGTATTAGAACTCTATTATTTCCATACGTAGTCGTCTGGAAACGCAATTTCCTAGCAAGGAAGTGTCGCACTTACATCCTTATGAATTGAATACGAAGTATACATGACACTTCGCAATGAATATTATATCTTATCATGAAACATAGAAATGCGATGCGACATCTCGTTTTAAGATGTATTAGAACTCTATTATTTCCATACGTAGTCGTCTGGAAACGCAATTTCCTAGCAAGGAAGTGTCGCACTTACATCCTTTTGAAGTGAATACGAAGTATACATAACACTTCGCACTGAATACTATATCTTATCATGAAACACAGAAATGAGATGCGGCATCTCGTTTTAAGAAGCATTAGAACACTATTGTTACGACACGTAGACATCTGCAAACGCTATTTCCCAGCATGGAAGCGTCGCATTTACATTCATGTCATGTGAATACGAAGTATACATGACACTTCGCAATGAATATTATATCTTATCATGAAACATAGATGTGAGATGAGATATCGCGTTCTAAGAAACATTAGAACTCTATTGCTGCGATACGTAGACATCTGCAAATGCTATTTCCTAGCATGTAAGTGTCGCATTTACATTCTTTTGAAGTGAATACGAGGTATACATGACACTTCGCAATGAATATTATATCTTATCATGAAACATAGAAGTGAGATGCGATATCGCGTTTTAGGAAGCATTAGAAATCTATTGCTACGATGCGCAGACATCTGCAAATGTTATTTCCTAGCAAGGAAGTGTCGCATTTACATTCTTTTGAAGTGAATGCGAGGTATACATAACTCTCCACAATGAATATTGTATCTTATCACGAAAGATAGAAATGAAATGCGACATCTAGTTTTAAGTAGCATTAAAACTCTACTGCTACGATACGTAGACATCTGCAAACGCTATTTCCTAGCATGGAAGTGTCGCATTTACATTCCTTTGAAGTGAATACGAGATATACATGACACTTCGCAATGAATATTATATGTTATCATGAAACATTGGAGTGAGATGCGATATCGCGTTTTAAGAAGCATTAGAACTCTATTGCTACGATACGTAGACATCTGCAAACCCTATTTCCTAGCAAGGAAGTGTCGCATTTACATTCATTTGAAGTGAATACGAGGTATACATAATACTCTACAATGAATATTATATCTTACCAAGAAACATAGAAATGAAATGCGACATCTCGTTTTATAAAGCATTAGAATTCTATTGCTGCGATACGTAGACATCTGCAAACACTATTTCCTAGCATGTAAGTGTCGCATTTACATTCTTTTGAAGTGAATACGAGGTATACATGACACATCGCAATGATTATTATATCTTATCATGAAACATAGGTGTGAGATGCGATATCGCGTTTTAAGAAGCATTAGATCTCCCTTGCTACGATACGTAGACATCTGCAAACGCTATTTCCTAGCATGTAAGTGTCGCATTTACATTCTTTTGATGTGAATACGAGGTATACATGACACTTCGCAATGAATATTATATCTTACCATGAAACATGGAAATGCGATGCGACATCTCGTTTTAAGGTGTATTAGAACTCTATTATTTCCATACGTAGTCGTCTGGAAACGCTATTTCCTAGCATGGATGTGTCGCATTTACATTCTTTTGAAGTCAATGCGATGTGTACATAACACTTCGCAATGAATATTTTATCTTATCATGAAACATAGAAGTGAGATGCGATATCGCGTTTTAAGAAGCATTAGAACTCTATTGCTACGATACGTAGACATCTGCAAACGCTATTTCCTAGCATGGAAGTGTCGCATTTACATTCTATTGTAGTGAATACGAAGTATACATGACACTTCGCAATGAATATTATATCTTATCATGAAACATAGAAGTGAGATGCGATATCGCGTTTTAGGAAGCATTAGAACTCCTTTGCTACGATATGTAGACATCTGCAAACAATATTTCCTAGCAAGGAAATGTCGCACTTACATTCCATTGAAGTGTATACGAGGTATACATAACATTACACAATGAATATTATATCTTATTACGAAACATAGAAATGAAATACGACATCTCGTTTTAAGAAGCATTAGTACTCTATTGCTAATATACGTAGACATCTGCAAACAATATTTCCTAGCAAGGAAATGTCGCAATTACATTCCATTGAAGTGAATACGAGGTATACATAACATTACACAATGAATATTATATCTTATTACGAAACATAGAAATGAGATGCGACATCTCGTATTAAGAAGCATTAGAACTCTATTGCTACGATACGTAGACATCTGCAAACGCTATTTCCAAGCATGGAAGTGTCGCATTTACATTCTTTTGAAGTGAATACGAGGTACACATGACACTTCGCAATTAATATTATATCTTATCATGAAACATAGGAGTGAGATGCGATATGGCATTTTAAGAATCATTAGAACTCTATTGTTTCGACACGTTGTCATCTGGAAACGCTATTTCTTAGCAAGGAAGTGTCGCATTTACATTCTTTTGAAGTGACTGCGGGGTATACATAACACTCCATAATGAATATTATATCTTAACATGAAACATAGCAGTGAGATGCGATATCGCGTTTTAAGAAGCATTAGAACTATATTGCTACGATACGTAGACATCTGCAAACGCTATTTCCTAGCATGGAAGTGTCGCATCTACATTCTTTTGAAGTGAGTACGAGGTATACATGACAATTCGCAATGAATATTATACCTTATCATGAAACATAGAAGAGAGATGCGATATCGCGTTTTAGGAAGCATTAGAACTCTACTGCTACGATACGTAGACATCTGCAAAGGCTATTTCCTAGCATGGAAGGGTCGCATTTACATTCTTTTGAAGTGAGTACGAGGTATACATGACACTTCGCAATGAATATTATATCTGAACATGAAACATAGAAGTGAGATGCAACATCTCGCTTTAAGAAGCATTAGAACTCTATTGCTACGATACGTAGGCATCTGCAAACGCTATTCCCTAGCATGAAAGTGTCGCATTTACATTCTTTTGAAGATAATACGAGGTATACATAACATTCCGCAATGAATATTATAACTTATTACGAAACATAGAAATGAAATACGACTTCTCGTTTTAAGAAGCATTAGAACTCTATTGCTACGTTACGTAGACATCTGCAAACGCTATTTCCTAGCATGGAAGTGTCGCATCTACATTCTTTTGAAGTGAATACGAGGTATACATGACAATTCGCAATGAATATTATACCTCATCATGAAACATAGAAGTGAGATGCGATATCGCGTTCTAAGAAGCATTAGAACTCTATTGCTACGATACGTAGACATCTGCAAACACTGTTTCCTAGCATGGAAGTGTCGCATATACATTTTTTTGAAGTGAATACGAAAAATACATGACACTTCGCAATGAATATTATATCTTATCATGAAACATAGAAGTGAGATGCGATATCGCGTTCTAAGAAGCATTAGAACCCTATTGCTACGGTACGTAGACATCTGCAAACACTATTTCCTAGCATGGAAGTGTCGCATTTACATTCTTTTGAAGTAAGTACGAGGTATACATGACACTTCGCAATGAATATTATACCTTATCATGAAACATAGAAGAGATATGCGATATCGCGTTTTAGTAAGCATTAGAACTCTATTGCTGCGATACGTAGACATCTGCGAACGCTATTTCCTAGCATTACACTTACAATCCACTTACATTCCACTGAAGTGAATACGAGGTATACATAACACTCCACAATGAATATTATATCTAATCACGAAACATAGAAATGAAATGCGGCATCTCGTTTTAAGACGCATTAGGACTCTAGTGCTACGATACGTAGACATCTGCAAACGCTATTTCCTAGCATGGAAGTGTCATATTAACATTCTTTTGAAGTGAATACGAGGTATACATGACACTTCGCAATGAATATTATATCTTATCATGAAACATAGAAGTGAGATGCGATATCGCGTTCTAAGAAGCATTAGAACTCTATTGCTACGATACGTAGACATCTGCAAACGCTATTTCCTAGCATGGAAGTGTCTTATTTACATTCTTTGGAAGTGAGTACGAGGTATACATGACACTTCGCAATGAATATTATACCTTATCATGAAACATAGAAGAGAGATGCGATATCGCGTTTTAGTAAGCATTAGAACTCTATTGCTACGATACGTAGACATCTGCAAACGCTATTTCCTAGCATGGAAGTGTCGCATTTACATTTTGTTTGAAGTGAATACGAGACATACATGACACTTCGCAATGAATATTATATCTTATCATGAAACATAGGAATGAGGTGCTATATCGTGTTTTGGGAAGCATTAGAACTCTATTGCTAATATACGTAGACATCTGCAAACTCTATTTCCTAGCAAGGAAATTTCGCACTTACATTCCACTGAAGTGAATACGAGGTATACATAACATTACACAATGAATATTATATCTAATTACGAAGCATAGAAATGAAATACGACATCTCGTTTTAAGAAGCATTAGTACTCTATTGCTGTGATACGTAGACATCTGCAAACAATATTTCCTAGCAAGGAAGTGTCGCATTTACATTCTTGTGAAGTGAAATCGAGGTATACATGACACTTCGCAATGAATATTATATCTTGTCATGATACATAGAAGTGAGATGCGATATCGCGTTTTAAGAAGCATTAGAACCCTATTGCTACGATACGTAGACATCTGCAAACGCTACTTCCTAGCATGGAAGTGTCGCATTTACATTCATTTGAAGTGAATACGAGGTATACATGACACTTCACAATGAATATTATATCTTATCACGGAACATAGAAATGAAATGAGGCATCTCGTTTTAAGAAGCATTAGAACTCTATTGCTACGATACGTAGACATCTGCAAACGCTATTTCCTAGCATGGAAGTGTCATATTTACATTCTTTTGGAGTGAATACGAGGTATACATGACACTTCGCAATGAATATTATATCTTATCGTGAAACATAGAAGTGAGATGCGATATCGCGTTCTAAGAAGCATTAGAACTCTATTGCTACGATACGTAGACATCTGCAAACGCTATTTCCTAACATGGAAGTGTCTTATTTACGTTCTTTTGAAGTGAATACGAGGTATACATGACACATCGCAATGAATATTATATCTTCTCATGAAACATAGCAGTGAGTTGCGATATCGCGTTTTAAGAAGCATTAGAACTCTATTGCTACGATACGTAGACATTTGCAATGGCTATTCACTAGCATGGAAGGGTCGCATTTCCATTCTTTTGAAGTGAGTACAAGGTATACATATCACTCCATAATGAAAATTATATCTTATCATGAAACATAGCAGTGAGATCCGATATCGCCTTTTAAGAAGCATTAGAACTCTATTGCTGCGATACGTAGACATCTGCAAACGCTATTTCCTAGCATGGAGTGTCGCATTTACATTCTTTTGATGTGAATACGAGATATACATGACACTTCGCAATGAATATTATATCTTATCATGAAACATAGGAATGTGGTGCTATATCGCGTTTTGAGAAGCATTAGAACTCTATTGCCTATATACGTAGACATCCGCAAACTCTATTTCCTAGCAAGGAAATTTCGCACTTACATTCCACTGAAGTGAATACGAGGTATACATAACATTACACATTGAATATTATATCTTGTTACGAAACATAGAAATGAAATACGACATCTCGTTTTAAGAAGCATTAGTACTCTATTTCTGTGATACGTAGACATCTGCAAACAATATTTCCTAGCAAGGAAGTGTCGCATTTACATTCTTGTGAAGTGAAATCGAGGTATACATGACACTTCGCAATGAATATTATATCTTATCATGAAACATAGAAGTGAGATGCGATATGGCATTTTAAGAAGCATTAGAACCCTATTGCTACGATACGTAGACATCTGCAAACGCCACTTCCTAGCATGGAAGTGTCGCATTTACATTCTTTTGAAGTGAATACGAGGTATACATGACACTTCGCAATGAATATTATATCTTATCATGAAACATAGAAGTGAGATGCGATATGGCATTTTAAGAATCATTAGAACTCTATTGTTTCGACACGTAGTCATCTGGTAATGCTATTTCCTAGCAAGGAAGTGTCGCATTAACATCCTTTTGAGGGGAATACGAGGTATACATTACACTTCGCAATGAATATTATATCTGAACATGAAACATAGAAATGAGGTGCGACATCTCGTTTTAAGAAACATTAGAACTCTATTGCTACGATACGTAGACATCTGCAAAGGCTATTTCCTAGCATGGAAGGGTCGCATTTACATTCTTTTGAAGTGAGTACGAGGTATACATAACAATCCATAATGAATATTATATCTTATCATGAAATATAGCAGTGAGATGCGATATCGCGTTATAAGAAGTATTAGAACTCTATTGCTACGATACGTAGACATCTGCAAACGCTATTTCCTAGCATGGAAGTGTCGCATCTACATTCTTTTGAAGTGAATACGAAGTATACATGACAATTCGCAATGAATATTATACCTTATCATGAAACATAGAAGAGAGATGCGATATCGCGTCTTAGGAAGCATTAGAACTCTATTGCTACGATACGTAGACATCTGCAAACGCTACTTCCTAGCATGGAGGTGTCGCATTTACATTCTTTTGAAGTGAATACGAGGTATACATGACAATTCGCAATGAATATTATACCTTATCATGAAACATGGAAGTGAGATGCAACATCTCGTTTTAAGAAGCATTAGAACTCTATTGCTAGGATACGTAGACATCTGCAAACGCTATTTCCTAGCATGTTAGTGTCGCATTTACATCCTTTTGAAGTGAATACGAGGTATACATGACACTTCGCAATGAATATTATATCTTATCATGAAACAGGGATGTGAGATGCGATATCGCGTTTTAAGAAGCATTAGATCACCCTTGCTGCGATACGTAGACATCTGCAAATGCTATTTCCTAGCATGTAAGTGTCGCATTTACATTCTTTTGAAGTGAATACGAGGTATACATGACACTTCGCAATGAATATTATATCTTACCATGAAACATAGAAGTGAGATGCGATATCGCGTTCTAAGAAGCATTAGAACTCTATTGCTACGATACGTAGACTTCTGCAAACCCTATTTCCTAGCAAGGAAGTGTCGCATTTACTTTCATTTGAAGTGAATGCGAGGTATACATAATACTCCACAATGAATATTATATCTTACCAAGAAACATAGAAATGAAATGCGACATCTCGTTTTATAAAGCATTAGAATTCTATTGCTGCGATACGTAGACATCTGCAAACGCTATTTCCTAGCATGGAAGTGACTTATTTACGTTCTTTTGAAGTGAATACGAGGTATACATGACACTTCGCAATGAATATTATATCTTATCATGAAACATAGGTGTGAGATGCGATATCGCGTTTTAATAAGCATTAGATCACCCTTGCTACGATACGTAGACATCTGCA
Organism: Xylocopa sonorina; assembly: GCF_050948175.1. Lineage (NCBI taxonomy): Eukaryota > Metazoa > Arthropoda > Insecta > Hymenoptera > Apidae > Xylocopa > Xylocopa sonorina. The sequence goes on from NW_027490237.1 coordinate 400,915, forward strand.
AACGCTATTTCCTAGCATGTAAGTGTCGCGTTTACATTCTTTTGATGTGAATACAGGTATACATGACACTTCGCAATGAATATTATATCTTATCATGAAACATAGAAATGCGATGCAACATCTCGTTTTAAGATGTATTAGATCTCTATTATGTCCATACGTAGTCGTCTGGAAACGCAATTTCCTAGCAAGGAAGTGTCGCACTTACATCCTTTTGAAGTGAATACGAAGTATACATAACACTTCGCACTGAATATTATATCTTATCATGAAACATAGAAATGAGATGCGGCATCTCGTTTTAAGAAGCATTAGAACTCTATTGCTGCGATACGTAGACATCTGCAAATGCTATTTCCTAGCATGTAAGTGTCGCATTTACATTCTTTTGAAGTGAATACGAGGTATACATGACACTTCGCAATGAATATTATATCTTACCATGAAACATAGAAGTGAGATGCGATATCGCGTTCTAAGAAGCATTAGAACTCTATTGCTACGATGCGTAGACATCTGCAAACGCTATTTCCTAGCATGGAAGTGACTTATTTACGTTCTTTTGAAGTGAATACGAGGTATACATGACACTTCGCAATGAATATTATATCTTATCATGAAACATAGAAGTGAGATGCGATATCGCGTTCTAAGAAGCATTAGAAATCTATTGCTACGATACGTAGACATATGGAAACGTTATTCCCTAGCATGGAAGTGTCGCATTTACATTCTTTTGAAGTGAATACGAGATATACATGACACTTCGCAATGAATATTATATGTTATCATGAAACATTGGAGTGAGATGCGATATCGCGTTTTAAGAAGCATTAGAACTCTATTGCTACGATACCTAGACATCTGCAAACGCTATTTCCTAGCATGGATGTGTCGCATTTACATTCTTTTGAAGTGAATACGATGTGTACATAACACTTCGCAATGAATATTTTATCTTATCATGAAACATAGAAGTGAGATGCGATATCGCGTTTTAAGAAGCATTTGAAATCTATTGCTACGATACGTAGACATCTGCAAACGCTATTTCCTAGCATGGAAGTGTCGCATTTACATTCTTTTGTGGTGAATACGAAGTATACATGACACTTCGCAATGAATATTATATCTTATCATGAAACATAGAAATGGGATGCGATATCACTATTTAAGAAACATTAGAACTCTATTGCTTCGATACGTAGACATCTGGGAACGCTATTTCCTTGAAAGGAAGTGGCGCATTTACATTCATTTGAAGTGAATACGAGGTATACATAACACTCTACCATGTATATTACATCTTATCACGAAACATAGAAATGAAATATGACATCTCGTTTTAAGAAGCATTAGAACTCTATTGCTACGATACGTGGACATCTGCAAACGCTATTTCCTAGCATGTAAGTGTCGCATTTACATTCTTTTGAAGTGAATACGAAGTATACATAACACTTCGCACTGAATACTATATCTTATCATGAAACATAGAAATGAGATGCGGCACCTCGTTTTAAGAAGCATTAGAACACTATTGTTACGACATGTAGACATCTGCAAACGCTATTTCCCAGCATGGAAGCGTCGCATTTACATTCATGTCATGTGAATACGAAGTATACATGACACTTCGCAATGAATATTATATCTTATCATGAAACATAGATGTGAGATGCGATATCGCGTTCTAAGAAGCATTAGAACTCTATTGCTGCGATACGTAGACATCTGCAAATGCTATTTCCTAGCATGTAAGTGTCGCATTTACATTCTTTTGAAGTGAATACGAGGTATACATGACACTTCGCAATGAATATTATATCTTATCATGAAACATAGAAGTGAGATGCGATATCGCGTTTTAGGAAGCATTAGAAATCTATTGCTACGATGCGTAGACATCTGCAAATGTTATTTCCTAGCAAGGAAGTGTCGCATTTACATTCTTTTGAAGTGAATGCGAGGTATACATAACTCTCCACAATGAATATTGTATCTTATCACGAAACATAGAAATGAAATGCGACATCTAGTTTTAAGTAGCATTAAAACTCTACTGCTACGATACGTAGACATCTGCAAACGCTATTTCCTAGCATGGAAGTGTCGCATTTACATTCCTTTGAAGTGAATACGAGATATACATGACACTTCGCAATGAATATTATATGTTATCATGAAACATTGGAGTGAGATGCGATATCGCGTTTTAAGAAGTATTAGAACTCTATTGCTACGATACGTAGACATCTGCAAACCCTATTTCCTAGCAAGGAAGTGTCGCATTTACATTCATTTGAAGTGAATACGAGGTATTCATAATACTCTACAATGAATATTATACCTTACCAAGAAACATAGAAATGAAATGCGACATCTCGTTTTATAAAGCATTAGAATTCTATTGCTGCGATACGTAGACATCTGCAAACACTATTTCCTAGCATGTAAGTGTCGCATTTACATTCTTTTGATGTGAATACGAGGTATACATGACACTTCGCAATGAATATTATATCTTATCATGAAACATGGAAATGCGATGCGACATCTCGTTTCAAGATGTATTAGAACTCTATTATTTCCATACGTAGTCGTCTGGAAACGCAATTTCCTAGCAAGGAAGTGTCGCACTTACATCCTTTTGAAGTGAATACGAAGTATACATAACACTTCGCACTGAATATTATATCTTATCATGAAACATAGAAATGAGATGCGGCATCTCGTTTTAAGAAGCATTAGAACACTATTGTTACGACACGTAGACATCTGCAAACGCTATTTCCTAGCATGGAAGCGTCGCATTTACATTCTTGTCATGTGAATACGAAGTATACATTACACTTCGCAATGAATATTATATCTTATCATGAAACATAGATGTGAGATGCGATATCGCGTTCTAAGAAGCATTAGAACTCTATTGCTGCGATACGTAGACATCTGCAAATGCTATTTCCTAGCATGTAAGTGTCGCATTTACATTCTTTTGTAGTGAATACGAGGTAATCATGACACTTCGCAATGAATATTATATCTTATCATGAAACATAGAAGTGAGATGCGATATCGCGTTCTAAGAAGCATTAGAAATTTATTGCTACGATACATAGACATATGGAAACGCTATTCCCTAGCATGGAAGTGTCGCATTTACATTCTTTTGAAGTGAATGCGAGGTATACATAACACTCCACAATGAATATTGTATCTTATCACGAAACATAGAAATGAAATGCGACATCTAGTTTTAAGTAGCACTAAAACTCTACTGCTACGATACGTAGACATCTGCAAACGCTATTTCCTAGCATGGAAGTGTCGCATTTACATTCTTTTGAAGTGAATACGAGATATACGTGACACTTCGCAATGAATATTATATGTTATCATGAAACATTGGTGTGAGATGCGATATCGCATTTTAAGAAGCATTAGAACTCTATTGCTACGATACCTAGACATCTGCAAACGCTATTTCCTAGCATGGATGTGTCGCATTTACATTCTTTTGAAGTGAATGCGATGTGTACATAACACTTCGCAATGAATATTTTATCTTATCATGAAACATAGAAGTGAGATGCGATATCGCGTTTCAAGAAGCATTAGAACTCTATTGCTACGATACGTAGACATCTGCAAACGCTATTTCCTAGCATGAAAGTGTCGCATTTACATTCTTTTGTAGTGAATACGAAGTATACATGACACTTCGCAATGAATATTATATCTTATCATGAAACATAGAAGTGAGATGCGATATCGCGTTTTAGGAAGCATTAGAACTCTTTTGCTACGATATGTAGACATCTGCAAACAATATTTCCTAGCAAGGAAATGTCGCACTTACATTCCATTGAAGTGTATACGAGGTATACATAACATTACACAATGAATATTATATCTTATTACGAAACATAGAAATGAAATACGACATCTCGTTTTAAGAAGCATTAGTACTCTATTGCTAATATACGTAGACATCTGCAAACAATATTTCCTAGCAAGGAAATGTCGCAATTACATTCCATTGAAGTGAATACGAGGTATACATAACATTACACAATGAATATTATATCTTATTACGAAACATAGAAATGAGATGCGACATCTCGTATTGAGAAGCATTAGAACTCTATTGCTACGATACGTAGACATCTGCAAACGCTATTTCCTAGCATGGAAGTGTCGCATTTACATTCTTCTGATGTGAATACGAGATATACATGACACTTCGCAATGAATATTATATCTTATCATGAAACATAGAAATGGGATGCGATATCGCTATTTAAGAAACATTAGAACTCTATTGCTTCGATACGTAGACATCTGGGAACGCTATTTCCTTGAAAGGAAGTGGCGCATTTACATTCATTTGAAGTGAATACGAGGTATACATAACACTCTACCATGTATATTATATCTTATCACGAAACATAGAAATGAAATATGACATCTCGTTTTAAGAAGCATTAGAACTCTATTGCTACGATACGTGGACATCTGCAAACGCTATTTCCTAGCATGTAAGTGTCGCATTTACATTCTTTTGAAGTGAATGCGAGGTATACATGACACATCGCAATGATTATTATATCTTATCATGAAACATAGGTGTGAGATACGATATCGCGTTTTAAGAAGCATTAGATCTCTCTTGCTACGATACGTAGACATCTGCAAACGCTATTTCCTAGCATGGAAGTGTCGCATTTACATTCTTTTGAAGTGAATACGAGGTATACATGACACTTCGCAATTAATATTATATCTTATCATGAAACATAGGAGTGAGATGCGATATGGCATTTAAAGAATCATTAGAACTCTATTGTTTCGACACGTAGTCATCTGGAAACGCTATTTCTTAGCAAGGAAGTGTCGCATTTACATTCTTTTGAAGTGACTACGGGGTATACATAACACTCCATAATGAATATTATATCTTAACATGAAACATAGCAGTGAGATGCGATATCGCGTTTTAAGAAGCATTAGAACTCTATTGCTACGATACGTAGACATCTGCAAACGCTATTTCCTAGCATGGAAGTGTCGCATCTACATTCTTTTGAAGTGAATACGAGGTATACATGACAATTCGCAATGAATATTATACCTTATCATGAAACATAGAAGAGAGATGCGATATCGCGTTTTAGGAAGCATTAGAAATCTACTGCTACGATACGTAGACATCTGCAAAGGCTATTTCCTAGCATGGAAGGGTCGCATTTACATTCTTTTGAAGTGAGTACGAGGTATACATTACACTTCGCAATGAATATTATATCTGAACATGAAACATAGAAGTGAGATGCAACATCTCGTTTTAAGAAGCATTAGAACTCTATTGCTACGATACGTAGGCATCTGCAAACGCTATTTCCTAGCATGAAAGTGTCGCATTTACATTCTTTTGAAGATAATACGAGGTATACATAACATTCCGCAATGAATATTATATCTTATTACGAAACATAGAAATGAAATACGACTTCTCGTTTTAAGAAGCATTAGAACTCTATTGCTACGTTACGTAGACATCTGCACACGCTATTTCCTAGCATGGAAGTGTCGCATCTACATTCTTTTGAAGTGAATACGAGGTATACATGACAATTCGCAATGAATATTATACCTCATCATGAAACATAGAAGTGAGATGCGATATCGCGTTCTAAGAAGCATTAGAACTCTATTGCTACGATACGTAGACATCTGCAAACGCTATTTCCTAGCATGGAAGTGTCATATTAACATTCTTTTGAAGTGAATACGAGGTATACATGACACTTCGCAATGAATATTATATCTTATCATGAAACATAGAAGTGAGATGCGATATCGCGTTCTAAGAAGCATTAGAACTCCATTGCTACGATACGTAGACATCTGCAAACGCTATTTCCTAGCATGGAAGTGTCTTATTTACATTCTTTGGAAGTGAGTACGAGGTATACATGACACTTCGCAATGAATATTATACCTTATCATGAAACATAGAAGAGAGATGCGATATCGCGTTTTAGTAAGCATTAGAACTCTATTGCTGCGATACGTAGACATCTGCAAACGCTATTTCCTAGCACGGAAGTGTCGCATTTACATTCTTTTGAAGTGAATACGATATATAAATGACACTTCGCAATGAATATTATATCTTATCATGAAACATAGAAATGAGGTGCTATATCGCGTTTTGAGAAGCATTAGAACTCTATTGCTAATATACGTAGATATCTGCAAACTCTATTTCCTAGCATGGAAATTTCGCACTTACATTCCACTGAAGTGAATACGAGGTATACGTAACATTACACAATGAATATTATATCTTATTACGAAACATAGAAATGAAATGCGGCATCTCGTTTTAAGACGCATTAGGACTCTATTGCTACGATACGTAGACATCTGCAAACGCTATTTCCTAGCATGGAAGGGTCGCATTTACACTCTTTTGAAGTGAGTACGAGGCATACATAACACTCCATAATGAATATTATATCTTTTCATGAAACATAGCGGTACGATGCGATATCGCGTTTTAAGGAGCATTAGAAATCTATTGCTACGATACGTAGACATCTGCAAACGCTATTTCCTACCATGGAAGTGTCGCATTTACATTCGTTTGAAGTGAATACGAGATATACATGACACTTCGCAATGAATATTATATCTTATCATAAAACATAGGAATGAGGTGCTATATCGCGTTTTGAGAAGCATTAGAAATCTATTGCTCCGATACGTAGACATCTGCAAACGCTATTTCCTAGCATGGAAGTGTCGCATTTACATTTTGTTTGAAGTGAATACGAGACATACATGTCACTTCGCAATGAATATTATATCTTATCATGAAACATAGGAATGAGGTGCTATATCGTGTTTTGGGAAGCATTAGAACTCTATTGCTAATATACGTAGACATCTGCAAACTCTATTTCCTAGCAAGGAAATTTCGCACTTACATTCCACTGAAGTGAATACGAGGTATACATAACATTACACAATGAATATTATATCTAATTACGATGCATAGAAATGAAATACGACATCTCGTTTTAAGAAGCATTAGTACTCTATTGCTTTGATACGTAGACATCTGCAAACAATATTTCCTAGCAAGGAAGTGTCGCATTTACATTCTTGTGAAGTGAAATCGAGGTATACATGACACTTCGCAATGAATATTATATCTTGTCATGATACATAGAAGTGAGATGCGATATCGCGTTTTAAGAAGCATTAGAACCCTATTGCTACGATACGTAGACATCTGCAAACGCTACTTCCTAGCATGGAAGTGTCGCATTTACATTCATTTGAAGTGAATACGAGGTATACATGACACTTCACAATGAATATTATATCTTATCACGGAACACAGAAATGAAATGAGGCATCTCGTTTTAAGAAGCATTAGAACTCTATTGCTACGATACGTAGACATCTGCAAACGCTATTTCCTAGCATGGAAGTGTCATATTTACATTCTTTTGAAGTGAATACGAGGTATACATGACAATTCGCAATGAATATTATATCTTATCGTGAAACATAGAAGTGAGATGCGATATCGCGTTCTAAGAAGCATTAGAACTCTATTGCTACGATACGTAGACATCTGCAAACGCTATTTCCTAACATGGAAGTGTCTTATTTACGTTCTTTTGAAGTGAATACGAGGTATACATGACACATCGCAATGAATATTATATCTTCTCATGAAACATAGCAGTGAGTTGCGATATCGCGTTTTAAGAAGCATTAGAACTCTATTGCTACGATACGTAGACATTTGCAATGGCTATTCACTAGCATGGAAGGGTCGCATTTACATTTTGTTTGAAGTGAATACGAGACATACATGACACTTCGCAATGAATATTATATCTTATCATGAAACATAGGAATGAGGTGCTATATCGTGTTTTGGGAAGCATTAGAACTCTATTGCTAATATACGTAGACATCTGCAAACTCTATTTCCTAGCAAGGAAATTTCGCACTTACATTCCACTGAAGTGAATACGAGGTATACATAACATTACACAATGAATATTATATCTAATTACGAAACATAGAAATGAAATACGACATCTCGTTTTAAGAAGCATTAGTACTCTATTGCTGTGATACGTAGACATCTGCAAACAATATTTCCTAGCAAGGAAGTGTCGCATTTACATTCTTGTGAAGTGAAATCGAGGTATACATGACACTTCGCAATGAATATTATATCTTGTCATGATACATAGAAGTGAGATGCGATATCGCGTTTTAAGAAACATTAGAACTCTATTGCTACGATACGTAGACATCTGCAAAGGCTATTTCCTAGCATGGAAGGGTCGCATTTACATTCTTTTGAAGTGAGTACGAGGTATACATAACAATCCATAATGAATATTATATCTTATCATGAAATATAGCAGTGAGATGCGATATCGCGTTATAAGAAGTATTAGAACTCTATTGCTACGATACGTAGACATCTGCAAACGCTATTTCCTAGCATGGAAGTGTCGCATCTACATTCTTTTGAAGTGAATACGAAGTATACATGACAATTCGCAATGAATATTATACCTTATCATGAAACATAGAAGAGAGATGCGATATCGCGTCTTAGGAAGCATTAGAACTCTATTGCTACGATACGTAGACATCTGCAAACGCTACTTCCTAGCATGGAGGTGTCGCATTTACATTCTTTTGAAGTGAATACGAGGTATACATGACAATTCGCAATGAATATTATACCTTATCATGAAACATGGATGTGAGATGCAACATCTCGTTTTAAGAAGCATTAGAACTCTATTGCTAGGATACGTAGACATCTGCAAACGCTATTTCCTAGCATGTAAGTGTCGCATTTACATCCTTTTGAAGTGAATACGAGGTATACATGACACTTCGCAATGAATATTATATCTTATCATGAAACATGGAAGTGAGATGCGATATCGCGTTTTAAGAAGCATTAGATCACACTTGCTGCGATACGTAGACATCTGCAAATGCTATTTCCTAGCATGTAAGTGTCGCATTTACATTCTTTTGAAGTGAATACGAGGTATACATGACACTTCGCAATGAATATTACATCTTACCATGAAACATAGAAGTGAGATGCGATATCGCGTTCTAAGAAGCATTAGAACTCTATTGCTACGATACGTAGACATCTGCAAACCCTATTTCCTAGCAAGGAAGTGTCGCATTTACTTTCATTTGAAGTGAATACGAGGTATACATAATACTCTACAATGAATATTATATCTTACCAAGAAACATAGAAATGAAATGCGACATCTCGTTTTATAAAGCATTAGAATTCTATTGCTGCGATACGTAGACATCTGCAAACGCTATTTCCTAGCATGTAAGTGTCGCATTTACATTCTTTTGAAGTGAATACGAGGTATACATGACACATCGCAATGATTATTATATCTTATCATGAAACATAGGTGTGAGATGCGATATCGCGTCTTAAGAAGCATTAGATCACCCTTGCTACGATACGTAGACATCTGCAAACGCTATTTCCTAGCATGTAAGTGTCGCGTTTACATTCTATTGATGTGAATACGAGGTATACATGACACTTCGCAATGAATATTATATCTTATCATGAAACATAGAAATGCGATGCGACATCTCGTTTTAAGATGTATTAGATCTCTATTATGTCCATACGTAGTCGTCTGGAAACGCAATTTCCTAGCAAGGAAGTGTCGCACTTACATCCTTTTGAAGTGAATACGAAGTATACATAACACTTCGCACTGAATATTATATCTTATCATGAAACATAGAAATGAGATGCGGCATCTCGTTTTAAGAAGCATTAGAACTCTATTGCTGCGATACGTAGACATCTGCAAATACTATTTCCTAGCATGTAAGTGTCGCATTTACATTCTTTTGAAGTGAATACGAGGTATACATGACACTTCGCAATGAATATTATATCTTACCATGAAACATAGAAGTGAGATGCGATATCGCGTTCTAAGAAGCATTAGAACTCTATTGCTACGATACGTAGACATCTGCAAACGCTATTTCCTAGCATGGAAGTGACTTATTTACGTTCTTTTGAAGTGAATACGAGGTATACATGACACTTCGCAATGAATATTATATCTTATCATGAAACATAGAAGTGAGATGCGATATCGCGTTCTAAGAAGCATTAGAAATCTATTGCTACGATACGTAGACATATGGAAACGTTATTCCCTAGCATGGAAGTGTCGCATTTACATTCTTTTGAAGTGAATACGAGATATACATGACACTTCGCAATGAATATTATATGTTATCATGAAACATTGGAGTGAGATGCGATATCGCGTTTTAAGAAGCATTAGAACTATATTGCTACGATACCTAGACATCTGCAAACGCTATTTCCTAGCATGGATGTGTCGCATTTACATTCTTTTGAAGTGAATACGATGTGTACATAACACTTCGCAATGAATATTTTATCTTATCATGAAACATAGAAGTGAGATGCGATATCGCGTTTTAAGAAGCATTTGAAATCTATTGCTACGATACGTAGACATCTGCAAACGCTATTTCCTAGCATGGAAGTGTCGCATTTACATTCTTTTGTAGTGAATACGAAGTATACATGACACTTCGCAATGAATATTATATCTTATCATGAAACATAGAAGTGAGATGCGATATCGCGTTTTAGGAAGCATTAGAACTCTATTGCTACGATATGTAGACATCTGCAAACGCTACTTCCTAGCATGGAAGTGTCGCATTTACATACATTTGAAGTGAATACGAGGTATACATGACACTTCACAATGAATATTATATCTTATCACGGAACATAGAAATGAAATGAGGCATCTCGTTTTAGAAGCATTAGAACTCTATTGCTACGATACGTAGACATCTGCAAACGCTATTTCCTAGCATGGAAGTGTCATATTTACATTCTTTTGAAGTGAATACGAGGTATACATGACACTTCGCAATGAATATTACATCTTATCGTGAAACATAGAGGTGAGATGCGATATCGCGTTCTAAGAAGCATTAGAACTCTATTGCTACGATACGTAGACATCTGCAAACGCTATTTCCTAACATGGAAGTGTCTTATTTACGTTCTTTTGAAGTGAATACGAGGTATACATGACACATCGCAATGAATATTATATCTTCTCATGAAACATAGCAGTGAGTTGCGATATCGCGTTTTAAGAAGCATTAGAACTCTATTGCTACGATACGTAGACATCTGCAAAGGCTATTTCCTAGCATGGAAGGGTCGCATTTACATTCTTTTGAAGTGAGTACGAGGTATACATAACAATCCATAATGAATATTATATCTTATCATGAAATATAGCAGTGAGATGCGATATCGCGTTATAAGAAGTATTAGAACTCTATTGCTACGATACGTAGACATCTGCAAACGCTATTTCCTAGCATGGAAGTGTCGCATCTACATTCTTTTGAAGTGAATACGAAGTATACATGACAATTCGAAATGAATATTGTACCTTATCATGAAACATAGAAGAGAGATGCGATATCGCGTCTTAGGAAGCATTAGAACTCTATTGCTACGATACGTAGACATCTACAAACTCTATTTCCTAGCAAGGAAATTTCGCACTTACATTCCACTGAAGTGAATACGAGGTATACATAACATTACACATTGAATATTATATCTTGTTACGAAACATAGAAATGAAATACGACATCTCGTTTTAAGAAGCATTAGTACTCTATTTCTGTGATACGTAGACATCTGCAAACAATATTTCCTAGCAAGGAAGTGTCGCATTTACATTCTTGTGAAGTGAAATCGAGGTATACATGACACTTCGCAATGAATATTATATCTTATCATGAAACATAGAAGTGAGATGCGATATGGCATTTTAAGAAGCATTAGAACCCTATTGCTACGATACGTAGACATCTGCAAACGCCACTTCCTAGCATGGAAGTGTCGCATTTACATTCTTTTGAAGTGAATACGAGGTATACATGACACTTCGCAATGAATATTATATCTTATCATGAAACGTAGAAGTGAGATGCGATATGGCATTTTAAGAATCATTAGAACTCTATTGCTACGATACGTAGACATCTGCAAACCCTATTTCCTAGCAAGGAAGTGTCGCATTTACTTTCATTTGAAGTGAATACGAGGTATACATAATACTCTACAATGAATATTATATCTTACCAAGAAACATAGAAATGAAATGCGACATCTCGTTTTATAAAGCATTAGAATTCTATTGCTGCGATACGTAGACATCTGCAAACGCTATTTCCTAGCATGTAAGTGTCGCATTTACATTCTTTTGAAGTGAATACGAGGTATACATGACACATCGCAATGATTATTATATCTTATCATGAAACATAGGTGTGAGATGCGATATCGCGTCTTAAGAAGCATTAGATCACCCTTGCTACGATACGTAGACATCTGCAAACGCTATTTCCTAGCATGTAAGTGTCGCGTTTACATTCTTTTGATGTGAATACGAGGTATACATGACACTTCGCAATGAATATTATATCCTATCATGAAACATAGAAATGCGATGCGACATCTCGTTTTAAGATGTATTAGATCTCTATTATGTCCATACGTAGTCGTCTGGAAACGCAATTTCCTAGCAAGGAAGTGTCGCACTTACATCCTTTTGAAGTGAATACGAAGTATACATAACACTTCGCACTGAATATTATATCTTATCATGAAACATAGAAATGAGATGCGGCATCTCGTTTTAAGAAGCATTAGAACTCTATTGCTGCGATACGTAGACATCTGCAAATGCTATTTCCTAGCATGTAAGTGTCGCATTTACATTCTTTTGAAGTGAATACGAGGTATACATGACACTTCGCAATGAATATTATATCTTACCATGAAACATAGAAGTGAGATGCGATATCGCGTTCTAAGAAGCATTAGAACTCTATTGCTACGATACGTAGACATCTGCAAACGCTATTTCCTAGCATGGAAGTGACTTATTTACGTTCCTTTGAAGTGAATACGAGGTATACATGACACTTCGCAATGAATATTGTATCTTATCATGAAACATAGAAGTGAGATGCGATATCGCGTTCTAAGAAGCATTAGAAATCTATTGCTACGATACGTAGACATATGGAAACGTTATTCCCTAGCATGGAAGTGTCGCATTTACATTCTTTTGAAGTGAATACGAGATATACATGACACTTCGCAATGAATATTATATGTTATCATGAAACATTGGAGTGAGAAGCGATATCGCGTTTTAAGAAGCATTAGAACTCTATTGCTACGATACCTAGACATCTGCAAACGCTATTTCCTAGCATGGATGTGTCGCATTTACATTCTTTTGAAGTGAATACGATGTGTACATAACACTTCGCAATGAATATTTTATCTTATCATGAAACATAGAAGTGAGATGCGATATCGCGTTTTAAGAAGCATTTGAAATCTATTGCTACGATACGTAGACATCTGCAAACGCTATTTCCTAGCATGGAAGTGCCGCATTTACATTCTTTTGAAGATAATACGAGGTATACATAACATTCCGCAATGAATATTATATCTTATTACGAAGCATAGAAATGAAATACGACTTCTCGTTTTAAGAAGCATTAGAACTCTATTGCTACGATACGTAGACATCTGCAAACAATATTTCCTAGCAAGGAAGTGTCGCATTTACATTCTTTTGAAGTGAATACGAGGTATACATAACATTGCGCAATGAATATTATATCTTATCACGAAACATAGAAATGAGATGCGACATCTCGTATTAAGAAGCTTTAGAACTCTATTGCTACGATACGTAGACATCTGCAAACGCTATTTCCTAGCATGGAAGTGTCGCATTTTCATTCATTTGAAGTATATGCGTGGTATACATGACACTTCGCATTGAATATTATGTCTTATTAGGAAACATAGGAATGAGATGCGATATCGTGTTTTAGGAAGCGTTAGGACTCTATTGCTACGATACGTAGACACCTGCAAACGCTATTTCCTAGCAAGGAAGTGTCGCATTTACATTCTTTTGAAGTGAATACGAGGTATACATGACACTTCGCAATGAATATTATATCTTATCATGAAACGTAGGAGTGAGATGCGATATGGCATTTTAAGAATCATTAGAACTCTATTGTTTCGACACGTAGTCATCTGAAAACGCTATTTCCTAGCAAGGAAGTGTCGCATTTACATTCTTTTGAAGTGACTACAAGGTATACATAACACTCCATAATGAATATTATATCTTAACATGAAACATAGCAGTGAGATGCGATATCGCGTTTTAAGAAGTATTAGAACTCTATTGCTACGATACGTAGACATCTGCAAACGCTATTTCCTAGCATGGAAGTGTCGCATCTACATTCTTTTGAAGTGAATACGAGGTATACATAACATTCCGCAATGAATATTATATCTTATCATGAAACGTAGGAGTGAGATGCGATATGGCATTTTAAGAATCATTAGAACTCTATTGTTTCGACACGTAGTCATCTGAAAACGCTATTTCCTAGCAAGGAAGTGTCGCATTTACATTCTTTTGAAGTGACTACAAGGTATACATAACACTCCATAATGAATATTATATCTTAACATGAAACATAGCAGTGAGATGCGATATCGCGTTTTAAGAAGCATTAGAATTCTATTGCTACGATACGTAGACATCTGCAAACGCTATTTCCTAGCATGGAAGGGTCGCATTTACATTCTTTTGAAGTGAGTACGAGGTATACATGACACTTCGCAATGAATATTATATCTGAACATGAAACATAGAAGTGAGATGCAACATCTCGTTTTAAGAAGCATTAGAACTCTATTGCTACGATACGTAGACACCTGCAAACGCTATTTCCTAGCATGGAAGGGTCGCATTTACATTCTTTTAAAGTGAGTACGAGGTATACATGACACTTCGCAATGAATATTATATCTTATCATGAAACGTAGGTGTGAGATGCGATATGGCATTCTAAGAATCATTAGAACTCTATTGTTTCGACACGTAATCATCTGAAAACGCTATTTCCTAGCAAGGAAGTGTCGCATTTACATTCTTTTGAAGTGACTACAAGGTATACATAACACTCCATAATGAATATTATATCTTAACATGAAACATAGCAGTGAGATGCGATATCGCGTTTTAGGAAGTATTAGAACTCTATTGCTACGATACGTAGACATCTGCAAACGCTATTTCCTAGCATGGAAGTGTCGCATCTACATTCTTTTGAAGTGAATACGAGGTGTACATAACATTCCGCAATGAATATTATACCTTATCATGAAACATATAAGAGAGATGCGATATCGCGTTTTAGGAAGCATTAGAACTCTACTGCTACGATACGTAGACATCTGCAAAGGCTATTTCCTAGCATGGAAGGGTCGCATTTACATTCTTTTGAAGTGAGTACGAGTTATACATGACACTTCGCAATGAATATTATATCTGAACATGAAACATAGAAGTGAGATGCAACATCTCGTTTTAAGAAGCATTAGAACTCTATTGCTACGATACGTAGGCATCTGCAAACGCTATTCCCTAGCATGGAAGTGTCGCATTTACATTCTTTTGAAGTGAATACGAGATATACATGACACTTCGCAATGGATACTATATCTTATCATGAAATATAGAAGTGAGATGCGATATCGCGTTTTAGGAAGCATTAGAACTCTGTTGCTACGATACGTAGACATCTGCAAACGCTATTTCCTAGCAAGGAAGTGTCGCATTTACATTCTTTTGAAGTGAATACGAGGTATACATAACATTCCGCAATGAATATTATATCTCATAACGAAACATAGAAATGAGATGCGACATCTCGTATTAAGAAGCATTAGAACTCTATTGCTACGATACGTAGACATCTGCAAACGCAATTTCCTAGCATGGAAGTGTCGCATTTACATTCTTCTGATGTGAATACGAGATATACATGACACTTCGCAATGCATATTATATCTTATCATGAAACATAGAAATGGGATGCGATATCGCTATTTAAGAAACATTAGAACTCTATTGGTTCGATACGTAGGCATCTGGGAACGCTATTTCCTTGAAAGGAAGTGGCGCATTTACATTCATTTGAAGTGAATACGCGGTATACATAACACTCTACAATGAACATTATATCTTACCACGAAATATAGATATGAAATGCGACATCTCGTTTTAAGAAGCATTAGAACTCTATTGCTGCGATACGAATACATCTGCAAACGGTATTTCCTAGCATGTAAGTGTCGCATTAACATTCCTTTGAAGTTTATACGAGGTATACATGACTCTTCGCAATGAATATTATATCTTATCTCGAAACATAGATGTGAGATGCGATATCGCGATTTAAGAAGCACTAGATCTCTATTGCTACGATGCGTAGACATCTGCAAATGTTATTTCCTAGCAAGGAAGTGTCGCATTTACATTCTTTTGACGTGAATACGAGGTAAACATAACATTCCACAATGAAAATTACACCATATTACGAAATATAGAAATGAAATGCGACTTCTCATTTTAAGAAGCATTAGAACTCTATTGCTACGATACGTAGACATCTGCAAACCCTATTTCCTAGCATGGAAGTGTCGCATTTTCATTCATTTGAAGTATATGCGTGGTATACATGACACTTCGCATTGAATATTATGTCTTATTAGGAAACATAGGAATGAGATGCGATATCGCGTTTTAGGAAGCGTTAGGACTCTATTGCTACGATACGTCGACACCTGCAAACGCTATTTCCTAGCAAGGAAGTGTCGCATTTTCATTCTTTTGAAGTGAATACGAGGTATACATGACACTTCGCAATGAATATTATATCTTATCATGAAACGTAGGAGTGAGATGCGATATGGCATTTTAAGAATCATTAGAACTCTATTGTTTCGACACGTAGTCATCTGAAAACGCTATTTCCTAGCAAGGAAGTGTCGCATTTACATTCTTTTGAAGTGAATACGAGGTATACATGACACTTCGCAATGAATATATTATATCTTATCATGAAACTTAGAAGTGAGATGCGATATCGCGTTTTAAGAAGCATTAGAACTCTATTGCTGCGATACGTAGACATATGGAAACGCTATTCCCTAGCATGGAAGTGTCGCATTTACATTCTTTTGAAGTGCATACGAGATATACATGACACTTCGCAATGGATACTATATCTTATCATGAAATATAGAAGTGAGATGCGATATCGCGTTTTAGGAAGCATTAGAAATCTATTGCTACGATGCTTAGACATCTATAAATGTTATTTCCTAGCAAGGAAGTGTCGCATTTACATTCTTTTGAAGTGAATACGAGGTGTACATAACACTTCGCAATGAATATTATATCTTATCATGAAACATAGAAGTGAGAAGCGATATCGCGTTCTAAGAAGCATTAGAACTCTATTGCTACGATACGTAGACATCTGCAAACGCTATTTCCTAGCATGGAAGTGTCGCATTTACATTCTTTTGTAGTGAATACGAAGTACACATGACACTTCGCAATGAATATTATATCTTATCATGAAACATAGAAGTGAGATGCGATATCGCGTTTTAGGAAGCATTAGAACTCTGTTGTTACGATGCGTAGACATCTGCAATCGTTAATTCCTAGCAAGAAAGTGTCGCATTTACATTCTTTTGAAGTGAATACGAGGTATACATAACATTCCACAATGAATATTATATCTTATTACGAAACATAGAAATGAAATACGACTTCTCATTTTATGAAGCATTGGAATTCTATTGCTCCGATACGTAGACATCTGCAAACGCTATTTCCTAGCATGGAAGTGCCGCATTTACATTCTTTTGAAGATAATACGAGGTTTACATAACCCTACGCAATGAATATTATATCTTATCTCGAAACATAGAAGTGAGATGCGATATCGCGATTTATGGAGCACTAGAACTCTATTGCTGCGATGCGTAGACATCTGCAAATGTTATTTCCTAGCAAGGAAGTGTCGCATTTACATTCTTTTGAAGTGAATACGAGGTATACATAACAATCCACAATGAATATTATATCTTATCACGAAACATAGAAATGAAATGCGACATCTCGTTTTAAGTAGCATTAGAACTCTATTGCTACGATACGTAGGCATCTGCAAACGCTATATCCTAGCATGGAAGTGTCGCATGTACATTCTTTGAAGTGAATACGAGGTATACATAACACTCCACAATGAATATTATACCTTATCACGAAACATAGAAATGAAATGCGACATCTCATTTTAAGAAGCATTAGAACTCTATTGCTTTGATACGTAGACATCTGCAAACGCTATTTCCTAGCATGGAAGGGTCGCAGTTACATTCTTATGAAGCGAATACGAGGTATACATAACACTCCATAATGAATATTATATCTTGTAATGAAACATAGCAGTGAGATGCGACATCTCCTTTAAGAAGCATTAGAACTCTATTGCTACGATACGTAGACATCTGCAAACGCTATTTCCTAGCATGGAAGTGTCGCATTTACATTCTTGTGATGTGAGTACGAGGTATGCATGACACTTCGCAATGAATATTATACCTTATCACGAAACATAGAAGCGAGATGCGATATCGCATTTAAAGAAGCATTAGAACTCTATAGCTACGATGCGTTGACATCTGCAAATGCTATTTCCTAGCATGGAAGTGTCGCATCTACATTCCTGTGATGTGAGTACGAGGTATACATGACACTTCGCAATGAATATTATATCTTATCATGAAACATAGAAGTGAGATGCGATATGGCCTTTTAAAAAGCATTAGAACTCTATTGCTACGATACGTAGACATCTGCAAACGCTATTTTCTAGCGTGGAAGTTTCGCATTTACATTCTTTTGAAGTGAATTCGAGGTATACATAACACTCCACAATGAATATTAAATCTTATCATGAAACATAGATGTGTGTTGCGATATCGCGTTTTAAGAAGTATTAGAACTCTATTGCTACGATACGTAGACATCTGCAAACGCTATTTCCTAGCAAGCAAGTGTCGCATTTACATTCCTTTGCAGTGAATGCGAAGTATACATAACACTCCACAATGAATATTAAATCTTATCATGAAACATAGAAATGAGATGCGATATCGCTTTAAGAAGCATTAGTACCCTATTGCTTCGATACGTAGACATCTGCAAACGCTATTTCCTAGGAAGGAAGTATCGCATTTACATTCATTTGAAGTGTAGGCGAGATATACATAACACTGCACAATGAATATTATATCTTATCATGAAACATAGAAATGAGATGCGATATCGCGTTTTAAGAAACATTAGAACTCTGTTGCTTCGATACAGAGATATCTGGGAACGTAATTTCCTAGAAAGGAAGTGTCGCATTTACATTCTCTTGAGAGGATTACGATGTATACATGACACTTCGCAATGAATATTATATCTTATGATGAAACATAGAAATGAGATGCGATATGGCGATTCAAGAAGCATTAGAACTCTGTTTCGTCGATTCGTAGATATCTGCAAACCTTATTTCCTAGCAAGGAAGTGTCGCATTTACATTCTTTTGAAGTGAATTCGAGGTGTCACGTCCGGCGAAACTATTTTCCGTTGCTCCGGAGGCTTTACGACACGATCCTATTTTTCGGTAATTCGGTCCGCGGGAACGCGTTAAGACCGGGTCCGACAATTTCGGCTGACGCGACACTAGCGAAAACACTCGCGATAATAAGGGAATGACCCTACCTTTCGATGACTTCTCTCTCGATTTGTACGTAGAAACGGCGTGGAGGATCGTTCGCTGGGATCGTAGCGGATTTCGTTCTGTTGGCTGCTACAGAAATCTCGATCAGTCGCCAGCGAAGACGAGGACGGCGGTCGGAATTCAGCGATGATGCTGAATGTGGCAGAATCGGCGTGATGCGTCGTGGTGTCTGGATTGGAGGCGTCGACGGTCGCTTCGAAAAGCGGCGTCTGGACTGGTGCGAAGGCAGGTCGCTGGTATACGACGACTCTCGGAACACCCTCCAAATATTCACGCACAGGTGATCGTATAAAATTCTTCCTACTCGCACGTCGCGTTCTTCGCAAACCGGAAGCACGATTCATTCACCAGGTTTTTCTGTACCTTCGACTAAGATCTGAAGGATAAGCGGCGGTCTCAACGTCACAAAGCCGATTTCTATACACCTTCAATTTGATGAAGAGCAACCCCAGTTGTATGGAAGAACCCGTGGAAGAATTCGTAGTTAAATGTAATGTTAAAAGTAGAACTAGTATTGTTAACACTTGATAAAATTAATGGATGTGGAAATAGTAGACTTGGTAAAAGAACTTGTACTTGGATATAGTAAAAGTAAAAATAAAATATATTCTAGGTTTAAAGTATACATGAACTGGACCTCCTCGGTTCGCGGGGCGCTACGGTCGCGGAGGCTCGCGGTAGGCAGATCGCGGTCCCGCGAGTGGGGGACTCGCGTCTCGAGGCGGAGAGCGCGCGGTCCAGCGAGTGGGGACTCGCGGCTCGTGGTGGGGCTAGCGGCGCATGCCGCTGGCAGGACGCATCTTCCTTAGTGTAACTTAGATCTAGGAATTCTTATATATGCGTCATGATATGGTATGTATGTCCTAGCTTAGAAGTAATATATAGGTTCTAGCAGATCCTGTTCCCGGAATTGGAAAAGACCCCATTCAGGTGATGGGCTGCGGCTATGTCTTCCTGCAGGACGGAATCCTCGGTGCGAGGGAGATAGGGCTGCCCGGTGCGAGCGAAACAGGTATACTCGGCGGTGCGAGCGAGGCAGCGGAACTCGGTGTGAGTGAGCGCGTGCAGGTATGCGCGCGCGAACTCTTCCAGTTGCTGGTTCTGCAGGCGAGTTTGGATGGTTGCATGCGTCCAGGGGTTGATGCTGGGGGGTGCGAGGTGGTTCCTTTCTAGGAAATTACGTTCCCAGATATCTCTGTATCGAAGCTATAGAGTACTAATGCCCCTTAAAACGCCATATCGCATCTCATTTCTATGTTTCGTGATAAGATATAATATTCATTGTTGAGTGTTATCTATACCTCGCATTCACTTCAAATGAATGTAAATGCGACACTTCCTTGCTAGGAAATAGCGTCTGTAGATGTATCGTCTATGTATCGTAGAAATAGAGTTCTAAAGCTTCTTAAAACGCGATATCGCATCTCATTTCTATGATTCATGATAAGATATAATATTCAAAGCGAAGTGTCATGTATACCTCGTATTCACTTGAAAGAATGTAAATGCGACTCTCCCTTGCTAGGAAGTAGCATTTGCAGATGTCTACGTATCGAAGCTATAGAGCTCTAATGCTTCTTAAAACGCGATATCGCATCTTATTTCTATGCCTCATGATAAGATATAATATTCAATGGGAAGTATCATCTATACATCGCGTACACTTCAAATGAATGTAAATGCGACACTTCCTTGCTAGGAAATAGCGTTTACAGATGTCTACGTATCGAAGCAATAGATTTCTCATGCTTCTTAATACGGGATATCGCATCTCATTTCTATGTTTCATGATAAGATATAATATTCATTGTGGAGTGTTATGAATACCTCATATTCGCCACAAAGGAATGTAAATGCGACACTTCCTTGCTAGGAAATACGGTTTGCAGATGTCTACGTACCGTAGCGATAGTGTTCTAATGCTTCTCAAAGCGCGATATCGCAACTCATTTCCATGTTTCATGATAGGATATAATTTTCATTGTGCAGTGTTATGTAAACCTCGTATTCACTTAAAAAGAGTGTAAATGCGACACTTCCTTGTCAGGTAGTTGTGTATGAAGTAGTCTACGTATCGTAGAAATAGAGTTCTAATGCTTCTCAAAATGCGATATCGCATCTCATTTCTATGTCTCATGATGAGATATAATATTCATTGCGGAGTGGCATGTATACCTCGCATACACTTCAAATGAATGTAAATGCGACACATTCTTGCTAGGAAATGGCGTTTGCAGATGTCTACGTATCGAAGCAATGAATTTCTAATGCTTCTTAAAACGCGATATCGCTCCTCATTTCAATGTTTCATGATAAGATGTAATATTCATGGTGGAGTGTTATATATACCTCGTATTCAGTTCAAAAGAATGTACATGCGCCACTTCCTTGCTGGGAAATAGCGTTTGCAGATGTCTACGTATCGAAGCAATAGGGTTCTAGTGCTTCTTAAAGAAAGGTATCGCATCTCATTTCTATGTTTCATGATAAGATATAATATTCATTGCGAAGTGCCATGTATACCTCGCATACACTTCTATTGAATGTACATGCGACACTTCCTTGCTAGGAAATAGCGTTTGCAGATGTCTACGTATCGAAGCAATAGAATTCTAATGCTTCTTAAATCGCCATATCACATCTCATTTCTTTGTTTCATGATAAGATATAATATTCATTGTGGAGTGTTATGTATACCTCGTATTCACTTCAAAAGAATGTAAACGCGACACTTCCTTGCCAAGAAATAGTGTTTGCAGATGTCTACGTATCGCAGCATCAGAGTCCTAATGCTTCTCAAAACGCGATATCGCTACTCATTACCATGTTTCATGATAATATATAGTATTCATTGTGGAGTGTTATGTATACATCGTATTCACTTCAAAAGAATGTAAATGCGACACTTCCCTGCTAGGAAATAGCGTTTGCAGATGTCTACGTATCGAAGCAATAGGTTTCTAAAGCTTGCTAATTCGCGATATTGCATCTCATATCTATGTTTCATCATAATATATAATATTCATTGCGAAGTGTCATGAATACCACGCATACACTTGAACTGAATGTGAATGCAACAGTTCCTTGACAGGGAATAGCGTTTGCAGATGTCTACGTATCGAAGCAATAGAATTCTAATGCTTCTTAATACGTCATATCGCATTTCATTTCTATGTTACATGATAAGACATAATATTCATTGCGAAGTGTCATATATGCCTCGTATTCCTTTCAAAGGAATGTAAATGCGACACGTCCTTGTTAGGGATAGCGTTTGCAGATGTCTACGCATCGAAGCAATAGAATTCTAATGCTTCTTAAATCGCCATGTTACAACTCATTTCTATGTTTCATGATAAGATATAATTTTCATTGTGGAGTGTTATGTATACCTCGCATACACTTCAAAAGAATGTAGATGCGACACTTCCATGCTAGGAAATAGCGTTTGCAGATGTCTACGTATCGTAGCAATAGAATTCTAATGCTTCTTAAAACGCGATATCGCATCTCACTGCTATGTTTCATGTTAAGATATAATATTCATTATGGAGTGTTATGTATACCTTGTAGTCACTTCAAAAGAATGTAAATGCGACACTTCCTTGCTAGGAAATAGCGTTTCCAGATGACTACGTTTCGAAACAATAGAGTTCTAATGATTCGTAGAACGCGATATCGCATCTCACTTCTATGTTTCGTGATAAGATATAATATTCATTGTGGAGTGTTATGTATACCTGGTATTCACTTCAAGAGAATGTAAATGCGACACTTCCTTGCTAGGAAATATTGTTTGCAGATGTCTACGTATCGTAGCAATAGAGTTCTAATGCTTCTTAAAACGCGATATCGCATCTCATATCTGTTTCATGATAAGAAGGAATTATCACTGCGAAGTGTTATGTATACCTCGTCTACACTTCAAAAGAATGTAAACGTCACACGTCCTTGCTAGGAAATAGCGTTTCCAGATATCTAGGTATCGAAGCAATAGAGTTGTTATGCTTCTTAAAACGCGATATCGCATCTCATTTCTATGTTTCATGATGTTATATAATATTCACAACGAGGTGTTATGTATACCTCGTCTACACTTCAGAAGAATGTAAATGTCACACGTCCTTGCTAGGAAATAGTGTTTCCAGATGTCTACATATCGAAGTCATAAGGTTCCAATCCTTCTTAAAACGAGATGTCGCATTTCATTCCTATGTTTCATGATAAGACATAATATTCATTGCCAAGTGTTGAGTATACCTTGTCTTCACTTCAAAACAATGTAAATGCCACACTTCCTTGCTTGGAAATAGCGTCTCCAGATGTCTACGTATCGACGCAATAGGGTTCTAATGCTTCTTAAGACGCGATATTGCATCTCATTTCTATGTTTCATGATAAGATGTAGTAGTCATTGCGGAGTGTTATGTTTAACTCGTCTACACATTAAAAGCATGTAAATGCCACACTTCCTTGCTAGGAAATAGCGTTTCCAGATGCCTCCGTAACGAAGCACTGGAATTGTAATGCTTCTTAAAACACGATATAGCACCTCAGTTATATGTTTCACCATAAGATATAATATTCTTTGCGATATGTTACGTATAACTCGTCTACACTTCAAAAGATTGTAAATTCCACACTTCCTTGCTAGGAAATAGCGTTTCCACATGTCCACGTATCGAAGCAATAGAGTTGTAATGCTTCTTTAAACTCGATATCGCATCTCAATTCTATGTTTCATGATAGGAAATAATATTCATTGCGAAGTGTAATGTACACCTCCTCTACACATCAAAGGAATGTAAATGACACACTTCCTTGCTAGGAAATAGCGTTTCCACATGTCTACGTATCGAAGCATTAGTGTTGTAATGGTCCTTAAAACGCGATATCGCATCGCAGTTCTATGTTTCATAATAAGACATAATATTAATTGCGAAGTGCTATCTGTACCTCGTTGCACTTCAAAAGAATGTAAATGCCACACTTCCTTGCTAGGAAATAGCGTTTCCAGATGTCTACGTACCGAAGCAATAGTGTTGTAACGCTTCTTAAAACGCGATATCGCATCTCAATTCTGTGTTTCATGATAAGATATAATGTTCATTGCGAAGTGTTATGCATACGTCGTGTACACTTCAGAAGAATGTAAATGCCACACTTCCTTGCTAGGAAATGCGTTTCCAGATATCTACGTAACGAAGCTAAGGGTACTAATGCTTCTTAGAATGCGATATCGCATCTCATTTCTATGTTTCATGCTATGATAGAATATTCGGTGATAAGTGATGTGTATACCTCGTCTACACAACAAAAGAATGAAAACGCCACAATTCCTTGCTAGGAAAATGCGTTTCCAGATATCTACGTATCGAAGCATTAGAGTTCTAGTGCTTCTAAAACGCAATATCGCATCTCATTTCTGGGTTTCAAGATAGGTTATAATATTCATTGCGAAGTATTATGTATATCTCGACTACACCTCCAAAGATACTACCCGGTAATTTGCGGTGTGTTGCGTAGTTTCCCGTAGCCCTTGTTAGTTAAACCCACGTCGAGACCATAAATAAACATGCCGTGACTTCAGTATCTCGCGACCTGAGTGTGCGTACTTGGCTAGGCGTAGTCGAGAGGAGAAGCATTTCGATGTTTCAAGGGTTGACCGCCCCAGGGTTCCCGGGGTCGTGTAGCCTATCGCTTTGCTACTTTCTGAGCAGCTGGCGCCCAAGAAAAGTTGTACGTGAGAGGATACCTTGGAACGATAGATCGCTTTAGATTTAAATACGTTTTACACTTAAAGCATTTAGATAATTAACCCCTTCGAGCTTCCCTAGGAAGGAAGTGTCGCATTTACATTCTTTTGGAGTGTATACGAGGTATTCATGGCACTTTGTAATGAATATTATACCTTATCATGAAACATAGATATGAGATGCGATATCCCGTTTTAAGAAGCATGAGAACTCTATTGCTTCGATACGTAGCCATCTGCAAACGCTATTTCCTAGCGAGGTTGTGTTGCATTTACATTCTTTTGATGTGTAGACGAGAATACATGACACTTCGCAATGAATATTATATCTTATCGTGAAACACAGAAGTGAGATGCGATATCGGGTTTTAACAAGCATTAGAACTCTATTGCTACGATACGTAGACATCTGGAAGCGCTACTTCCTAGGAAGGAAGTGTCGCATTTACATTCTCTTGAAGTGAATACGAGGTATACATGACAGTTCGCAATGAGTATATTATCTTATCATGAAGCGTAGAAATGAGATGCGATATCGCGTTTTGAGAAGCATTAGAACTCTATTGCTACGATACGTAGACATCTGCAAATGCTATTTCCTAGCAAGGAATAGTCGCATTTACATTCTTTTGATGTGAATACGAGGTATACATGACACTTCGCAATGAATAATATATCTTATAATGAAACATAGAACTGAGATTCGATATCGCGTTTTAAGAAGCATTAGAACTCTATTGCCTCGACGCGCAGACATCTGCAGACGCTATTTCCTAGCATGGAAGTGTCGCATTTACATTCTTTTGAAGTGAATACGAGGTATACCTGACACTTCGCGATGTATATTATATCTTATCACGAAACATATAAAGGAGATGCGATATCGCGATTTAAGTAGCATTAGAACTCTATTGCTACGATACGTAGACATCTGAATACGCCACTTCCTAGCAAGAAAGTGCCGCATTTACATTCGTTTGGAGGGAATACGAGGTATACATGACACTTCGCAATGAATATTATATCTTATCACGAAACATATAATTGAGATGCGATATCTCGTTTTAAGAAGCATTAGGACTCTATTGCTACGATACGTAGACATCTGCGAACGCTATTTCCTAGCATGGGAGTGTGGCATTTACATCCTTTTGAAGTGAATACGGGGTGTACATGACACTTCGCAATGAACATTGTATCTTATCACGAAACGTAGAAATGCGTTGCGATATCGCGATATAAGTAGCATTAGAACTCCATTCCTACGATACGTGGACATCTGAATGCGCTATTTCCTAGCATGGAAGTGTCACACTTACATTCTTTTGATGTGAATACGAGGTATACATGACACTACGCAATGAATATTATATCTTATCATGAAGCATAGAAATGAGATGCGATATCGCGTTTTGAGAAGCATTAGAACTCTATTGCTGTGATACCTAGGCATCTGCAAACGCTATGCCCTAGCAAGGAATAGTCGCATTTACATTCTTTTGATGTGAATACGAGGAATACATGACACTTCGAAATGAATATTATATCTTATAATGAAACATAGAATTGAGATGCGATATCGCGTTTTAAGAAGCATTAGAACTCTATTGCCTCGACGCGTAGACATCTGCAGACGCTATTTCCTAGCATGGAAGTGTCGCACTTACGTTCTTTTGAAGTGAATGCGAGGTATACATGACACTTCGCAATGAATATTATATCTTATAATGAAACATAGAATTGAGATTCGATATCGCGTTTTAAGAAGCATTAGAACTCTATTGCCTCGACGCTTAGACATCTGCAGACGCTATTTCCTAGCATGGAAGTGTCGCATTTACATTCTTTTGAAGTGAATACGAGGTGTACATGACACTCCGCAATGAATATTATGTCTTATCAGGAAACTTAGAAATGAGAGGCGATATCGCGTTTTGAGAAGCATTAGAACTCTATTGCTACGATACTTAGACATCTGCAATCGCTATTTCCTAGCAACCAATAGACGCATTTACATACTTTTGAAGTGAATTCGAGGTTTACATGACACTTCGGAATGAATATTATAACATATCACGAAACATAGAAATGAGATGCGATATCGCGATCTAAGAAGCATTAGAAATCTATTGCTACGACACGTAGGCATCTGCAAACGCTATGACCTAGCAAGGAATAGTCGCATTTACATTCTTTTGATGTGAATACGAGGTATACATGACACTTCGCAATGAATATTATATCTTATAATGAAACATAGAATTGAGATGCGATATCGCGTTTTAAGAAGCATTAGAACTCTATTGCCTCGACGCGTAAACATCTGCAGACGCTATTTCCTAGCATGGAAGTGTCGCACTTACGTTCTTTTGAAGTGAATGCGAGGTATACATGACACTTCGCAATGAATATTATATCTTATAATGAAACATAGAATTGAGATGCGATATCGCGTTTTAAGGAGCATTAGAACTCTATTGCCTCGACGCGTAGACATCTGCAGACGCTATTTCCTCGCATGGAAGTGTCGCATTTACATTCTTTTGAAGTGAATACGAGGTATACCTGACACTTCGCGATGAATATTGTATCTTATCACGAAACATATAAATGAGATGCGATATCGCGATTTAAGTAGCATTAGAACTCTATTGCTACGATACGTAGGCATCTGAATACGCCATTTCCTAGCAAGGAAGTGTCGCATTTACATTCGTTTGGAGGGAATACGAGGTATACATGACACTTCGCGATGAATATTGTATCTTATCACGAAACATATAAATGAGATGCGATATCGCGATTTAAGTAGCATTAGAACTCTATTGCTACGATACGTAGGCATCTGAATACGCCATTTCCTAGCAAGGAAGTGTCGCATTTACATTCGTTTGGAGGGAATACGAGGTATACATGACACTTCGCAATGAATATTATATCTTATCATGAAACATAGAAGTGAGCTGCGATATCGCATTTTAAGAAGCATTCGAACTCTATTGCCTCGACGCGTACACATCTGCAGACGCTATTTCCAAGCATGGGAGTGTGGCATTTACATTCTTTTGAAGTGAATACGAGGTGTACATGACACTTCGCAATGAATATTGTATCTTATCACGAAACGTAGAAATGCGTTGCGATATCGCGATATAAGTAGCATTAGAACTCCATTCCTACGATATGTGGACATCTGAATGCGCTATTCCTAGCATGGAAGTGTCGCACTTACATTCTTTTGATGTGAATACGAGGTATACATGACACTTCGCAATGAATATTATATCTTATCATGAAGCATAGAAATGAGATGCGATATCGCGTTTTGAGAAGCATTAGAACTCTATTGCTACGATACGTAGACATCTTCAAATGCTATTTCCTAGCAAGGAATAGTCGCATTTACATTCTTTTGAAGTGAATACGAGGTATACATGTCACTTCGCAATGAATATTATATCTTATCATGAAACATAGAAGTGAGATGCGATTTCGCGTTTTAAGAAGCATTAGGACTCTATGGCCTCGATGCGGAGACATCTGCAAACGCTATTTCCTAGCATGGAAGTGTCGCACTTACATTCTTTTGAAGTGAATACGAGGTATACATGATACTTCGCAATGAATATTATATCATATCACGAAGCATATAATTGAGATGCGATATCGCGATTTAAGTAGCATTAGAACACTATTGCTACGATACGTAGACATCTGCGAACGCTATTTCCTAGGGTGGAAACGTCGCATTTACATTGTTTTGAAGTAAATACGAGGTATACATGACACTTCGCAATGAACATTATATCTTATCATGAAACATAGAAGCGAGATGCGGTATCGCGTTTTAAGAAGCATTAGAACCCTATTGCCTCGATGCGGAGATATCTGCAAAGGCTATTTCCTAGCATGGAAATGTCACATTTACATTCTGTTGAACTGAATACCAGGTGTACATGACACATCCCAATGAATATTATATCATATCACGAAACATGGAAATGAGATGTGATATCGCGTTTTAAGAAGCATTAGAACTCTATGGCTTCGATGCGGAGACATCTGCAAACGCTATTTCCAAGCAGGGAAGTGTCGCACTTACATTCTTTTGAAGTGAATACGAGGTATACATGACACTTCGCAATGAATATTATATCTTATCACGAATCATATAAATGAGATGCGATATCGCGATTTAAGTAGCATTGGAACTCTATTGCTACGATACGTAGACATCTGCGAACGCTATTTCCTAGGATGGAAACGTCGCATTTACATTGTTTTGAAGTAAATACGAGGTATACATGACACTTCGCAATGAACATTATATCTTATCATGTATCATAAAAGTGAGATGCGATATCGCGTTTTAAGAAGCATTAGAACCCTATTGCCTCGATGCGGAGATATCTGCAAAGGCTATTTCCTAGCATGGAAATGTCACATTTACATTCTTTTGAAGTGAATACCAGGTGTACATGACACATCCCAATGAATATTATATCTTATCACGAAACATAGAAATGAGATGCGATATCGAGATATAAGTAGCATTAGAACTCTATTGCTACCATACGTAGACATCTGAATACGCTATTTCCTAGCAGGGAAGTGTCGCATTTACATTCGTTTGGAGTGAATACCAGGTATACATGACACTTCGCAATGAATATTATATCTTATCATGAAGCATAGAAATGAGATGCGATATCTCGTTTTGAGAAGTATTAGAACTCCATTGCTACGATACGTAGTCATCTGCAAACGCTATTTCCTAGCAAGGAAGATTAGCATTTACATTCTTTTGAAGTGAATACGAGGTATATATGACACTTCGCAATGAACATTACATCTTATCATGTAACATAAAAGTGAGATGCGATATCGCGTCTTAAGAAGAATTAGAACCCTATTTCCTCGATGCGGAGATATCTGCAAACGCTATTTCCTAGCATGGAAGTGTCGCATTTACATTCTTTTGAAGTGAATTCGAGGTATACATGACACTTCGGAATGAATATTATATCTTATCACGAAACATACAAATGAGATGCGAAATCGCGATTTAAGTAGCATTAGAACTGTATTGCTGCGATACGTAGACATCTGAATACGCTATTTCCCAGCAAGGAAGTGTCGCATTTACATTCGTTTGGAGTGAATACGAGGTACACCTGACACTTCGCGATGAATATTATATCTTATCACGAAACATATAAATGAGATGCGATATCGCGATTTAAGTAGCATTAGAACTCTATTGCTACGATACGTAGACATCTGAATACGCCATTTCCTAGCAAGGAAGTGTCGCATTTACATTCGTTTGGAGGGAATACGAGGTATACATGACACTTCGCAATGAATATTATATCATATCACGAAACATGGAAATGAGATGTGATATCGCGTTTTAAGAAGCATTAGAACTCTATGGCTTCGATGCGGAGACATCTGCAAACGCTATTTCCAAGCATGGAAGTGTCGCACTTACATTCTTTTGAAGTGAATACGAGGTATACATGACACTTCGCAATGAATATTATATCTTATCACGAATCATATAAATGAGATGCGATATCGCGATTTAAGTAGCATTGGAACTCTATTGCTACGATACGTAGACATCTGCGAACGCTATTTCCTAGGATGGAAACGTCGCATTTACATTGTTTTGAAGTAAATACGAGGTATACATGACACTTCGCAATGAACATTATATCTTATCATGTATCATAAAAGTGAGATGCGATATCGCGTTTTAAGAAGCATTAGAACCCTATTTCCTCGATGCGGAGATATCTGCAAACGCTATTTCCTAGCATGGAAGTGTCGCATTTACATTCTTTTGAAGTGAATTCGAGGTATACATGACACTTCGGAATGAATATTATATCTTATCACGAAACATACAAATGAGATGCGAAATCGCGATTTAAGTAGCATTAGAACTGTATCGCTACGATACGTAGACATCTGAATACGCTATTTCCCAGCAAGGAAGTGTCGCATTTACATTCGTTTGGAGTGAATACGAGGTACACCTGACACTTCGCGATGAATATTATATCTTATCACGAAACATATAAATGAGATGCGATATCGCGATTTAAGTAGCATTAGAACTCTATTGCTACGATACGTAGACATCTGAATACGCCATTTCCTAGCAAGGAAGTGTCGCATTTACATTCGTTTGGAGGGAATACGAGGTATACATGACACTTCGCAATGAATATTATATCATATCACGAAACATGGGAATGAGATGTGATATCGCGTTTTAAGAAGCATTAGAACTCTATGGCTTCGATGCGGAGACATCTGCAAACGCTATTTCCAAGCATGGAAGTGTCGCACTTACAATCTTTTGAAGTGAATACGAGGTATACATGACACTTCGCAATGAATATTATATCTTATCACGAAACATATAAATGAGATGCGATATCGCGATTTAAGTAGCATTGGAACTCTATTGCTACGATACGTAGACATCTGCGAACGCTATTTCCTAGGATGGAAACGTCGCATTTACATTGTTTTGAAGTAAATACGAGGTATACATGACACTTCGCAATGAACATTATATCTTATCATGTATCATAAAAGTGAGATGCGATATCGCGTTTTGAGAAGCATTAGAACCCTATTGCCTCGATGCGGAGATATCTGCAAAGGCTATTTCCTAGCATGGAAATGTCACATTTACATTCTTTTGAAGTGAATACCAGGTGTACATGACACATCCCAATGAATATTATATCTTATCACGAAACATAGAAATGAGATGCGATATCGAGATATAAGTAGCATTAGAACTCTATTGCTACCATACGTAGACATCTGAATACGCTATTTCCTAGCAGGGAAGTGTCGCATTTACATTCTTTTGAAGTGAATTCGAGGTATACATGACACTTCGGAATGAATATTATATCTTATCATGTAACATAGAAGAGAGATGCGATTTCGCGTTTTAAGAAGCATTAGAACTCTATGGCCTCGATGCGGAGACATCTGCAAACGCTATTTCCTAGCATGGAAGTGTCGCACTTACATTCTTTTTAAGTGAATACGAAGTGTACATGACACTTCGCAATGAATATTATATCTTATCACGAAACATAGAAATGAGATGTGTTATCGCGATTTAAGTAGCATTAGAACCCTTTTGCTACGATAGGTAGACATCTGAATACGCTATTTCCTAGCAAGGAAGTGTCGCATTTACATTCGTTTGGAGAGAAGACGAGGTATACATGACACTTCGGAATGAATATTATATCTTATCATGAAACATAGAAGAGAGATGTGATATCGCGTTTTGAGAAGCATTAGAACTCTACTGCTACGATACATAGATATCTGGAATCGCTATTTCCTAGCAAGGAACTACCGCATTTACATTCTTTTGATGTGAATACGAAGTATACACGACACATCGCAATGAATATTATATATTATCCTGAAACATAGAAATGAGATGCGATATCCCGTTTGAAGGAGCACTAGAACACTATTGCTTCGATACGTAGACGTCTGCAAACGCTATTTCCTAGGAAGGATGTGTCGAATTTACATTCATTTGAAGTATATGCGAGGTATAAGTGACACTTCGCAATGAATATTATATCTTATCATAAAACATCGAAATGTAATGCGATATCGCGTTTTGAGAAGCATTAGAACTCTATTGCTTCGATACGTAGACATCTGAGAACGCTATTTCCTAGAGAGGAAGTGTCGCACTTACATTCATTTGAAGTGTATGCGAGGTATACCATGACACATCGCAATGAATATTATATCTTACCATGAAACATAGCAGTGAGTTGCGATATCGCGTTTTAACAAGCAATAGAACTCTATTGCTACGTTACGTAGACATTTGAAAAGCTATTTCCTAGCATGGAAGTTTCGCTTTTACAATGTTTTGAAGTGAATACGAGGTATACTTCACACTCAAAAATGAATATTATATCTTATCATGAATCATAGAAATGAGATGCGATATCTCGATTTAAGAAGCATTAGAACTCTATTGCTTCAATACGTAGATATCTGAAAACGCTATTTCCTAGCAAGGAATTGTCGCATTTACATTCATTTGAAGTGTATGCGAGGTATACATGACACTTCGCAATGAACATTATATCTAATCATGAAACGTAGAATCGGAATTCGATATCGCGTTTTGAGAAGCACTAGAACTCTATTGCTACGATACGCAGACATCTGCAGACGATATTTCCTAGCAAGGAAGTGTTGCATTTACATTCTTTCGAAGTGAATACGAGGTATACATGACACTTCGCAATGAATATTATATCTTATCATGAAGCATAGAAACGAGATGCGATATCGCGTTTTGAGAAGCATTAGAACTCTATTGCTACGATACGTAGTCATCTGCAAACGCTATTTCCTAGCAAGGAAGATTCGCATTTACATTCTTTTGAAGTGAATACGAGGTACACATGACACTTCGCAATGAACATTGTATCTTATCACGTAACATAGAAGTGAGATGCGATATCGCGATCTAAGAAGCATTAGAACTCTATTACTACGATACGTTGGCATCTGCAAACGCTATTTCCTAGCAAGGAATAGTCGGATTTACATTCTTTTGAAGTGAATACGAGGTATACATAACACTTCGCAATGAATATTATATCTTATCATGTAACATAGAAGTGAGATGCGATATCGCGTTTTAAGAAGCATTAGATCCCTATTGCCTCGATGCGGAGATATCTGCAAAGGCTATTTCCTAGCATGGAAATGTCACATTTA
Organism: Xylocopa sonorina; assembly: GCF_050948175.1. Classification (NCBI taxonomy): domain Eukaryota; kingdom Metazoa; phylum Arthropoda; class Insecta; order Hymenoptera; family Apidae; genus Xylocopa; species Xylocopa sonorina. The sequence goes on from NW_027490237.1 coordinate 435,368, forward strand.
CATTCTTTTGAAGTGAATACCAGGTGTACATGACACATCCCAATGAATATTATATCTTATCACGAAACATAGAAATGAGATGCGATATCGAGATATAAGTAGCATTAGAACTCTATTGCTACCATACGTAGACATCTGAATACGCTATTTCCTAGCAGGGAAGTGTCGCATTTACATTCGTTTGGAGTGAATACCAGGTATACATGACACTTCGCAATGAATATTATATCTTATCATGAAGCATAGAAATGAGATGCGATATCTCGTTTTGAGAAGTATTAGAACTCCATTGCTACGATACGTAGTCATCTGCAAACGCTATTTCCTAGCAAGGAAGATTAGCATTTACATTCTTTTGAAGTGAATACGAGGTATATATGACACTTCGCAATGAACATTACATCTTATCATGTAACATAAAAGTGAGATGCGATATCGCGTCTTAAGAAGAATTAGAACCCTATTTCCTCGATGCGGAGATATCTGCAAACGCTATTTCCTAGCATGGAAGTGTCGCATTTACATTCTTTTGAAGTGAATTCGAGGTATACATGACACTTCGGAATGAATATTATATCTTATCACGAAACATACAAATGAGATGCGAAATCGCGATTTAAGTAGCATTAGAACTGTATTGCTGCGATACGTAGACATCTGAATACGCTATTTCCCAGCAAGGAAGTGTCGCATTTACATTCGTTTGGAGTGAATACGAGGTACACCTGACACTTCGCGATGAATATTATATCTTATCACGAAACATATAAATGAGATGCGATATCGCGATTTAAGTAGCATTAGAACTCTATTGCTACGATACGTAGACATCTGAATACGCCATTTCCTAGCAAGGAAGTGTCGCATTTACATTCGTTTGGAGGGAATACGAGGTATACATGACACTTCGCAATGAATATTATATCATATCACGAAACATGGAAATGAGATGTGATATCGCGTTTTAAGAAGCATTAGAACTCTATGGCTTCGATGCGGAGACATCTGCAAACGCTATTTCCAAGCATGGAAGTGTCGCACTTACATTCTTTTGAAGTGAATACGAGGTATACATGACACTTCGCAATGAATATTATATCTTATCACGAATCATATAAATGAGATGCGATATCGCGATTTAAGTAGCATTGGAACTCTATTGCTACGATACGTAGACATCTGCGAACGCTATTTCCTAGGATGGAAACGTCGCATTTACATTGTTTTGAAGTAAATACGAGGTATACATGACACTTCGCAATGAACATTATATCTTATCATGTATCATAAAAGTGAGATGCGATATCGCGTTTTAAGAAGCATTAGAACCCTATTTCCTCGATGCGGAGATATCTGCAAACGCTATTTCCTAGCATGGAAGTGTCGCATTTACATTCTTTTGAAGTGAATTCGAGGTATACATGACACTTCGGAATGAATATTATATCTTATCACGAAACATACAAATGAGATGCGAAATCGCGATTTAAGTAGCATTAGAACTGTATCGCTACGATACGTAGACATCTGAATACGCTATTTCCCAGCAAGGAAGTGTCGCATTTACATTCGTTTGGAGTGAATACGAGGTACACCTGACACTTCGCGATGAATATTATATCTTATCACGAAACATATAAATGAGATGCGATATCGCGATTTAAGTAGCATTAGAACTCTATTGCTACGATACGTAGACATCTGAATACGCCATTTCCTAGCAAGGAAGTGTCGCATTTACATTCGTTTGGAGGGAATACGAGGTATACATGACACTTCGCAATGAATATTATATCATATCACGAAACATGGGAATGAGATGTGATATCGCGTTTTAAGAAGCATTAGAACTCTATGGCTTCGATGCGGAGACATCTGCAAACGCTATTTCCAAGCATGGAAGTGTCGCACTTACAATCTTTTGAAGTGAATACGAGGTATACATGACACTTCGCAATGAATATTATATCTTATCACGAAACATATAAATGAGATGCGATATCGCGATTTAAGTAGCATTGGAACTCTATTGCTACGATACGTAGACATCTGCGAACGCTATTTCCTAGGATGGAAACGTCGCATTTACATTGTTTTGAAGTAAATACGAGGTATACATGACACTTCGCAATGAACATTATATCTTATCATGTATCATAAAAGTGAGATGCGATATCGCGTTTTGAGAAGCATTAGAACCCTATTGCCTCGATGCGGAGATATCTGCAAAGGCTATTTCCTAGCATGGAAATGTCACATTTACATTCTTTTGAAGTGAATACCAGGTGTACATGACACATCCCAATGAATATTATATCTTATCACGAAACATAGAAATGAGATGCGATATCGAGATATAAGTAGCATTAGAACTCTATTGCTACCATACGTAGACATCTGAATACGCTATTTCCTAGCAGGGAAGTGTCGCATTTACATTCTTTTGAAGTGAATTCGAGGTATACATGACACTTCGGAATGAATATTATATCTTATCATGTAACATAGAAGAGAGATGCGATTTCGCGTTTTAAGAAGCATTAGAACTCTATGGCCTCGATGCGGAGACATCTGCAAACGCTATTTCCTAGCATGGAAGTGTCGCACTTACATTCTTTTTAAGTGAATACGAAGTGTACATGACACTTCGCAATGAATATTATATCTTATCACGAAACATAGAAATGAGATGTGTTATCGCGATTTAAGTAGCATTAGAACCCTTTTGCTACGATAGGTAGACATCTGAATACGCTATTTCCTAGCAAGGAAGTGTCGCATTTACATTCGTTTGGAGAGAAGACGAGGTATACATGACACTTCGGAATGAATATTATATCTTATCATGAAACATAGAAGAGAGATGTGATATCGCGTTTTGAGAAGCATTAGAACTCTACTGCTACGATACATAGATATCTGGAATCGCTATTTCCTAGCAAGGAACTACCGCATTTACATTCTTTTGATGTGAATACGAAGTATACACGACACATCGCAATGAATATTATATATTATCCTGAAACATAGAAATGAGATGCGATATCCCGTTTGAAGGAGCACTAGAACACTATTGCTTCGATACGTAGACGTCTGCAAACGCTATTTCCTAGGAAGGATGTGTCGAATTTACATTCATTTGAAGTATATGCGAGGTATAAGTGACACTTCGCAATGAATATTATATCTTATCATAAAACATCGAAATGTAATGCGATATCGCGTTTTGAGAAGCATTAGAACTCTATTGCTTCGATACGTAGACATCTGAGAACGCTATTTCCTAGAGAGGAAGTGTCGCACTTACATTCATTTGAAGTGTATGCGAGGTATACCATGACACATCGCAATGAATATTATATCTTACCATGAAACATAGCAGTGAGTTGCGATATCGCGTTTTAACAAGCAATAGAACTCTATTGCTACGTTACGTAGACATTTGAAAAGCTATTTCCTAGCATGGAAGTTTCGCTTTTACAATGTTTTGAAGTGAATACGAGGTATACTTCACACTCAAAAATGAATATTATATCTTATCATGAATCATAGAAATGAGATGCGATATCTCGATTTAAGAAGCATTAGAACTCTATTGCTTCAATACGTAGATATCTGAAAACGCTATTTCCTAGCAAGGAATTGTCGCATTTACATTCATTTGAAGTGTATGCGAGGTATACATGACACTTCGCAATGAACATTATATCTAATCATGAAACGTAGAATCGGAATTCGATATCGCGTTTTGAGAAGCACTAGAACTCTATTGCTACGATACGCAGACATCTGCAGACGATATTTCCTAGCAAGGAAGTGTTGCATTTACATTCTTTCGAAGTGAATACGAGGTATACATGACACTTCGCAATGAATATTATATCTTATCATGAAGCATAGAAACGAGATGCGATATCGCGTTTTGAGAAGCATTAGAACTCTATTGCTACGATACGTAGTCATCTGCAAACGCTATTTCCTAGCAAGGAAGATTCGCATTTACATTCTTTTGAAGTGAATACGAGGTACACATGACACTTCGCAATGAACATTGTATCTTATCACGTAACATAGAAGTGAGATGCGATATCGCGATCTAAGAAGCATTAGAACTCTATTACTACGATACGTTGGCATCTGCAAACGCTATTTCCTAGCAAGGAATAGTCGGATTTACATTCTTTTGAAGTGAATACGAGGTATACATAACACTTCGCAATGAATATTATATCTTATCATGTAACATAGAAGTGAGATGCGATATCGCGTTTTAAGAAGCATTAGATCCCTATTGCCTCGATGCGCAGATATCTGCAAACGCTATTTCCTAGCAAGGATGTGTCGCATTTACATTCGTTTGGAGCGAATACGAGGTATACATGACACTTCGCAATGAATATTATATCTTATCATGAAACATAGAAGAGAGATGCGATATCGCGTTTTAAGAAGCATTAGAACTCTATTGCCTCGACGAGTGGAGATTTGCAGACGCTATTTCCTGGCATGGAAGTGTCGCACTTACATTCTTCTGAAGTGAATACGTGGTATACATAACACTTCGCAATGAATACTACATCTTATCACGAAACATATAAATGAGATGTGATATCGCGATCTATGTTGCATTAGAACGCTATTGCTACGATACGTAGACATCTGCAAACGCTATTTCCTAGCAAGCAATAGTCGCATTTACATTCTTTTGAAGTGAATACGAGGTATACATGATACTTCGCAAAGAATATTATATCTTATCATGAAACATAGATATGAGGTGCGAAATCTCGTTCTGAGACGCATTAGAACTGTATTTCTACGATACGTAGACTTCTACAAACGCTATATCCTAGGAAGGAAGTGTCGCATTTACATACTTTGAAGTGAATACGAGGTATACATGACACTTCGCAATGAATATTATATCTTATCGTGAAACATAGAAATAAGATGCGATATCGCGATTTAAGAAGCATTAGAACACTATTGCTTAGATACGTAGAACATAAAAACGAGATGCGATATCGCGATTTAAGAAGCTTTAGAACTTTATTGCTTCGATACGTAGACATCTGCCAACGCTATTTCCTAGCAAAGAAGTGTCTCATTTACAATCTTTTGTAGTGAATAGGAGAAATACATAACGCTCCACAATGACTATTATACCTTATCATGAAACATAGGATGGAGATGCGATATCGCGTTTTGAGAAGCATTAGGTTTCTATTGCTACGATACGCAGACATCTGCAAACGCTATTTCCTAGCATGGAAGTGTCGCATTCACATTCTTTTGAAGTTAATGCGAGGTATACATGACACTTTGCAATGAATATTATATCTTATTTCGAAACATAGAAGTAGGATGCGATATCGCGATTTAAGAAGCATTAGAACATTATTGCTTCGATACGTAGACATCTGCAAACGCTATATCCTAGCATGGAAGTGTCGCATTTACATTCTTTCGAAGTGAATACGAGGTATACATGACACTTCGCAATGAATATTATACCTTATCACGAAACATAGAAATGAGATGCGATATAGCGATTTAAGAAGCACTAGAACTCTATTGGTACGATACGTGGACATCTGCAAACGTTATTTCCTAGCAAGGAAGTATCGCATTTACATTCTTTTGAAGTGAATACGAGGTATACAAAACACTTCGCAGTGAATATTATATCTTACCATGAAACATAGAAATGAGGACCGATATCGCGTTTTAAGAAGCATTAGATCTCCCTTGCAACGAAACGTAGACATCTGCAAACGCTATTTCCCAGCAAGGAAGTGTCTCATTTACAATCTTTTGAAGTGGATATGAGGTATACATACCACTGCACAATGAATATTATATCTTGTCATGAAATATAGTAATGCGGGGCGATACTGCGTTTTAAGAAGCATTAGAACACTATTGTTATGATACGTAGACATCTGCGAACGCTCTTTCCTACTATGGAAGTGTCGCATTTACATTCTTTTGATGTGAAAACGATGTAGACATAACACTCATCAATGAATATTATATCTTATCACGAAACATAGAAATGAGATGCGATATTGCGTTTTAAGAAGCTTTGAATTCCATTGCTTCGATACGTAGACATCTACAAACGCTACTTTCTAGAAAGGAAGTGTCGCATTAACATTCTTTTGAAGTGAATACGAGGTTATACATGACACATCGCAATGAATATTATATCTTATCATGAAACTTAGAAATCAGATGCGATATCTCGTTTTAAGAAGCACTATAACTCTATTGCTTCGAGACTTAGACATCTGCAAACGCTACTTCGTAACAAGGAAGTGTCGCGTTTACATTCTTTTGAAGTGAATGCGAGGTATACATATCACTGCGCAATGAATATTGCATCTTATCATGAAACATAGGATTGAGATGCGGTATCCCATTTTAAGAAGAATTAGAACTCTATTGCTACGATTCGTAGATTTTTGCAAACGCTATTTCCTACCAAGGAAGTGTCGCATTTACATTCATTTGAAGTGAATACGAAGTATACATGACACTTCGCAACGAATTTTACATGTTATCATGAAACATAGAAATCAGATGCGATATCCAATTTTAAGAAGCACTAGAACTCTATAGCTTGGATACGTAGACATCAGCAAACGCTATTTCCTAGCAAGGAACCGTCGCATTTACATTCAATTGAAGTGTGTGCGAGGTATACATAACACTCCACAATGAGTATTATATATTATCACGAAACATAGAAATGAGATGCGATATTGCGTTTTAAGTAGCATTAGAACTCTATTGCTACGATACGTAGATATCTGGAAACGCTATTTCCTAGCAAGGAAGTGTCGCACTTATATTAATTTGAAGTGAATACGAAGTATACATGACACTTCGCAACGAATATTACATGTTATCACGAAACACAGAAATCAGATGCTATATCCCATTTTAAGAAGCATTAGAACACTATTGCTTGGATACGTAGACATCAGCAAACGCTATTTCCTAGCAAGGAACTGTCGCATTCACCATCACTTGAAGTGTATGAGAGGTATACATGACACTTCGCACTGAATATTATATATTATCATGAAACATATATATGAGATGCGATATCGCGAACTAGCAAGCTTTAGAAACCTATTGCTTCGATACGTAGACATATGCAAACTCTATTTCCTAGCAAGGAATTGTAGCACTTACATTATTTTGAAGTGAATACTAGATATACATATCACTGCACAATGAATATTATATCTTATCATGGAACATAGAAATGAGTAGCGATATCGCGTTTTGAGAAGCATTAGAACACTATTGCTTCGTTACGTAGACATATGCAAGCGGTACTTCCTAGCAAGGAAGTGTTGCATTTACATTGTTTTGAAAGGAATACGAGACTTACATGACACTTCGCAATGAATATTATATCTTATCATGTAACATTGAAATGAGATGCGATATGACGATTTAAGAAGCATTAGAATTCTATTGCATCGATATGTAGATATCTGCAAACGCTATTTCCTAGCAAGGAACTGTCGCATTCACCATCATTTGAAGTGTATGAGAGGTATACATGACACTTCGCACTGAATATTATATATTATCATGAAACATATATATGAGATGCGATATCGCGAACTAGCAAGCTTTAGAAACCTATTGCTTCGATACGTAGACATATGCAAACGCTATTTCCTAGCAAGGAATTGTAGCACTTACATTATTTTGAAGTGAATACTAGGTATACATAACACTGCACAATGAATATTATATCTTATCATGGAACATAGGAAGGAGATGCGATATCGCGTTTTAACAAGCGTTAGAACTCTATTGCTATGATACGTAGACACCTACAAACGCTATTTCCTAGCAAGGAAGTTACGCATTTACATTCTTCTGTTGTGAATACGAGGTATACATAACACTGCACAATGAATATTACATGTAATCATGAAACACAGAAATGATATGCGATATCGCGATTTAAGAAGCTTTAGAACACTATTGCTTCGATACGAAGACATCTGCAAACGCTATTTCCTAGCAAGGAAGTGTCGCATTTACATTATTTTGAAGTGAGTACGAGGTAGACATGACACTTCGCAATGAATATTATATCTTAACATGAAGCATAGAAATGAGATGCGACATCGCGTTTTGAGAAGCATTAGAACTCTATTGCTAGGATACGTAGATATCTGCAAACGCTATTTCCTAGCAAGGAAGTGTCGCATTTACATTCTCTTGAAGTGAATACGAGGTATACATAACACTCCGCAATGTATATTATATCTTATCATGAAACATAGAAATGAAGTGCGATTTCGCGGTTTAGGAGGCATTAGAATTCTATTGCTACGATACCTAGACATCTGCAAACGCTACTTCCTTGCAAGGAAGTGTCGCAATTACAATCTTTAGAAGTGAATACGAGGTATACATGACACCTGGCATTGAATATTATATGTATTCATGAAACATAGAAGTGAGATGCGATATCGCATCTTAAGAAGCATTAGAAACCTATTGCTACGATACGCAGACATCTGCAGTCGCAATTTCCTGGCATGGAAGTGTCGCGTTTACATTCTTTTGAAGTGAGTACGAGGTGTACATGACACCTCGCATTGAATATTATATGTATTCATGAAACATAGAAATGAGATGCGATATCGCTTCTTAAGAAGCATTAGAAACCTATTGCCACGATACGCAGACATCTGCAGACGCAATTTCCTGGCAAGGAAGTGTCGCGTTTACATTCTTTTGAAGTGAATACAAGGTATACATAACACTCCACAATGAATACTATATCTTATCATGAAACATAGAGATGAGATGCAATATGGCGATTTAAGGAGCATTGGAATTCTGTTGCTTCGATACGTAGACATCTGCAAACGCTATTTCCTAGCAAGGAAGTGTCGCATTTACATTCTTTTGAAGTGAATACTAGCTGTACATAACACTGCACAATGAATATTATATCTTATCATGAAACATAGGAATGAGGTGCGATATCGCGTTTTAACAAGCGTTAGTACCCTATTGCTATGATACGTAGGCACCTACAAACGCCATTTCCTAGCAAGGAAGTGTCGCATTTACATTCTTTTGAAGTGAGTACGAGGTATACATGACACTTCGCAATGAATATTATATCTTAACATGAAGCATAGAAATGAGATGCGACATCGCGTTTTGAGAAGCATTAGAACTCTATTGCTACGATACGTAGATATCTGTAAACGCTATTTCCTGGCAAGGAAGTGTAGCATTTACATTCATTTGAAGTGTATGCGAGGTATACATAACACTTCGCAATGAATATTATATATTATCATGAAACATAGAAATGAGATGCGATATCGCGAATTAGCAAGCTTTAGAACTCTATTGCTTCGATATGTAGAAATCTGCGAAAGCTATTTCCTAGTAAGGATGTGTCGCATTTACATTCTTCTGAAGTGAATACGAGGTATACATAACACTCCACAATGTATAATATATTTTATCATGAAACATAGAAATGAGGAGCGATTTCGCGCTTTAGGTGGCATTAGAATTCTATTGCTACGATACGTAGACATCTGAAAACGCTATTTCCTAGCAAGGAAGTGTCGCATTTACATTCATTTGAAGTGAATACGAGGCATACATGAATGTTCGCGATGAATATTATATATTATCATGAAACATAGTAATGAGAAGTGATATCGCGTTTTGAGAAGGATTAGAACTCTAATGCTACGATACGTAGACTTCTGCAAACGCTATTTCCTAGCAAGGAAGTGTCGCATTTACATTCATTTGAAGTATAGACGAGATATACACAACACTGTACAATGAATATTATATCTTATCATGAAACATAGAAATGAGATGCGATATCGCTTTTTGAGAAGCATTAGAACTCTATTGCTTCGATACGTAGACATCTGCCAACGCAATTTCCTAGCAAGGAAGTGTCGCATTTACATTCTTTTGAAAGGAATACGAGGCATACATGACACTTCGCAATGAATATTATATCCTATCATGAAACATAGGAATGAGATGCGATATGACGATTTAAGAAGCATAAGAACTCTATTGCTTCGGTACGTAGACATCTGCCAAGGCTCTTTCCTAGCAAGGAAGTGTCGCATTTACATTCATTTGAAGTGTATGCGAGGTATACATGACACTTCGCAGTGAATATTATATATTATTATGAAACATAGAAATGAGAAGCGATATGGCGATTTAAGAAGCATTAGATCCCTATTGCTTCGATACGTATACATCTGCAATCGCTACTTCCTAGCAAGGAAGTGTCGCATTTACATTCTTTTCAACTGAATACGAGGTATGCATAACACTGCACAATGAATATTATATCTTATCATGAAACATAGGAATGAGATGCGATATCGCTTTCTGAGAAGCACTAGAACTCTATTGCTTCGATACTTAGACATCTGCAAACGCTATTTCCTAGCATGGAAGTGACGCATTTACATTCTTTTCAAGTGAATACAAGGTATACATGACACTTCGCAATGAATATTATATCTTATCGTGAAACGTAGGAAGGAGATGCGATATCGCGTTTTAACAAGCGTTAGAACTCTATTGCTATGATACGTAGACACCTACAAACGCTATTTCCTAGCAAGGAAGTTACGCATTTACATTCTTCTGTTGTGAATACGAGGTATACATAACACTGCACAATGAATATTACATGTAATCATGAAACACAGAAATGATATGCGATATCGCGATTTAAGAAGCTTTAGAACACTATTGCTTCGATACGAAGACATCTGCAAACGCTATTTCCTAGCAAGGAAGTGTCGCATTTACATTATTTTGAAGTGAGTACGAGGTAGACATGACACTTCGCAATGAATATTATATCTTAACATGAAGCATAGAAATGAGATGCGACATCGCGTTTTGAGAAGCATTAGAACTCTATTGCTAGGATACGTAGATATCTGCAAACGCTATTTCCTAGCAAGGAAGTGTCGCATTTACATTCTCTTGAAGTGAATACGAGGTATACATAACACTCCGCAATGTATATTATATCTTATCATGAAACATAGAAATGAAGTGCGATTTCGCGGTTTAGGAGGCATTAGAATTCTATTGCTACGATACCTAGACATCTGCAAACGCTACTTCCTTGCAAGGAAGTGTCGCAATTACAATCTTTAGAAGTGAATACGAGGTATACATGACACCTGGCATTGAATATTATATGTATTCATGAAACATAGAAGTGAGATGCGATATCGCATCTTAAGAAGCATTAGAAACCTATTGCTACGATACGCAGACATCTGCAGTCGCAATTTCCTGGCATGGAAGTGTCGCGTTTACATTCTTTTGAAGTGAGTACGAGGTGTACATGACACCTCGCATTGAATATTATATGTATTCATGAAACATAGAAATGAGATGCGATATCGCTTCTTAAGAAGCATTAGAAACCTATTGCCACGATACGCAGACATCTGCAGACGCAATTTCCTGGCAAGGAAGTGTCGCGTTTACATTCTTTTGAAGTGAATACAAGGTATACATAACACTCCACAATGAATACTATATCTTATCATGAAACATAGAGATGAGATGCAATATGGCGATTTAAGGAGCATTGGAATTCTGTTGCTTCGATACGTAGACATCTGCAAACGCTATTTCCTAGCAAGGAAGTGTCGCATTTACATTCTTTTGAAGTGAATACTAGCTGTACATAACACTGCACAATGAATATTATATCTTATCATGAAACATAGGAATGAGGTGCGATATCGCGTTTTAACAAGCGTTAGTACCCTATTGCTATGATACGTAGGCACCTACAAACGCCATTTCCTAGCAAGGAAGTGTCGCATTTACATTCTTTTGAAGTGAGTACGAGGTATACATGACACTTCGCAATGAATATTATATCTTAACATGAAGCATAGAAATGAGATGCGACATCGCGTTTTGAGAAGCATTAGAACTCTATTGCTACGATACGTAGATATCTGTAAACGCTATTTCCTGGCAAGGAAGTGTAGCATTTACATTCATTTGAAGTGTATGCGAGGTATACATAACACTTCGCAATGAATATTATATATTATCATGAAACATAGAAATGAGATGCGATATCGCGAATTAGCAAGCTTTAGAACTCTATTGCTTCGATATGTAGAAATCTGCGAAAGCTATTTCCTAGTAAGGATGTGTCGCATTTACATTCTTCTGAAGTGAATACGAGGTATACATAACACTCCACAATGTATAATATATTTTATCATGAAACATAGAAATGAGGAGCGATTTCGCGCTTTAGGTGGCATTAGAATTCTATTGCTACGATACGTAGACATCTGAAAACGCTATTTCCTAGCAAGGAAGTGTCGCATTTACATTCATTTGAAGTGAATACGAGGCATACATGAATGTTCGCGATGAATATTATATATTATCATGAAACATAGTAATGAGAAGTGATATCGCGTTTTGAGAAGGATTAGAACTCTAATGCTACGATACGTAGACTTCTGCAAACGCTATTTCCTAGCAAGGAAGTGTCGCATTTACATTCATTTGAAGTATAGACGAGATATACACAACACTGTACAATGAATATTATATCTTATCATGAAACATAGAAATGAGATGCGATATCGCTTTTTGAGAAGCATTAGAACTCTATTGCTTCGATACGTAGACATCTGCCAACGCAATTTCCTAGCAAGGAAGTGTCGCATTTACATTCTTTTGAAAGGAATACGAGGCATACATGACACTTCGCAATGAATATTATATCCTATCATGAAACATAGGAATGAGATGCGATATGACGATTTAAGAAGCATAAGAACTCTATTGCTTCGGTACGTAGACATCTGCCAAGGCTCTTTCCTAGCAAGGAAGTGTCGCATTTACATTCATTTGAAGTGTATGCGAGGTATACATGACACTTCGCAGTGAATATTATATATTATTATGAAACATAGAAATGAGAAGCGATATGGCGATTTAAGAAGCATTAGATCCCTATTGCTTCGATACGTATACATCTGCAATCGCTACTTCCTAGCAAGGAAGTGTCGCATTTACATTCTTTTCAACTGAATACGAGGTATGCATAACACTGCACAATGAATATTATATCTTATCATGAAACATAGGAATGAGATGCGATATCGCTTTCTGAGAAGCACTAGAACTCTATTGCTTCGATACTTAGACATCTGCAAACGCTATTTCCTAGCATGGAAGTGACGCATTTACATTCTTTTCAAGTGAATACAAGGTATACATGACACTTCGCAATGAATATTATATCTTATCGTGAAACGTAGGAGTGAGATGCGATATCGCGTCTTAACAAGCATTAGAACTCCATGGCTTCTATTGTCACGTCACGAGGGTGGAAAATTTCCGCTTTACTCGGAGACGACACGCAGCCAATTTGCGGAAACGGCTCGCTTAATTGCGACTAATGCCGGGTTCTTTCCGTGGGACAACGAACGCTTTTAGGAACACGCTAACGCTGTAAATGTGGAAAAAACCGACCTTTGCCGTCTTGATAGCGAACAAATCAATATTCTTTCTTGAGATATCTCTGCTTACACTGTACTTTCCCTAAGACTAAGTTAAAAGTAGACTTAATTGTTTAAAATTGGAATTAGAACTAGACTCGATGATTGGAATTGAACTTGAATTTAGAATAGAATTACGAACACCTCTGACTAAGGTGGATAATAGCCCGTAGGCATTAGAGCTGTCTAATGAAGAAAGCTTGGAACGAGGCTCGGAGAAGACTGACTCTCCGATCGCGGGTCCGCAACCTCCTTAGGTCGCGTGGCGCGCGAGTCGCTGGAGCCCGGAGTGGGGTGGCCGCTCGGCCCGCGCAGTGGGGCGGCCGGTCGGAGTGGAGCGCGGCTCGCGTTACGCGTGAGCCGCGCGCGTCGGACGCCCGCTCGAACGTAACGCAACCTATAATTACAGATATTTACGTTGATCTTAGAAGCTATGTGTGTGTTGTCTGCGTATGTACAATGTATGTGTCGAGTACTTAGATCTAGAGTACGATTTACGAATATATACTTTGGAAATAGGAATAACGCTGTAATGGTGTAGCTGATTCGCTGCTGTGCCCAGTGGTCCAGTCGTCTGGTTGGATGCTGCATCTTTCCTGGCTCTGGAAATGCTGCACGTTGTCACACGGTCGATCGGTCGAACTCCTAGGTCTTCGTACCTTGACAGCAGCCTTGGCTCGGCGGACGTGGTGTATGTTTGGTTGTGGTGGCGCTCGTCCCGTGTGCTTAGGTGCAGCTACGGTGAGTACGTCGCTGCCGGAGCTGTGGGAGGCGCTGGGGGATGGAAGGCAGTACGCGAGACGTTACACTAGGAAATAGCGTTTGCAGATGTCCACGTACCGAAGCAATAGAGTTCTAATGCTTCTTAAATCGTCATACCGCATCTCGTTTCTATGTTTCATAATAAGATATAATATTCATTGCGAAGTGTCATGTATACCTCGTATTCCTTTAAAAAAAATGTAAATGCGACACTTCCTTGCAAGGAAATAGCGTTTGCAGACGTCTACGTATCGTGGCATTAGAGTTCTAATGCTTCTTAAATCGCAATATCGCATCTCATTTCTATGTTTCATAATAAGATATAATATTCATTGCGAAGTGTCATGTATACCTCGTATTCCTTTAAAAAGAATGTAAATGCGACACTTCCTTGCAAGGAAATAGCGTTTGCAGACGTCTACGTAACGTGGCATTAGAGTTCTAATGCTTCTTAAATCGCAATATCGCATCTCATTTCTATGTTTCATGATAAGATATAATATTCATTGTGCAGTGTTATGTATACCTCGTATTCACTTCAAAAGAATGTAAATGCGACACTTCCTTGCTAGGAAGTAGCGTTTGCAGATGTCTACGTATCGAAGTAATAGAGTTCTAATGCTTCTTAAATCGTCATACCGCATCTCATTTCTATGTTTCATGATAAGATATAATATTCATTGTGAAGTGTCATGTATACCTCGTATTCCTTTCAAAAGAATGTAAATGCGACACTTCCTTGCTAGGAAGTAGCGTTTGCAGATGCCTTCGTATCGAACCAATAGACATCTAATGCTTCTTAAATCGCCATATCGCATCTCATTTCCATGTTTCATGATAAGATATAATATTCATTGTGCAGTGTTATGTATACCTCATATTCACTTCAAATGAATGTAAATGCGACACTTCCTTGCTTGGAACTAGCGTTTGCAGATGTCTACGTATCGAAGCAATAGTTTTCTAATGCTTCTTAAATCGTCATATCGCATCTCATATCTACGTTTCATGATAAGATATAGAATTCATTGCGAAGTGTCATGTATAGATCGTATTCCATTCAAAAGAATGTAATTGCGACACTTCCTTGCTAGGAAATAGCGTCTGCAGATGTCTACGTATAGAAGCAATAAGGATTTAATGCTTCTTAAATCGCCATATCGCTTCCCATTTCTATGTTTCATGATAATATATAATATTCACTGCGAAGTGTCATGTATACCTCGCATACACTTCAAACGAACGAAAATGCGACATTTCCTTGCTAGGAAATAGCGTTTGCAGATGTCTACGTATCGAAGCAATAGTGTTCTAATGCTTCTTAAATCGCGATATCTCATCTGATTTCTATGTTTCATGATAAGATATAATATTCATTGCGAAGTGTCATGTATACCTCGCATACACCTCAAATGAATGTAAATGCGACACTTCCGTGCTAGGAAATAGAGTTTGCAGATGTCTACGTATCGAAGCAATAGAGTTCTAAAGCTCCTTAAATCGCGATATCGCATCTCATATCTACGTTTCATGATGATATATAATATTCATTGCGAAATGTCATGTATACCTCGCATACACTTCAAATGAATGTGAATGCGACAGTTCCTTGCTAGGAAATAGTGTTTGTAGATATCTAGTATGGAAGCAATAGACTTCTAAAGCTTCTTAAATCGCGATATCGCATCTCATTTCTATGTTTCGTGATAAGATAAAATGTTCATTGTGCAGTGTTATGTATACCTCGTATTCACCTCAAAAGAATGTAAATGCGACACTTCCTTGCCAGGAAATAGCGTTCGCAGATGTCTACGTATCGAAGCAATAGTGTTCTGATGCTTCTTAAATCGCGATATCGCATCTCATTTCTATGTTTCATGATAAGATATAATATTCATTGTGCAGTGTTATGTATACCTCATATTCACTTCAAATGAATGTAAATGCGACACTTCCTTGCTTGGAACTAGCGTTTGCAGATGTCTACGTATCGAAGCAATAGTTTTCTAATGCTTCTTAAATCGTCATATCGCATCTCATATCTACGTTTCATGATAAGATATAGAATTCATTGCGAAGTGTCATGTATAGCTCGCATACACTTCAATTGAATGTAAATGCGACACGACCTTGCTAGGAAATAGCGTTTGCAGATGTCTGCGTGTCGAAGCAATAGGGATCTAATGCCTCTTAAATCGCCATATCGCTTCTCATTTCTATGCTTCATGATAAGATATAATATTCATTGCTAAGTGACACGCATGCCACGCATACACTGAAAAAGAGTGTAAATGCGACACTTCCTTAATATTAAATATCGTTTGCAGATGTCTCCGTATCGAAGCCATAGGGGTCTAATGTTTCATAAAACGCGATATCGCATCTCCATTCTGTGTTTCATGATAAGATATAATATTCATTATGCAGTGTTATCTATACCTCGTATTCACTTCAATTGAATGTAAATGCGACAATTCCTTGCTACTAAATAGCGTTTCCAGATGTCTACGTATCGTAGCAATAGAGTTCTCATGCTTCTCACAACGCAATGTCACATCTCATTTCTACGTTTAATGACAAGATATAATATTCAATACGAAGTGTTATGTATTCCTTGTCTACACTTAAAAGAATGTAAATTCGTCACTTCCTTCCTCGCAAATAGCGTTTCCAGATGTCTACGTATCGAAGCAGTAGGCTTCCAATGCTTCTTAAAAAGCGATATCACACCTCATTCCTATGTATCATGATAAGATATAATATTCATTGCGAAGTGTCATGTATACCACATATTCACTTCAAAGGACTGTAAATGCGACACTACCTTGCTAGGAAATAGCGTTTGCAGATATCTACGTATCGTACCAATAGAGTTCTAATGCTTCTTAAAAAGCGAAATCGCTCCTCATTTCTATGCTTCACGATAAGATATAATATTCATTGCGGAGTGTTATGTATACCTCGTGTTCACTTCAAAAGATTGTAAATGCGACACATCCTTGCTAGGATATAGCGTTTGCAGATGTCTACGTATCGAGGCAATAGAATTCTAAACTTCTTAATTCGCGATATCGCATCTCATATCTATGTTTCATGATAATATATAATATTCATTGCGAAGTGTCATGTATACCTCGCATACGCTTCAAATGAATGTAAATGCGACACTTCCTTCCTAGGAAATAGCGTTTGCAGGTGTCTACGCATCGAAGCAA
Organism: Xylocopa sonorina; assembly: GCF_050948175.1. Lineage (NCBI taxonomy): Eukaryota > Metazoa > Arthropoda > Insecta > Hymenoptera > Apidae > Xylocopa > Xylocopa sonorina. The sequence continues at coordinate 452,946 of NW_027490237.1, forward strand.
TAGAGTTCTAATGATTCTTATATCGTCATAACAGCTTCTCATATCTACGTTCCTCGATAAGATATAATATTCATTGGGAAGTGTCATGTATACCTCGCATAAACTTCAAGTGAATGTAAATGCGACACTTCCTTGCTAGGAAGTAGCGTTTGCAGATGTCTACGTATCGAAAATATAGAGTTCTAATGCTTTTTTAAATCGCGATATCGCATCTCATTTCTATGTTTCATGATAAGATATAATATTCATTGTGCAGTGTTATGTTATATCTCGTCTATACTTCAAATTGAATGTAAATGCGACACTTCCTTCCTAGGAAATAGCGTTTGCAGATGTCTACGTATCGAAGCAATAGTGTTCTACTGCTTCTTATATCGCGATATCGCATCTCATTTCTATGTTTCATAATAAGATATAATATTCATTGTGCAGTGTTATGTATACCTCGTATTCACTTGAAAAGAATGTAAATGCGACACTTCCTTGATAGGAAATAGCGTTTGCAGATGTCTACGTACCGTAGCATTAGAGATCTAATGCTTCTCAAAACGCGATATCGCTACTCATTACCATGTTTCATGATAATATATAATATTCATTGTGGAGTGTTATGTATACCTCGTATTCACTTCAAAAGAATGTAAATGCGACACTTCCTTGCTAGGAAATAGCGTTTGCAGATGTCTACGTATCGAAGCAATAGAGCTCTAATGCTTCTTAAAACGGGATATCGCATCTCATTCTATGTTTCATGATAAGATATAATATTCATTGCGAAGTGTCATGTATACCTCGCATACACTTGAAATAAAAGTAGATGCGACACTTCCTTCCAAGGAACTAGAGTTTGCAGATGTCTACGTATGGAAGCAATAGAGTTGTAATGCTCCTTTGAACGCGATATAGCCTGCATTGCCATGTTTGATGATAATATATAATACTCATTGCGAAGTGTCTTGTATACCTCGGACACACGTAAATGAATGTAAATGCGACTCTCCGTTGCTATTAATTAGCGTTTGCAGATGGCTTAGTATCGCAGCAATAGTGTTCCAATGCTTCTTAAAACGCGATATCGCATCTCATTTCTATGTCTCATGATAAGATACGATATTCATTGCTAAGTGTTATGTATTCCTCGTCTACACTTCAAATGAATGTAAATGCGAGGCTTCCCTTGCTAGGAAGTAGCGTTACCAGATGTCTATGTATCGAAACAATAGAGTTCTAATGCTTCTTTAAAACGAGATGTCGCATCTCATTTCTATGTTTCATGTTAGGATACAATATTCATTGCGAAGTGTCATGTATACCTCATTTTCTCTTCAAAATGATGTAAATGCGACACTTCCATGCTAGGAGTAGCGTTTCCAGATGCCTACGTTTCGAAGCAACAGAGTTCTAATGCTTCTTAAAACGGGATATCGCATCTCATATCTATGTTTCATGATAAGGTATAATATTCATTGCGAAGTGTCATGTATACCTCGCATACACATCGAATGAATGTAAATGCGACACTTCCTTGCTAGGAAATAGCGTTTGCAGATGTCTACGTATCGAAGCAATAGTGTTCTACTGCTTCTTATATCGCGATATCGCATCTGATTCCTATGTTTCATAATAAGATATAATATTCATTGTGCAGTGTTATGTATACCTCCTATTCACTTGAAAAGAATGTAAATGCGACACTTCCTTGATAGGAAGTAGCGTTTGCAGATATCTACGCATCGGTGCAATAGAGTTGTAATGCTTCATAAATCGTCATATCGTATCTCATATCTACGTTTCATGATAAGATATAACATTCATTGCGAAGTGTCATGTATACCTCGTACTCGCTTCAAAATAATGTAAATGCGTCACTTCCTTGTTACGAAGTAGCGTTTGCAGATGTCTACGTATCGAAGCAATAGAGTTCTAATGCTTCTTAAATCGCCATATTACATCTCATATCAATGTTTCATGATAAGATATAATATTCATTGTGGAGTGTTATGTATACCTCGTATTCACTTCAAAATAATGTAGATGCGACACTTTCTTGCTAGGAAATAGCGTTTGCAGATGTCTACGTATCGAAGCAATAGAATTCTAATGCTTCTTAAATCGCCATATCGCATCTCATTCCTATGTTTCATGATAAGATATAATATTCATTGCGAAGTGCCAAGTATACCTCGCATACAACTCAATTGAATGTACATGCGACACTTCCTTGCTAGGAAATAGCGTCTGCAGATGTTTATGTATCGAAGCAATAGTGTTCTAATGCTTCTTAAATCGCGATATCTCATCTGATTTCTATGTTTCATGATAAGATATAATATTCATTGCGAAGTGTCATGTATACCTCGCATACACCTCAAATGAATGTAAATGCGACACTTCCGTGCTAGGAAATAGAGTTTGCAGATGTCTACGTATCGAAGCAATAGAGTTCTAAAGCTTCTTAAATCGCGATATCGCATCTCATATCTACGTTTCATGATGATATATAATATTCATTGCGAAATGTCATGTATACCTCGCATACACTTCAAATGAATGTGAATGCGACAGTTCCTTGCTAGGAAATAGTGTTTGTAGATATCTAGTATGGAAGCAACAGACTTCTAAAGCTTCTTAAATCGCGATATCGCATCTCATTTCTATGTTTCGTGATAAGATAAAATATTCATTGTGCAGTGTTATGTATACCTCGTATTCACCTCAAAAGAATGTAAATGCGACACTTCCTTGCTAGGAAATAGCGTTCGCAGATGTCTACGTATCGAAGCAATAGTGTTCTGATGCTTCTTAAATCGCGATATCGCATCTCATTTCTGTGTTTCATGATAAGATATAATATTCATTGTGCAGTGTTATGTATACCTCATATTCACTTCAAATGAATGTAAATGCGACACTTCCTTGCTTGGAACTAGCGTTTGCAGATGTCTACGTATCGAAGCAATAGTTTTCTAATGCTTCTTAAATCGTCATATCGCATCTCATATCTACGTTTCATGATAAGATATAGAATTCATTGCGAAGTGCCAAGTATACCTCGCATACAACTCAATTGAATGTACATGCGACACTTCCTTGCTAGGAAATAGCGTCTGCAGATGTTTATGTATCGAAGCAATAGAGCTCTAATGCTTCTTAAAAGGGGATATCGCATCTCATTCCTATGTTTCATGATAAGATATAATATTCATTGCGAAGTGTAATGTATACCTCGCATACACTTGAAATAAATGTAGATGCGACACTTCCTTCCAAGGAACTAGAGTTTGCAGATGTCTACGTATCGAAGCAATAGAGTTGTAATGCTCCTTTGAACGCGAAATAGCCTGCCGTTGCCATGTTTGATGATAAGATATAATACTCATTACGAAGTGTCTTGTATACCTCGGACACACATAAATGAATGTAAATGCGACTCTCCGTTGCTATTAAATAGCGTTTGCAGATGGCTTAGTATCGCAGCAATAGTGTTCTAATGCTTCTTAAAACGAGATGTCGCATCTCATTTCTATGTTTCATGATTTGAGACAATATTCATTGCGAAGTGTTATGTATTCCTCGCCTACACTTCAAATGATTGCAAATGCGAAACTTCCATTCTAGGAAATTACGCTTCGAGATGTCTACGTATCGAAACAATAGAGTTCTAACGCTTCTTAAGTCGCGATATCGCATCTCATTTCTATGTTTCATAATAAGATATAATATTCATTGTGCAGTGTTATGTATACCTAATATTCATCACAACAGAATGTAAATGCGACACTTCCTTGCTGGGAAATAGCGTTTGCAGATGTCTACGTATCGAAGCAATAGTGTTCTAATGCTTCTTAAGTCGTCATATCGCATCTCATTTCTATGTTTCACGATAAGATATAACATTCATTGTGCAATGTTATGTATACTTCGTATTCACATGAAAAGAATGTAAATGCGACACTTCCTTGCTAGGAAGTAGCGTTTACAGATATCTACGCATCGGTGCAATAGAGTTGTAATGCTTCATAAATCGTCATATCGCATCTCATATCTACGTTTCATGATAAGATATGATATTCATTGCGAAGTGTCATGTATACCCCGTACTCACTTCAAAATAATGTACATGCGTCACTTCCTTGTTAGGAAGTAGCGTTTGCAGATGTCTACATATCGAAGCAATAGATTTCTAAAGCTAGCTAATTCGGGATATCGCATCTCATATCTATGTTTCATGATAATTTATAATATTCATTGCTAAGTGTCATGTATACCGCGCATACACTTCAAATGAATGTGAATGCGACCGTTCCTTGCTAGGAAATAGCGTTTGGAGATATCTACGTATCGATGAAGTAGAGTTCTAAAGCTTCTTATATCGCGATAACCTCATCTCATTTCTATGTTTCATGATAAGATATAACATTCATTGTGCAGTGTTATGAATACCTCGTATTCACTTCAAAAGAATGTAAATGCGACACTTCCTTGCTTGGAAATAGCGTTTGCAGATGTCTACGTATCGAAAAAATAGAGTTCTAATGCTTCTTAAATCGCGATATCGCATCTCATTACTATGTTTCATGATAATATATAATATTCATAGCGAAGTGGCATGTATACCTCGTATTCACTTCAAAAGAATGTAAACGCGACACTTCCTTGCCAGGAAATAGCGTTTGCAGATGTCTACGTATCGTAGCATTAGAGTTCTAATGCTTCTCAAAACGCGATATCGATACTCATTGCTATGTTTCATGATAATATATAATATTCATTGCGAAGTGTCATGTATACCTCGTATTCACTTCAAAAGAATGTAAATGCGACACTCCCTTGCTTGGAAATAGCGTTTGCAGATATCTACGTATCGTAGCAATAGAATTCTAATGCATCCTAAATCGTCATATCGCATCTCATTTCTATGTTTCATGATAATTTATAATATTCATTGCTAAGTGTCATGTATACCTCTCGCATACACTTCAAATGAATGTGAATGCGACAGTTCCTTGCTAGGAAATAGCGTTTGGAGATATCTACGTATCGAAGCAATAGATTTCTAATGCTTCTTATATCGCGATATCGCATCTCATTTCTATGTTTCATGATAAGATATAATATTCATTGTGCAGTGCTATGAATACCTCGTATTCACTTCAAAAGAATGTAAATGCGACACTTCCTTGCTTCGAAATAGCGTTTGCAGATGTCAACGTATCGAAAAAATAGAGTTCTAATGCTTCTTAAATCGCGATATCGCATCTCATTTCTATGTTTCATGATAAGATATAATATTCATTGTGCAGTGTTATGTATATCCAGTCTATACTTCAAATTGAATGTAATTGCGACACTTCTTTGCTTGGAAATAGCGTTTGTAGATTTCTACGTATCGAAGCAATAGATTTCTAATGCTTCTTAAATCGTCATACCGTATCTCATTTCTATGTTTCATGATAAGATATAATATTCATTGTGCAGTGTCATGTATATTTCGTATTCACTTCAAAAGAATGTAATCGCGACACTTCCTTGCCAGAAAGTAGCGTTTGCAGATGTCTACGTATCGTAGCATTAGAGTTCTAATGCTTCTCAAAACGCGATATCGCTACTCATTGCTATGTTTCATGATAATATATAATATTCATTGTGGAGTGTTATGTATACCTCGTATTCACTTCACAAGAATGTAAATGCGACACTCCCTTGCTTGGAAATAGCGTTTGCAGATATCTACGTATCGTAGCAATAGAATTCTAATGCTTCTTAAATCGCGATATTGCATCTCATTTCTATGTTTCATGATACGATATAATATTCATTACGAAGTGTCATGTGTACCCCGTATTCACATCAAAAGAATGTAAATGCGACACTTCCTTGCTAGGAAATAACGTTTACAGATGTCTACGTATCGAGGCAGTATAGTTCTAATGCTTCATAAAAAGCGATATCGCATCCCATTTCTATGTTTCATGTTAAGATATAATATACATTGCGAAGTGTCACTTATACCTCGCATACATTTCAAATGAATGTAAATACGACACTTCCTTGCTAGGAAGTTGCTTCTGCAGATGTTTATGTATCGAAGCAATAGAGCTCTAATGCTTCTTAAAACGGGATATCGCATCTCATTCCTATGTTTCATGATAAGATATAATATTCATTGCGAAGTGTCATGTATACCTCGCATACACTTGTAATAAATGTAGATGCGACACTTCCTTCCAAGGAACTAGAGTTTGCAGATGTCTACGTATCGAAGCAATAGAGTTGTAATGCTCCTTTGAACGCGATATAGCCTGCCATTGCCATGTTTGATGATAAGATATAATACTCATTGCGAAGTGTCTTGTATACCTCGGACACACATAAATGAATGTAAATGCGACTCTCCGTTGCTATTATATAGCGTTTGCAGATGGCTTAGTATCACAGCAATAGTGTTCTAATGCTTCTTAAAACGAGATGTCGCATCCCATTTCTATGTTTCATGATTTGAGACAATATTCATTGCGAAGTGTTATGTATTCCTCGCCTACACTTCAAATGATTGCAAATGCGAAACTTCCATTCTAGGAAATTACGCTTCGAGATGTCTACGTATCGAAACAATAGAGTTCTATCGCTTCTTAAGTCGCGATATCGCATCTCATTTCTATGTTTCATAATAAGATATAATATTCATTGTGCAGTGTTATGTATACCTCGTATTCATCACAACAGAATGTAAATGCGACACTTCCTTGCTGGGAAATAGCGTTTGCAGATGTCTACGTATCGAAGCAATAGTGTTCTAATGCTTCTTAAGTCGTCATATCGCATCTCATTTCTATGTTTCATGATAAGATATAACATTCATTGTGCAATGTTATGTATACTTCGTATTCACTTGAAAAGAATGTAAATGCGACACTTCCTTGCTAGGAAGTAGCGTTTACAGATATCTACGCATCGGTGCAATAGAGTTGTAATGCTTCATAAATCGTCATATCGCATCTCATATCTACGTTTCATGATAAGATATAATATTCATTGCGAAGTGTCATGTATACCTCGTACTCACTTCAAAATAATGTACATGCGTCACTTCCTTGTTAGGAAGTAGCGTTTGCAGATGTCTACATATCGAAGCAATAGAATTCTAATGCTTCTTAAATCGCCATATTACATCTCATATCAATGTTTCATGATAAGATATAATATTCACTGTGGAGTGTTATGTATACCTCGTATTCACTTCAAAAGAATGTAAATGCGACACTTCCTTGCTAGGAAATAGCGTTTGCAGATGTCTACGTTTCATGGCATTAGAGTTCTAATGCTTCTCAAAACGCGATATCGCTTCTCATTTCTATGTTTCATGATAATATATAATATTCATTGCTAAGTGTCATGTATACCGCGCATACACTTCAAATGAATGTGAATGCGACCGTTCCTTGCTAGGAAATAGCGTTTGGAGATATCTACGTATCGATGAAATAGAGTTCTAAAGCTTCTTATATCGCGATAACCTCATCTCATTTCTATGTTTCATGATAAGATATAACATTCATTGTGCAGTGTTATGAATACCTCGTATTCACTTCAAAAGAATGTAAATGCGACACTTCCTTGCTTGGAAATAGCGTTTGCAGATGTCTACGTCTCGAAAAAATAGAGTTCTAATGCTTCTTAAATCGCGATATCGCATCTCATTACTATGTTTCATGATAATATATAATATTCATAGCGAAGTGTCATGTATACCTCGTATTCACTTCAAAAGAATGTAAATGCGACACTTCCTTGCTAGGTAATAGCGTTGGCAGATGTCTACGTATCGAAGCAATAGATTTCTAAAGCTTGCTAATACGCGACATCGCACCTCATACCTATGTTTCATGATAAGATATAATATCATTGCGAAGTGTCATGTATACCTCGTATTCACTTCAAAAGAATGTAAATGCGACACTTCCTTGCTAGGAAGTAGCGTTTACAGATGTCTACGTATCGAAGCAATAGAGTTCTAATGCTTCTTAAAACAGGATATCGCATCTCATTTCTATGTTTCATGATAAGATGTAATATTCATTGCGATGTGTTATGTATACCTCACATACACTTCCAATGAATGTAAATGCGACACTTCCTTGATACGAAATGGCGATTGCAGATGTCTACGTATAGTGTAACGTCTCGCGTACTGCCTTCCATCCCCCAGCGCCTCCCACAGCTCCGGCAGCGACGTACTCACCGTAGCTGCACCTAAGCACACGGGACGAGCGCCACCACAACCAAACATACACCACGTCCGCCGAGCCAAGGCTGCTGTCAAGGTACGAAGACCTAGGAGTTCGACCGATCGACCGTGTGACAACGTGCAGCATTTCCAGAGCCAGGAAAGATGCAGCATCCAACCAGACGACTGGACCACTGGGCACAGCAGCGAATCAGCTACACCATTACAGCGTTATTCCTATTTCCAAAGTATATATTCGTAAATCGTACTCTAGATCTAAGTACTCGACACATACATTGTACATACGCAGACAACACACACATAGCTTCTAAGATCAACGTAAATATCTGTAATTATAGGTTGCGTTACGTTCGAGCGGGCGTCCGACGCGCGCGGCTCACGCGTAACGCGAGCCGCGCTCCACTCCGACCGGCCGCCCCACTGCGCGGGCCGAGCGGCCACCCCACTCCGGGCTCCAGCGACTCGCGCGCCACGCGACCTAAGGAGGTTGCGGACCCGCGATCGGAGAGTCAGTCTTCTCCGAGCCTCGTTCCAAGCTTTCTTCATTAGACAGCTCTAATGCCTACGGGCTATTATCCACCTTAGTCAGAGGTGTTCGTAATTCTATTCTAAATTCAAGTTCAATTCCAATCATCGAGTCTAGTTCTAATTCCAATTTTAAACAATTAAGTCTACTTTTAACTTAGTCTTAGGGAAAGTACAGTGTAAGCTTAGGATTAACTTAGAATATACTTTGATTTTACCTCCTAACTACTAGTTCAGTTATTGATAATTTCCATTAACTTCATTCTTATCCTGCGAGTTCTTCCACGAGCCAACGCGTGGATATTTTACATTCAATCCAATCGTTAGTCGATCATTGGTAATCAGCTGGTTAGAGCGGACCGCCGCTTAGCTTCGCTGAGCCATACGTGAGACTGCATGCAGATAACGCCGATATTTCATTCTCTGGACCGACAGGCTAGAGCGGACCGCCGCTTACCCGAGTCGTATCTAGTCTGCTGAAATTAGACGCGAATGTGCAGTAATTCGAAGCGAAAGGCTCGACGTGCGGGAAGGAAGAACTTCCTACGCCGTCTCGTACGTGAATACGTGGGCACCAAAGCCTTACCGTCGATCAGTGCATCCGCCACCGTACTCGTGGCTTCTCAACGATCCACGCCGACAACCTTATCCGATCCAGGGAAGCCGAACATTGCTGAATCCCCGCAACGCTGGGCGCTCATCCCTTTGGCCATTCAGCCTCGCAGTCCTTACGCAGCATCGATACCAGACTACGATCCACGGAAGCAGAGATATCTCAAGAAAGAATATTGATTTGTCAGCTATCAAGACGGCAAAGGTAGGATTTTTCCACATTTACAGCGTTAGCGTGTTCCTAAAAGCGTTCGTTGTCCCATGGAAAGAACCCGGCATTAGTCGCAATTAAGCGAGCCGTTTCCGCGAATTGGCTGGGTGTCGTCTCCGAGTAAAGCGGATATTTTCCACCCTCGTGACGTGACACCTAGCAAGGAAGTGTCGCATTTACATTCATTTGAAGTGTATGCGAGGTATACATGACACTTCGCAGTGAATATTATATATTGCCATGAAACATAGAAATGAGAAGGGATATGGAGATTTAAGAAGCATTAGATGTCTATTGCTTCGATACGTAGACATCTGCAAACGCTATTTCCTAGGAAGGAAGTGTCACATTTACATTCATTTTAAGTTTATGCGAGGTATACATGACACTTCGCAATGAATATTATATATTATCATGAAACATAGAAGTGAGAAGCGATATCGCGTTTTGAGAAGCATTAGAATTCTAATGCCACGATACGTAGATATCTGCAAACGCTATTCCCTAGCAAGGAAGTGTCGCCTTTACATTCATTTGAAGTATAGACGAGATATACATAACACTGCACATTGAATATTATATCTTATCATGAAACATAGAAATGTGATGCGATATGACGATTTAAGAAGCATTAGAATACTATTGCCTCGATACGTAGACATCTGCAACCGCTATTTCCAAGCAAGGAAGTGTCGCATTTACATTCTTTTGAAGTGAATACGAGGTATTCATAACACTGCAAAATGAATATTATATCTTATCATGAAACATAGAAATGAGATGCGATATCGCGATTTAAGAAGCTTTAGAACTCTATTGCTTGGATACGTAGATATTTGCAAACGCTATTTCCTAGCAAGAAACTGTCGCATTCACATTCATTTGAAGTCTATGCGAGGTATACATGACACTTCGCAATGAATATTATAAATTCTCATGAAACATAGAAATGGGATGCGATATCGCGAATTAAGAAGCATTAGAACACTATTGCTTCGATACGTAGACATCTGCAAACGCTATTTCCTAGCAAGGAAGTGTCGCATTTACATTCTTTTGAAGTGAATACGAGGTATAAATTCCACTTCGCAATGAATATTATATCTTATCATGAATCATAGGAATGAGATGCGATATCGCGTTTACAAAATCATCAGTACACTAATGCATCGATACGTAGACATCTGCAAACGCTATTTCCTAGCAAGGAACTGTCGCATTTACATTCTTCTGATATGAATACGAGGTATACATAACACTCCACAGTGAATATTATACATTATCATGAAACATAGTAATGAGTAGCGATATCGCGTTTTGAGATGCATTAGAACTCTAATGCTACGATACGTGGACATCTGCAAACGCTATTTCCTAGCAAGGAAGTGTCGCATTTACATTCATTTGAAGTGTATGCGAGGTATACAAAGCACGTCGCAATGAATATTATATCTTATCATGAAACATAGAAATGAGATGCGATATGGCGACTTATGAAGCATTAGATGTCTATTGCACCGATATGTAGACATCTGCAAACGCTATTTCCTAGCAAGGAAGTGTCGCATTTACATTCATTTTAAGTGTATGCGAGGTATATATGACACTTCGCAATGAATATTATATATCATCATGAAACATAGAAATGAGAAGCGATATCGCGTTTTGAGAAGCATTAGAACTCTAATGCCACGATACGTAGACATCTGCAAACGATATTTCCTAGCAAGGAAGTGTCGCATTTACATTCATTTGAAGTATAGACGAGATATACATAACACTGCACAATGGATATTATACCTTATCATGAAACACAGAAATGGGATGCGATATCGCGTTTTAGGAAGCATTTGAACTCTGTTGCCACGACACGTAGACATCTGCAATCGCTATTTCCCAGCAGGGTATTGTCGCATTTACATTCTTTTGATGTGAGTACGAGGTATACATAACACTCCACAATGAATGCTATTTCTTGTCATGAGACATGGAAATGAGATGCGATATCGCGTTTTAAGATGCATTAGAACTCTATTGCTTCGATAAGTAGACATCTGCAAACGCTACTTCCTAGGAAGAAAGTGTCGCATTCACATTCATTTGATGTGTAGACGAGGAATACATAACAGTTCGGAATGAATATTATATCATATCATGAAACATAGAAGCCAGATGCGATGTCGCGTTTTAAGAAGCATTAGAACTCTATTGCTACGATACATAGACATCTGCAAACGCTATTTCGTAGCTTGCAGGTGTCGCAATTACATTCTTTTGAAGTGAATACGAGCTATACATGACACACCGATATGAATATTATATCTTATCATGAAACATAGAAGTGACATGCGATATCGCGTTTTAAGAAGCATTAGAACTCTTTGCTACGGTACGTAGACTTCTGCAAACGCTATTTCCTTGCAAGGACGTGTCGCATTTAGATTCATTTGAAGTGAATACGAAGTATACATGACACTTCGCAACGAATATTATATATTATCATGAAACATTGAAATGAGATGCGATATGGCGATTACTGAAGCATTAGATGTCTATTGCTTCGATACGTAGACATCTGCAACCGCTATTTCCTAGGGAGGAAGTGTCGCATTTACAATCATTTTAAGTGTATGCGAGGTATACATGACACTTCGCAATGAAAATTATATATTATCATGAAACATAGAAATGAGAAGCGATATCGCGTTTTGAGAAGCATTAGAACCCTAATGCCACGATACGTAGACATCTGCAAACGATATTTCCTAGCAAGGAAGTGTCGCATTTACATTCATTTGAAGTATAGACGAGGTATACATAACACTGCACAATGAATATTATACCTTATCATGAGACACAGGAATGGGATGCGATATCGCGTTTTAGGAAGCATTTGAACTCTGTTGCTACGACACGTAGACATCTGCAATCGCTATTTCCCAGCAGGGTATTGTCGCATTTACATTCTTTTGATGTGAGTACGAGGTATACATAACACTCCACAATGAATGCTATATCTTATCATGAGACATGGAAATGAGATGCGATATCGCGTTTTAAGATGCATTAGAACTCTACTGCTTCGAGAAGTAGACATCTGCAAACGCTACTTCCTAGGAAGAAAGTGTCGCATTCACATTCATTTGATGTGTAGACGAGGAATACATAACACTTCGGAATGAATATTATATCATATCATGAAACATAGAAGCCAGATGCGATGTCGCGTTTTAAGAAGCATTAGAACTCTATTGCTACGATACTTAGACATCTGCAAACGCTATTTCGTAGCTTGCAAGTGTCGCAATTACATTCTTTTGAAGTGAATACGTGGGATACATGACATTTAGCAATGAATAATATATCTTATCATGAAACATAGAAATGAGATGCGATATCGCTCTTGGAGAAGCAATAGAAATATATTGCTACAATACGTAGACTTCTGCAAACGCCATTTCCTACCAAGGAAGTGTCGCATTTACATTCTTTTGAAGTGAATACGAGGTATACATAGCACTGCACAATGAATATTATATATTATCATGAAACTTGGTAATCAGTAGCGATATCGCGTTTTGAGAAGCATTATAACTATAATGCCACGAAAGATAGACATCCTCAAACGCTATTTCCTGGCAAGGAAGTGTCGCGTTTACATTCTTTTGAAAGGATTACGAGGTATACATGACACTTCGCCATGAATATTGTATCTTATGATGAAACGTAGATATGAGATGCGACATGACGATTTAAGAAGCATTAGAAATCTATTGCTTCGATACGTAGACATCTGCAAACACTATTTCCTAGCAAGGAACTGTCGCATTCACATTCATTTGAAGTGTTTGCGAGGAGTACATGACACTTCGCAATGAATATTATATATTGTCATGAAACATAGATATGAGATGCGATATCGTGAATTAGCAAGCTTTGGAGATCTATTGCTTCGATAAGTAGACATCTGCAAACGCTATTTCCTAGGAAGGAAGTGTCGCATTTACATTCCTTTGAAAGGAATACGAGGCATACATGACACCTCGCAATGAATATTATATCTTATCATGAAACATAGAAATGAGATGCGATATGAGGATATAAGAAGCATTAGAATTCTATTGCTTCGATACGTAGACATCTGCAAACGCTATTTCCTAGCAAGGAAGTGTCGCATGTACATTCAGTTGAAGTGTATGCGAGGTATACATGGCACGTCGCAATGAATATTATATCTTATCATGAAACATAGAAATGAGATGCGATATGGCGATTTATGAAGCATTAGATGTCTACCGGTTCGATACGTAGTCATCTGCAAACGCTACTTCCTAGCAAGGAAGTGTCGCATTTACATTCTTTTGAAGTGAATACGAGGTATTCATAACACTGCACAATGAATACTATATCTTATCATGAAACATAGAAATGAGATGCGATATGGCGATTTAAGAAGCATAGAACTCTATTGCTTCGATACGTAGACATCTGCAAACGCTACTTCCTAGCAAGGAAGTGTTGCATTTACATTCTTTTGAAAGGAATACGAGGTATACATGGCACTTCGCAATGAAAATTATATCTTATCGTGAAACATAGAAATGAGATGCGATATGACGATTTAAGAAGCATTAGAATTCTATTGCTTGGATATGTAGACATCGGCAAACTCTATTTCCTAGCAAGGAAGTGTCGTATGTACATTCAATTAAAGTGTATGCGAGGTATACATGACACTTCGCAATGAATATTATATATTGTCATGAAACATAGATATGAGATGCGATATCGCGTTTTAAGGAGAATTAGAACTCTATAGCTTCGATACAGAGATATATTGGGAACTGAATTTCCTAGAGCGGAAGTGTCGCATTTTGTGACGTCAGGCGTACCGCCCGCCACCCATCAACCATCTCGCACCCCCCAGCATCAACCCCTGGACGCATGCAACCAGCCAAACTCGCCTGCAGAACCAGCAACTGTAAGTTTTCGCACGCGCATACCTACACGCGCTCACTCACACCGAGTTCCGCTGCCTCACTCGCACCACCGAGTATACCTGTCTCGCCCGCACCAAGGACGGGCAGCCCTATCTCCCTCGCACCGAGGATTCCGTCCAGCAGGAAGTCGTAGCCGCAGCCCATCACCTGAATGGGGTCTTTTCCAATTCGGGGAACAGGATCTGCTAGAACCTATATATTACATCTAAGCTAGGACATACATACCATATCATGACGCATATATAAGAATTCCTAGATCTAAGTTACACTAAGTAAGATGCGTCCGGCATGCGGCATGCGCCGCTAGCCCCACCACGAGCCGCGGGTCCCCACTCGCTGGACCGGGCGCTCTCCGCCTCGAGACGCGAGTCCCCCACTCGCGGGACCGCGATCTCCCTACCACGAGCGTTCGCGACCATAGCGTCCCGCGAACCGAGGAGGTCAGAGACGCGTCTCCAGAGCACACACTCTGACTCGAGATCTCCTGCCGAGGAGTCGAAACCTCTAGTTCTAGATCGTTAGCCACCTCAATGTGAGGTTCAGGCATCGTATTTCTATTTCCGAAAAATAGGCTCGTGTCGTAAAGCCTCCGGAGAAACGGAAAATAGTTTCACCGGACGTGATACCTCGTATTCACCTCAAAAGAATGTAAATGCGACACTACCTTCCTAGGAAATAAGGTTAGCAGATATCTACGTATCGAAGAAATAGAGCTCTAATGCTTCTTGAAACGCCATATCGTATCTCATTTCTATGTTTTATCATAAGATATAATATTCAATACGTTCAAAAGAATGTAAGTACGACATTTCCTTGCTAGGAAATAGAGGTTGCAGATGTCTACGTATCGTAGAAATAGAGTTCTAATGCATCTTAAAACGAGACATCGCATCTCATATCTATGTTTCATGATAAGATATAATATTCATTGCGAAGTGTCATGTATACCTCGTACTTACTTCAAAAGAATGTAAATGCGACACTTCCATGCCAGGAAATAGCAATTGCAGATGTCTATCTCATTTCTATGTTTGTCTATGTCGCATCTCATTTCTATGTTTCATGGTAAGAGATAATATTGATTGTGGAGACTTAGGTATACCTCGTATTCACTTCTTTCGAATGTAAATGCGACACTTCCCTTCTGGGAAATAGCGTTTCCAGATGTCTACGTATCGTAGAAATAGAGTTCTTGTGCTTTTCAAGACGCGATATCGCATCTCATTTCTATGTTTCATGATAAGATATAATATCCATTGCGAAGTGTCATGGATACCTCGTATTCACTTCAATGGAATGTGAATGCGACATTTCCTTGCTAGGAAATACAGTTTGCAGATGTCTACGTATATTAGCAAGAGAGTTCTAATGTTTCTCAAAACGCGATATAGCACCTCATTCCTATGTTTCATGATAAGATATAATATTCATTGCGAAGTGTCATGTATACCTCGTATTCACTTCAAAAGAATGTAAATGCGACACTTCCATGCTAGGAAATAGCGTTTCCAGATGTCTACGTATCGTTGCAATAGATTTCTAATGCTACTTAAAACGAGATGGCGCATCTCATTACTATGTTTCATGATAAGATATAATATTCATTGCGAAGTGTCATGTATACCTCGTATTCACTTCAAAAGAATGTAAATGCGACACTTCCATGCTAGGAAATAGCGTTTGCAGATGTCTACGTATCGTTGCAATAGATTTCTAATGCTACTTAAAACGAGATGGCGCATTTCATTTCTATGTTTCGTGATAAGATATAATATTCATTGTGGAGTGTAATGTAAACCTCGTATTTACTTCAAAAGAATGTAAATGCGACACTTCCTTGCTAGGATATAACATTTACAGATGTCTACGCATCGTAGCAATAGAGTTCTAATGCTACTTAAAACGAGATGTCGCATTTCATTACTATGTTACGTGATAAGATATAATATTCATTGTGGAGTGTTACGTATACCTCGTATTCACTTCAAAAGAATGTAAATGCGACACTTCCTTGCTAGGAAATAGCGTTTGCAGATGTCTACGTATCGTTGCAATAGATTTCTAATGCTACTTAAAACGAGATGTCGCATTTCATATCTATGTTTCGTGATAAGATATAATATTCATTGTGGAGTGTAATGTAAACCTCGTATTTACTTCAAAAGAATGTAAATGCGACACTTCCTTGCTAGGATATAACATTTACAGATGTCTACGCATCGTAGCAATAGAGTTCTAATGCTACTTAAAACGAGATGTCGCACTTCATTACTTTGTTACGTGATAAGATATAATATTCATTGTGGAGTGTTACGTATACCTCGTATTCACTTCAAAAGAATGTAAATGCGACACTTCCTTGCTAGGAAATAGCCTTTGCAGATGTCTACGTATCGTAAGAATAGAGTACTAATACTTCTTAAAACTAGATGTCGCATCTCATTTCTGTGTTTCATGATAAGATATAATATCCATTGCGAATTGTTATGCATACCTCGTATTCACTTCAATGGAATGTAAATGCGACACTTCCATGCTAGGAAATAGCGTTCGCAGGTGTCTACGTACAGTAGCAATAGAGTCCTAATGCTTTTTAGAACGCGATATCGCATCCAACTTCTATGTTTCATGATAAGATATAATATCCATTGCGAAGTGTCATGTGTACCTCGTATTCACTAAAGAAGAATGTAAATGCGACACTTGCATGCTAGGAAATAGCGTTTGCAGATGTCTACGTATCGTAGCAATAGATTTCTAATGCTACTTAAAACGAGATGTCGCATTTCATATCTATGTTTCGTGATAAGATATAATATTCATTGTGGAGTGTAATGTAAACCTCGTATTCACTTCAAAAGAATGTAAATGCGACACTTCCTTGCTAGGAAATAGCCTTTGCAGATGTCTACGTATCGTAAGAATAGAGTACTAATACTTCTTAAAACGAGATGTCGCATCTCATTTCTGTGTTTCATGATAAGATATAATATCCATTGCGAATTGTTATGCATACCTCGTATTCACTTCAATGGAATGTAAATGCGACACTTCCATGCTAGGAAATAGCGTTCGCAGGTGTCTACGTACAGTAGCAATAGAGTTCTAATGCTTCTTAAAACGCGATATCGCATCCCACGTCTACGTTTCATGATAAGATATAATATTCATTGCGAAGTGTCATGTATACCTCGATTTCACTACACAAGAATGTAAATGCGACACTTCCATGCTAGGAAATAGCGTTTGCAGATGTCTTCGTATCGAAGCAATAGGGTTCTAATGCTTCTCAAAACGCGATGTCGCATCTCATTTCTATGTTTCATGATCAGATATAATATTCATTGCGAAGTGTCATGTATACCTCGTATTCACTTCAAAAGGATGTAAATGCGACACTTCCTTGCTAGGAAATAGCGTTTCCAGATGACTACGTGTCTAAACAATAGAGTTCTAATGATTCTTAAAACGCGATATCGCATCTCACTTCTGTGTTTCATGATAAGATGTAATATTCATTCCGAGTGTCTTGTATACCTCGTATTCACTTCAAATGAATGTAAATGCGAGACTTCCTTGCTAAGAAATAGCGTTTGCAGATGTCGACGTATCGAAGAAATAGAGTTCTAGTGCTTCTTAAAACGCGGTATCGTATCTGATTTCTATGTTTCGTGATAAGATATTGGGTTGTCAACTAAGTAATTGCGGATTTTTTTTTTAAATCAAAGACAGTTTTTCATGGAACTAAGTAACTTTATTCTGTAATGTATTGCCCATTTTGATCAGTGATCTTTTGCCATCTTTCAGGCAGCATCATAATCCCGCGTTCTTAAAACTTCTGGTTTTTATTAGCAAAAAACTGAATCAGGTACGATTTGACAACATCATCATTTTTATTGAATTTTTTATCATTCAAGGAGTTTTGTAAAAATCGAAACAAAATGGAATCATGTGGTGCAAGATCAGGACTATATGGTGGATGTGGCAAAACATCCCAACCAAGCTCCAATAATTTTTGCCGTGTGACCAAAATGTTTGTGACCTTCCACTGTCATGATGGAATACAACACTTTTTGGATTTATCAGTTCTGGCGGATTTTCTTCAATTGCATTGTTTAATTTCATTTGTTGTTCAATGTAGACATCAGAATTGATTGTTAGGTTGGGCGGTAAGAGTACAAAGTATTGTAGACAATTCCTCTGAAATCCCACCAAACGGATGACAAAACCTTCTTTTGGTGAATATCAGCATTTGATGTTGTTTGAGTTGGTTCACCTGGCCTGCTCCATGATCTTTTTCGCTTGATATTGTTGCAAACAACCCACTTTTCATCGCCAGTTATCAGTCGTTTTAGAAATGGATCATTTTCATTACGTTTCTTTTGCAAATCGTAGCCGTTAAAGCATTGCGTTAAATGCGTTTCTTTCAGTTCGTGAGGAACCCATGTATCAAGTTTTTGAACATAGCCAAGTTGTTCTAAGTGATTTTCAATGCATGTATGTGATACATGAAGCTTCTCTGCAATCTCACGTGTTGTACTGTGACGATCTGAATTGATTATTGCTTTGATTAGGGCGTCATCAACTTCAACTGGCCGACCAGAGCGTTTTTCATCTATGAGTGAAAAATCACCAGAACGAAATTTGGCAAAGCAATTTTGACACTGCCGTTCTTTTAAGGCTTCGTCACCATAAACAGCACATAACTTTTTATGAGCTTGCGATGCGTTTTTCCCTTTGCGAAAATAAAAAAGCAAAATATGATGAAAATGATTCTTTTGATTCTCAATTTTTCAACGAAGGCCAAACGAAAACTACGCAACCGATAAAAAAACTTTTTTTACTGATTGACAGTTGAATTGGCAACTATCAAACAACAAAATGTGTTTTACATTTGTAACGCAAACCCAAAAATTCAACTGAAGCCATCTACGAGTGAAATCCGCAATTACTTTGTTGCCAACTCAATATAGTATTCATTGTGGAGTGTTATGTATACCTCGTATTCACTTCAAAAGAATGTGAATGCGACTCTTCCTTCCAAGGAAATATCGTCTGCAGATGTCTACGTGTCGTAGCAATAGAGTTCTAATGCTACTTAAAACGCGATACCGCATCTCATTTCTATGTTTCATGATAGGATATAATATTCATCGTGAAGTGTCATGTATACCACGCATACACTTCAAATGAATGTAATTGCGACACTTCCTTGCCAGGAAGTAGCGTTTGCAGATGTCTACGTAACGAAGCAATAGAGTTCTAATGCTTCTTTAAACGCGATATCGCATCTCATTCCATGTTTCATGTTAAGATTTAATATTCATTGTGGAGAGTTATGTATACCTCGTATTCACTTCAAAAGAATGTAAATGCGACACTTCCATTCTAGGAAATAGGGTTTGCAGATGTCTACGTATCGTAGCAATAGAGTTCTAATGCTTCTTAAACCGCGATATCGCATCTCACTTCTATGTTTCATGATAAGATACAATATTCATTGCGAAGTGTCATGTACCCCTCGTATTCACTTCAAAAGAATGTAAATGCGACACTTCCTTGCTAGGAAATATTGTTTGCAGATGTCTACGTATCACAGCAATAGAGTACTAATGCTTCTTAAAACGAGATGTCGCATTTCATTTCTATGCTTCGTAATAAGATATAATATTCATTGTGTAATGTTATGTATACCTCGTATTCACTTCAATGGAATGTAAGTGCGACATTTCCTTGCTAGGAAATAGAGGTTGCAGATGTCTACGTATATTAGCAATAGAGTTCTAATGCTTCTCAAAACGCGATATAGCACCTCATTCATATGTTTCATGATAAGATATAATATTCATTGCGACGTGACATGTATATCTCGTATTCACTTCAAAAGTATGTAAATGCGACACTTCCATGCTAGGAAATAGCGTTAGCAGATGTCTACGTATCGTAGCAATAGAGTTCTAATGCTTCCTAAAACGCGATATTGCATCTCACTTCGATGTTTCGAGATAAGATATAATATTCATTGCGAAGTGTCATGTATACCTCGTATTCACGTCAAAAGAATGTAAATGCGACACTTCCTTGCTAGGAAATAACATTTCCAGATGTCTACGCATCGTAGCAATAGAGTTATAGCGCTTCTTAAATCGCGATATCGCATCTCACTTCTATGTTTCGTAATAAGATATAATATTCATTGTAGAGTGTTATGTATACCTCGTATTCACTCCAAAAGAATGTAAATGCGACACTTCCATGCTAGGAAATATTGTTTGCAGATGTCTACGTATCGTAGCAATAGAGTTCTAATGCTCCTTAAAACACGATATCGCATCTCACTACTATGTTTAATGATAAGATATAATATTCATTGTGAAATGTCACATATACCCTGCATTCACTTCAAAAGAATGTAAATGCGACACTTACATGCTAGGAAATAGCGTTTGCAGATGTCTACGCATCGTAGCAATAGAGTTATAGCGCTTCTTAAATCGCGATATCGCATCTCACTTCTATGTTTCGTGATAAGATATAATATTTATTGTAGAGTGTTATGTATACCTCGTATTCACTTCAAAAGAATGTAAATGCGACACATCCATGCTAGGATATATTGTTTGCAGATGTCTACGTATCGTAGCAATAGATTTCTAATGCTCCTTAAAACGCGATGTCGCATCTCACTTCTATGTTTAATGATAAGATATAATATTCATTGCGAAATGTCATGTATACCTTGTATTCACTTCAAAAGAATGTAAATACGACACGTACATGCTAGGAAATAGCGTTTGCAGATGCCTACGTATCGTAGAATTTGAGTTCTAATGCTGCTTAAATCGCGATATCGCATCTCATTTCTGTGTTTCGTGATAAGTTATAATATTCATTCCGAAGTGTCATGTATACCTCGAATTCCCTTCAGAAGAATGTAAATGCGACACTTTGATAGTAGGAAATAGCGTCTGCAGATGTCTCCGCATCGAGCCCATAGAGTTCTAATGCTTCTTAAAACGCGATATCGCATCTCTCTTCTATGTTTCATGATAAGATATAATATTCATTGCGAAGTGTCATGTATACCTCGTATTCTCTCCAAGCGAATGTAAATGCGACACTTCCTTGCTAGGAAATGGAGTTTTCAGATGTCTACGTATCGTAGCAATAGAGTTCTAATGCTACTTAATTCGCGAAATCGCATCTATTTTCTATGTTTCGTGATAAGATATAATATTCATTGCGAAATTTTAGGTATGCCTCGTCTGCACTTCAAAGGTATGTAAATGCCACACATTCTTGCTAGGATATGCGTTTCCAGATGCCTACGTATCGAAGCAATAGAGTTCTAGTGCTTCTTAAATCGTGATACCGCATCTCATTTCTATGTTTCATGATAATATATAATAGTCATTGCGAAGTGTTATGTATACCTCGTCTACACCATAAGTAAACGTAAGTGCGACACTTCCTTGCTAGGAAATAGCGTTTCCATTTGCTTACTTATCGGAGCAATAGAGTTCTATTGCTTCGTTCAACACGATGTCGCAAGTCATTTCAATGATTCATGGTAAATTGCAATGTTCTATGCAATATGTTACATTTATCTGCATCTAGACCTTAGAAGGATGTGAATCCTATACTTACTTGCAACAGAATATCGTTTCCAGATCTCTACGTGTCCAAGCAAGGCATTTCTAATACTTTAATCAGCGCGATGTCGCATCTCATTTCAACGTTTCAATGCAAAGAATCTGTAATCATATATCCATAACATTGTGCTTAGCTGTTAGAGGTCTTCAATAGAATGTGAACTATATAATTCCATGCAACGGTATGGCGCTCCGTAGTGTCTATCTGTTAAAGCAATCGAGCTAAAATCCTCCATGTAATGCGCTGGCGCATCCCATTTCATCGTTTCAAAGTAAGAATGCTGTAATCTCTTATGCATAGCTCTATGCTTATCTGCTTTAAAACTTCATAAGAATGTAAATTCTACAGCTCCATGCAACAGGATTGCCCTTCGTAGTGTCTACATGTCGAGACAATAGAGTACTAATGCATTATACAATGCCATGACTCATCTCATTTCAACGTTTCGAATTAAGTAAGCTGTAATCTTCTATGAAAAGCATTATAATTATCTGCTTCTATTCTACAATAGAATGTGAATTCTATAGATCCAAGCAACAGGAGGGCAGGCCCTCCACCATCCTACTGCCTTCCCTGATGCGAGCAAAGGATTCCCAGGGCCACTCATACCGCGACCAACATCTATCTTATACTCTAACCGATTCATCGTTATGCGTTTTCCATTAAGCTTGCCGGGATCAGTGATATTGATTCGCTCAATCTAAATTATTATTTTCTTTTTAAGTTTCTCGATTTTTTTAGTTTCTCTCACGATATCGTCTATTTCGTTATACCTTACCCTTACAGTATGGTATATAATCTGTTGTTTGATATTTCTAGGATTTCCTCTTAATAAATGCAATGCTTCCACATATTTTCTTTCTCTTTCTCTTTAGTTACATTGTTGTTATTTTATGCTTTTCACCCTCCACATTCCCTCTCTACACCATCTCGGAACAGGCTTTATACGATTACTGCAGGATGACGCCCCGGTCTCGTTACACCGAGATCGAGTGTTCTCTCTTGCATCCGTTGATTTATATATGTTATATATTGGAGAATATTTCCTTTTATCCTTTGTATTCTTCCAATGAAATTACATAGACGGAGGTACGAGCTAGTTCTGCACGTCTATTTGAAACAACATTAAATCACCTTGTTAAACAATAATATATTAAATGTGACTTGGACTTTTAAATTTGAATTTATAAACATCTAACAGGTAAATATGTTTTTCTTACTATTCATATCATTATACATTCAGTGATTTATTGTGTGCTGTGATTTGATATATTAACTGCTTGATTATATTTTGCAATGAACTTTGCGTACCAAACATTGTTTTTACTCCTGATGGGAGTGGATAGTTCTTCGTTTTATATTCTTATATCGCATTCATTATAAAAGTATATGATATCCTTCTTATGCAGTCATGTATAATTATGTAGTGTGACGGTTTTTCCCGTTTCAATCCTCAACAAAAGGGTATATAGAACCAATAATAACGGGGTATCCAGAAGTTTAATCCGGGGTTATATCGGGGTACAGAATATCCGCGTGATTCGGCAACGCGCAGTACAGAACAATAAATTTCCTATCCAGCGAGTATTTCGAAGCTGCGAGGCTGGGTCTTTTTGGGCGCCAGCTACTCAAAAAGTAGCAAAAACTAGTAAACCACGCAACCCGGGGAAACCCGGTTCAAGATAACCCTCGAAATTTCGAAATACTCTTTCGCTCGACTGCTTCTAGCCGAGTGCGCAAATTAGGGTCGCGGGATACTGAACTCACGGCTTCTTTCTAGATTGCCTCGACGCGGTATTACAAAAGGGTATACGACACGCCGCGAATGACCGGGGATCACCACCCGTT
Source organism: Xylocopa sonorina (assembly GCF_050948175.1). Taxonomy (NCBI): domain Eukaryota; kingdom Metazoa; phylum Arthropoda; class Insecta; order Hymenoptera; family Apidae; genus Xylocopa; species Xylocopa sonorina. The sequence continues at coordinate 477,043 of NW_027490237.1, forward strand.
ATACAATACAAATTACAATACGCGATATCACAATTGCGGCAGGGAACAAATGGGACGCTTTAGCGTATAAGGACTCACGTTCTCGTTTCCAACAAGTATGGATCTCGTTCAGTCCGTCTACCTCTCTCTCTCTCTCTCTCTCTCTCTCTCTCTCTCTCGCTAAGTAGTCGCTAAGTCGTTCAGAAGAATAAGAGGCTGTCTTCGTGCTGGCTAGCTCATTATATAGGTTTCCTGGGGGTCTTCGGATCCCCTTAGATCCTCCTTAGGGCTCCTTGATGGGGTAGGGCAATACGCTTCGGTATTGTTCGGGGCATCGATCGGTGGATTTCGGCGATCTTCCCTGATCGCACCCTCTGGTGTGTCTAGAGGGGGTCCTCTGGATTATTTGAACTGCGGCGCGTGTCGCGCGCCGCGCTTTCCACGGCTCACCTGCAATTCCGCTGCGCATCTTGAGTTTTCCTCTCCATGGGCTCAAGGGAGGGGTAGAGGTCCTTCTCACACCCGAGAACCATCCTGTTTGTCTCCATGGACTATGGCAGCGGTCTTATCGTTGCAGAGCTCTGGGTCGTATCCTTCGGGCTTCAGGGTCTCTTCTTGCTCACTTCCCGACTCCTCCACCTTCGAGCCCGTCGCGCTACCTCGGCGTACAGCCCTTCCGCGAACCTGCGGTCTTATTATCCGCCGAAGAGGCGTCTTATGGGTCGCTTCTTCCATCAGCTCGCCAGTCTTATCCGTCGAACGGAGAGAGAGGAACGAACGGGGGGGGGGGGGGGGGAAGGTTCTACCATCGTGTATTTCACACTCCTCGCAAATACAGCTATCGCAATGGTCCGTGTCGCGGTTCTCGCATGGGTGGTGATCTGCGAGCTAGTCTAACCGAAGCAGGGGGGGGGGGGGGTGAGCGAGCCTTGTGACGTCACCACGTCACAGTACATACAAATTTGCGATTAAGTAGCTATGTGTTCAAATTCAATTCCGAATAATGCACTAAAAAGCATCCCAGATAACAAACGGCAAGATGGTAGCGACACCATGCCGGCACTATATTGCCACTTCCGAGGAGTGTCAACTGATTCGTAGTCATCTGTGACCGGATTCGTTAACTAAAATGCCAGAACGTGTTACCAGCACGTTCTAGACAAGCGAATCGCACAGCACCAGCACCATGGTGACACGCGTATCATCGCTCCATTCATGAATCTCCTCAGCAATGACGCAGGATCACATTTGGCAATGGGGAACCTGTGCTTTCATACAAATTAGAACCGTTAGATGTCAGTAGATGTTCAGCATATGAGTATTGATAGACATTTTGATGGTCGTTTTCCTATATTTATAGTTATTGAGCGAGTCGTATATATTTCTTTCAATCCATCATAGACTAAAAATATTAATTATAAAAAAAATATTACTTATAAAATAAAAATTCATGCTGTTGCGTCCCTAACTTCGCCTTGTGTAATTTTTGAAATAACATGCTGTCATCGTATTTAATGTAACCCTCAATTGCATGAATTTGCAACAATAAATTGAAGAAAATATGTATAAAATAAGTGTGTATATTTTTATGACAAAGTAATTATCGACTTTATGGAAAAAATCGCCCTATCGAGCTAGTTTATAGAAAATAATAAAATCGAGTTCTTATATCTTTGTTTTGTGCCGGTGTATCTATTTTGGAATCAAAATAAGTAAATTGCACAGTTTAGTTATTTTTCATATTTGCTTATAATTTTTATGGAAACAGCTTCCCCATTAGTAAATGTCAGCCTACGCCACAACCACGCGTGTAGCTATGGTGAGCTGATAGTGTCATTGTCACGGCCGTGTTGCCCGTGTGCTATATCTCGGTGCTTTAATAGAGATATCTAAGAACATAAGTAATTTGTAAGTAACACATCTTTTCTCTTTGAAATATTTGCCTTTGCATAGAATAGAACGTATAGATATAATGGCCTGTTTTGTACCCATTTCGGTCCAATTCTATTATAGCCTTTGAGCAGAAGTAATATTGATTATACTTGATTTTTGCAATAGTTCTTTGATTAACAGATTTTATTAACCTAGAATCATCGTTTGACGGATGTATCAATCTACTTTGTAGCTCCATCAGTTTCTTTTTCTGCTCGCTACTTTCCATTTTCAGTTCCGTATACTTATCCTTTATCACCATCATATATGTTGCGTAAAATTACAATAACTTTTTGTCCTCAAATTTTGCGGATATTTCAATTAAATTTCCTTTGATTGAATAAACTGAAATTAAAGAACAGTGGCACGTACCATTTCTTGGAAACGTTGTATCGTAATTTGCATCTGACTGTTTTGAAAGGCACGCACTTTACTTAACGTTTGCAATGATACGGTTAGCGAAATAAAGAAATATTCTACTTTCGAAATTGTTGGCTCTTGTAATTCTAAGGCAAATATATTCATCTGTCGACATCGTGAACATTGTTTTTTGGCAAAATTCCAGAAAAACAAATATACTATGAGTAAAATAATAAACATCATAATATTAAATTTAACTCTGTTCATCGTTGCCTTGTTGGACACATCCATAACAATATACAGGGTGGGGCAGTAATAAGTAGCACCTCAGATATCCACGAAACTATAAGTTTCATAGAAGTTTTTGCTAATATAAAATTGCATAGTACAAAGGGGCCATCCGTTGATGAAAATAGTTTTTTTGTAAGTGGAGTTATGTTGGACATATGAAGGTTACCTTCATTTTTTAAAATGAATTGGTATGTCCATTCTTCCGTAATACGATAGAGCATTTTAAAGCAAGTTTAACGATCTGTAACATGAAGGCATTGAAGGTTACAAAAAGTAAAGAAAGGCGATAATACTCACGGTTTTGATAGTAAATGAAACATACGTATTGTGAACAGTGGTGCAAGGCTTAATACTTACCGTTTACTTCACTGTGAATAAACACTTTTCGAAGGGCATTTCAATAGTTTGCAGCATAAGTTAAACATGATAAGATTAGTATTGAAAAATCGGTTCGAATACGTTTGGTTAGGCTGTTCTTTGTGTCGTTCATTTTATATAAGTACTGAGCTGCGGATTCCTGAGGACAGCTCACAAAATTGTTGAACTATGGAAGATTATCATTGTGAATTTGAATCAAAAGGTAATTAATTTCCATTAGATTGTAAACAGATCTCAATGTTTCATTTTAGATAGTAAGATTAAATACTCTTTACAAAACTACAAGAATGGATACATACCTTTCTGTTATTATTACTTCATAAAGAATTATAATTGCAATTATATAGTTCATTACGATAAAAGATGTTTCTCAGAAAATTCTAAATATTAAATAAAAGAATCAAGTAAAACATTTTTAATAATTACGAATATGAAAAATACTTGAACATTCCAATAGAAAGATGTCTAAACAGGAGCTAGAAAAGTCAAACATTCAATTTCAATTCCAGAATTCATCTATAAGAGGTAAAATGTTTCGAAAGCTTTAATTACAGTCTTTAATGCAAGCAGTTGGGCAGTATTTCAATTTTTAAGAAAATTGATGAAAGTCAACCATTTTGAAGTGGTCAGAATCTTTGTCGTTTGAGCAATAAGTGAATAACAAATAACTGAATAAATTCCAGGCTTAAAAACTTATGGATTAAATCCTATGCAGACTCGTTTATGAGCGAGTTACTAAATAATAATCCACACTAAGTCATCATTTTAAAACTTAAACGATTACATCTCGCGAACTTTCAAAGATATCAGAAGCGTGAAAAGTATGTGGTTTATCAAAAACTCTTCTAAAAGAACGGACGAAGCCAATAGAAATCTTTGTTGAAGTAAGCAAGTTCTAAAGTTCTAAGCAACGCGATGGCCCTTATCTGCCTATGTTTCATAGCAAGTAAGTTCTGAATTTCTATGAAATCCGATGGAATTCCTCACTACTAACGTTTCAAAGTAAGTTCTCAAATTCTCAATTCTACGTTTAAAACTGTGTGTGTTCTATATATCTATGTAAAGTGATGGTTCCTATTAGTTGTGACGGAAACCTATATATAGTAAGTCAGGGAAACTCGAAGGGGTTAATTATCTAAATGCTTTAAGGTGTAAAACGTACTTTAATCTAAAGCAATCTATGGTTCCAAGGTATCCGCTCACGTACAACTTTTCTTGGGCTCCAGCTGCTCAGAAAGTAGCAAAGGAATAGACTACACGACCCCGAGAACCCTGGAGCGGAACAACCCTTGAAACTTCGAAATGCTCCTCTTCTCGACTACGCCTAGCCAAGTACACACACTCAGGTCGCGAGATACTGAAGTCACGGCATGTTTATTTATGGTCTCGACGTGGGTTTAACTAACAAGGGCTACGGGAAACTACGCAACACGCCACAAATTACCGGGTATCATAACTCGCTTCACGATATAAGATACAATATACAATATGCGACACAAGAAATGGGACGCTTTAGTGAATAAGCTCTCACGTTCTCTTCTTCAGGTTCCTTGAATTCGCTGGTGGTCCTCGGGTCTCCTGCATCCTCCTCGGGGCTCCTTGGTGGAGTGGGCTGTAGGCTTCGGTATGGTTCGGGTCCATCGATCAGTGGATTTCGGCGATTTCCTCTTCTCGCCCCCTTGGGTGTCCCCGAGGGGATCCTCCTCATCATTTAAATTGCGTAGCGCCTCGCGCGCCGCGCTCCCATGGCCCACCTGCAGGGCCGCTGGACTTTTGACTTCTCTTTAGGGGGTTAAGGATGGTTGAGGACCTTCTCACATCCCAGAGCATTATAAAGCACAAAAGCAGATAAGCATAATGCGATGCATAGAGCTTTACAACCTTCTAACTTACTTTGAACTGTTTATATGAAATGCGATATTGAGGTGCATGAAGCATGACAAATTAAATGCTTCGGCACCTGGACATCTAGAAACGCTATCCCCGGGCAAGAAAGTGTAGGGTTCACACTCAATTCATGTGCAGAAGCAGATAAACATAACGCGATGCTATGAATACTACATCTTATCATGAAATATAGAAGTAAGATGCGCAGCCGCGTTTTACGAAGCATCAGAACTCTATTGTTTCAAAACCTTCAGATATAGAAACAAAATTCCGTAGCAAGGAAGTGATGCATTTACATTCATTTGAAGTGTAGAGGAGATACACATAACGCGTTGCATTGAAATTACATCTTATCATGTGACTTAGATCTGATATGCGATATCGCGTTTTATAAAGAGTTAGAAATCTATTGCTTCGATGCGTAGACATCTAGAAACGCAATTTCCTAGCCAAGAAGTGTGGCATTTGCATGCTTTTGAAGTGTAGACGAGGTATACATTACACTTCGCAATGAATATTATATCTTATCATGAAACACAGAAATGAGATGCTAGTGCTTCGATACGTACATATCTGGAAATGCATTTCCTAGCAAGTATGTGTGGCATTTATAATCTTTTGAAGTGTAGACGAGGTATACATAACACTTCGCAATGAATATTATATCTTATCATGAAACATAGAAATAAGATCCGATATCGGGTTTTAAGAAGCAATAGAAATACATTGCTTCGATACGTGGACATCTGGAAACGCATTTCCTAGCAAGGATACGTGGCATTTTCATTCCTTTGAAGAGGATGTATGCAACACGTCCCGATGAATATTATATCTTACCATGAAACATAGAAATGAGATGCGGTATCGAGTTTTAAGAAGCATTAGATCTCCATTTCTTCGATATGTAGACATCTGGAAATGCATTTCCTAGCAAGGAAGTGTGCATTTACATTCTTTTGAAGTGTAGACGAGGTATAAATAACACTTCGTAATGAATATTGTATTATATCATGAAACATAGAATTGCGATGCGACATCGCGTTTTAAGGAGCAATAGAACTCCACTGCTTCGATAGGTAGATATCTGCATACGCTACTATCTGGCAAGAAAGTGTGGCATTTACATTCTTTTGAAGTGTAGACAAGGTATGCATAACACTACGCAATGAATATTATATCTTATCACGAAATATAGAAATGTGATGCGATATACCGATTTAAGTAGCACTTGAACTCTATTGCTACGATACGTAGACATCTGCAAACGCTATTTCCTAGCAAGCAATAGTCGCATTTACATTCTTTTGAAGTGAATACGAGGTATACAGGACACTTCGCAATGAATATTATATCTTATCATGAAACATAGAAGAGAGATGCGATATCGCGATTTAAGTAGCATTAGAACTCTATTGCTACAATACGTAGACATCTGAATACGCCATTTCCTAGCAAGGAAGTGTCGCATTTACATTCGTTTGGAGAGAATACGTGGTATACATGACACTTCTTAAGGAATATTATATCTTATCATGAAACATAGAAGAGAGATGCGATATCGCGTTCTAAGAAGCATTAGAACTCTATGGCCTCGATGCGGAGACATCTGCAAACGCTATTTCCTAGCATGGAAGTGTCGCACTTACATTCTTTTGAAGTGAATACGAGGTATACATGACACTTCGCAATGAATATTAAATCTTATCACGAAACATATAAATGAGATGCGATATCGCGATTTAAGTAGCATTAGAACGCTATTGCTACGATACGTAGACTTCTGCAAACGCTATTTCCTAGCAAGCAATAGTCGCATTTACATTCTTTTGAAGTGAATACGAGGTATACATGACACTTCGCAATGAATATTATATCTTATCATGAAACATAGAAGAGAGATGCGATATCGCGTTTTAAGAAGCATTAGAACGCTATTGCTACGATACGTAGACTTCTGCAAACGCTATTTCCTAGCAAGCAATAGTCGCATTTACATTCTTTTGAAGTGAATACGAGGTATACATGACACTTCGCAATGAATATTATATCTTATCACGAAACATAGGAATGAGATGCGAAATCGCGATTTATGAAGCATTAGAACTCTATTGCTACGATACGTAGACATCTGAATACGCTATTTCCTAGCTAGGAAGTGTCGCATTTACATTCGTTTGGAGTGAATACGAGGTATACACGACACTTCGCAATGAATATTATATCTTATCATGAAGCATAGAAACGGGATGCAATATCGCGTTTTGAGAAGCACTACAACTCTATTGCTACGATGCGTAGGCATCTGCAAACGCTATTTCCTAGTATGGAAGTGTCGCATTTACATTCTTTTGAAGTGAATATGAGGTACACATGACACTTCGCAATGAGTATTGTATCTCATCATGAAACATAGAAGTGAGATGCGATATCGCGTTTTAAGAAGCATTAGAACACTATTGCCTCGATGCGGAGATATCTGCAAACGCTATTTCCTATCAAGGAATAGTCGGATTTACATTCTTTTAAAGCGAATACGAGGTATACATGACACTTTGCAATGAATATTATATCTTATCATGAAACATAGAAGTGAGATGCGATATCGCGTTTTAAGAAGCATTAGAACTCTATAGCCTCGACGCGTAGACATCTGCAAACGCTATTTCCTAGTATGGAAGTGTCGCATTTACATTCTTTTGAAGTGAATACGAGGTATACATGACACTTCGCAATGAATATTGTATATCATCATGAAACATAGAAGTGAGATGCGATATCGCGTTTTAAGAAGCATTAGAACACTATTGCCTCGATGCGGAGATATCTGCAAACGCTATTTCCTAGCATGGAAGTGTCGCATTTACATTCCTTTGAAGTGAATACGAGGTGTACATGACACTTCGCAATTAATATTATATCTTATCACGAAACATAGAAATGAGAGGCGATATCGCGATTTAAGTAGCCTTAGAACTCTATTGCTACAATACGTAGACATATGAATACGCCATTTCCTAGCTGGGAAGTGTCACATTTACATTCGTTTGGAGTGAATACGAGGTATACGTGACACTTCGCAATGAATATTATATCTTATCATGATGCATAGAAATGAGATGCGATATCGCGTTTTAAGAGGCATTAGAACTCTATTGCTACGATCCGTAGACATCCGCAAACGCTATTTCCTAGCAAGCAATAGTCGCATTTACATTCTTTTGAAGTGAATACGAGGTATACATGACACTTCGCAAGGAACATTATATCTTATCATGTAACATAGAAGTGAGATGCGATATCGCGTTTTAAGAAGCATTAGATCCCTGTTGCTCGATGCGTAGACATCTGCAGACGCTATTTCCTAGCAAGGTATAGTCGCATTTACATTCTTTTGAAGTGAATACGAGGTATACATGTCACTTCGGAATGAATATTATAACTTATCACGAAACATATAAATGTGATGCGATATCGCGATATAAGAAGCATTAGAACCCTATTGCTATGATACGTAGGCATCTGCAAACGCTATTTCCTAGCAAGGGAGATTCGCATTTCCATTCTTTTGAAGTGAATACGAGGTATACATGACACTTCGCAAAGAACATTATATCTTATCACGAAGCACAGAAATGATATGCTATATCGCGGTCCAAGAAGCATTAGAACTCTATTGCTACGATACGTATTCATCTGCAAACGCTATTTCCTAGCAAGGAATAGTCGCATTTACATTCTTTTGAAGTGAATACGATGTATACATGACACTTCGCAATGAATATTATATCTTATCATGAAACATAGATGTGAGATGCGATATCGCGTTTTAAGAAGCATTAGAACTCTATGGCCTCGATGCGGAGACATCTGCAAACGCTATTTCCTAGCATGGAAGTGTCGCACTTACATTCTTTTGAAGTGAATACGGGGTATACACGACACTTCGCAATGAATATTATATCTTATCACGAAACATATAAATGAGATGCGATATCGCGATTTAAGTGGCATTAGAACGCTATTGCTACGATACGTAGACATCTGCAAACGCTATTTCCTAGCAAGCGTTAGTCGCATTTACATTCTTTTGAAATGAATACGAGGTGTACATGACACTTCGCAATGAATATTATATCTTATCACGAAACATAGAAATGAGATGCGATATCGCGATTTAAGTATCATTAGAACTCTATTGCTACGATACGTAGACATCTGAATACGCTATTTCCTAGCAAGGAAGTGTCGCATTTACATTCGTTTGGAGAGAATACGTGGTATACATGACACTTCTTAAGGAATATTATATCTTATCATGAAACATAGAAGAGAGATGCGATATCGCGTTTTAAGAAGCATTAGAACCCTATAGCCTCGATGCGGAGACAACTGCAAACGCTATTTCCTAGCATGGAAGTGTCGCACTTACATTCTTTTGAAGTGAATACGAGGTATACATGACACTTCGCAATGAATATTATTTCTTATCACGAAACATATAAATGAGATGCGATATCGCGATTTAAGTAGCATTAGAACTCTATTGCTACGATACGTAGACATATGCAAACGCTATTTCCTAGCAAGCAATAGTCGCATTTACAATCTTTTGAAGTGAATACGAGGTATACATGACACTTCGCAATGAAAATTAAATCTTATCATGAAACATAGAAGAGAGATGCGATATCGCGTTTTAAGAAGCATTAGAACGCTATTGCTACGATACGTAGACTTCTGCAAACGCTATTTCCTAGCAAGCAATAGTCGCATTTACATTCTTTTGAATTGAATACGAGGTGTACGTGACACTTCTGAATGAATATTATATCTTATCACGAAACATAGAAATGAGATGCGAAATCGCGATTTATGTAGCATTAGAACTCTATTGCTACGATACGTAGACATCTGAATACGCTATCTCCTAGCTAGGAAGTGTCGCATTTACATTCGTTTGGAGTGAATACGAGGTAAACGTGACACTTCGCAATGAATATTATATCTTATCATGAAGCATAGAAATGAGATGCGATATCGCGTTTTGAGAGGCATCCGAACGCTATTGCTACGATACGTAGGCTTCTGCAAACGCTATTTCCTAGCAAGCAATAGTCGCAGTTACATTCTTGTGAAGTGAATACGGGGTATACACGACACTTCGCAATGAATATTATATCTTATCACGAAACATATAAATGAGATGCGATATCGCGATTTAAGTAGCATTAGAACGCTATTGCTACGATACGTAGACATCTGCAAACGCTATTTCCTAGCAAGCATTAGTCGCATTTACATTCTATTGAAGTGAATACGAGGTGTACATGACACTTCGCAATGAATAATATATCTTATCACGAAACATAGAAATGAGATGCGATATCGCGATTTAAGTAGCATTAGAACTCTATTGCTACAATACGTAGACATCTGGATACGCCATTTCCTAGCAAGGAAGTGTCGCATTTACATTCGTTTGGAGAGAATACGTGGTATACATGACACTTCGCAATGAATATTATATCTTATCATGAAACATAGAAGAGGGATGCGATATCGCGTTTTAAGAAGCATTAGAACGCTATTGCTACGATACGTAGACTTCTGCAAACGCTATTTCCTAGCAAGCAATAGTCGCATTTACATTCTTTTGAAGTGAATACGAGGTATACATGACACTTCGCAATGAATATTATATCTTATCACGAAACATAGGAATGAGATGCGAAATCGCGATTTATGAAGCATTAGAACTCTATTGCTACGATACGTAGACATCTGAATACGCTATTTCCTAGCTAGGAAGTGTCGCATTTACATTCGTTTGGAGTGAATACGAGGTATACACGACACTTCGCAATGAATATTATATCTTATCATGAAGCATAGAAACGGGATGCAATATAGCGTTTTGAGAAGCACTACAACTCTATTGCTACGATGCGTAGGCATCTGCAAACGCTATTTCCTAGTACGGAAGTGTCGCATTTACATTCTTTTGAAGTGAATACGAGGTATACATGACACTTCGCAATGAATATTGTATCTCATCATGAAACATAGAAGTGAGATGCGATATCGCGTTTTAAGAAGCATTAGAACACTATTGCCTCGATGCGGAGATATCTGCAAACGCTATTTCCTATCAAGGAATAGTCGGATTTACATTCTTTTGAAGCGAATGCGAGGTATACATGACACTTTTCAATGAATATTATATCTTATCATGAAACATAGAAATGAGAGGCGATATCGCGATTGAAGTAGCATTAGAACTCTATCGCTACGATACGTAGACATCTGCAAACGCTATTTCCTAGCATGGAAGTGTCGCACTTACATTCTTTTGAAGTGAATACGAGGTATACATGACACTTCGCAATGAATATTAAATCTTATCACGAAACATATAAATGAGATGCGATATCGCGATTTAAGTAGCATTAGAACTCTATTGCTACGATACGTAGACATCTGCAAACGCTATTTCCTAGCAAGCAATAGTCGCATTTACAATCTTTTGAAGTGAATACGAGGTATACATGACACTTCGCAATGAAAATTATATCTTATCATGAAACATAGAAGAGAGATGCGATCTCGCGTTTTAAGAAGCATTAGAACGCTATTGCTACGATACGTAGACTTCTGCAAACGCTATTTCCTAGCAAGCAATAGTCGCATTTACATTCTTTTGAAGTGAATACGAGATATACATGACACTTCGCAATGAATATTGTATCTTATCACGAAACATAGAAATGAGATGCGAAATCGCGATTTATGTAGCATTAGAACTCTATTGCTACGATACGTAGACATCTGCAAACGCTATTTCCTAGCAAGCAATAGTCGCATTTACAATCTTTTGAAGTGAATACGAGGTATACATGACACTTCGCAATGAAAATTATATCTTATCATGAAACATAGAAGAGAGATGCGATATCGCGTTTTAAGAAGCATTAGAAAGCTATTGCTACGATACGTAGACTTCTGCAAACGCTATTTCCTAGCAAGCAATAGTCGCATTTACATTCTTTTGAAGTGAATACGAGGTATACATGACACTTCGCAATGAATATTATATCTTATCATGAAGCATAGAAATGAGATGCGATATCGCGTTTTGAGAGGCATTAGAACGCTCATGCTACGATACGTAGACTTCTGCCAACGCTATTTCCTAGCAAGCAATAGTCGCATTTACATTCTCTTGACGTGAATACGAGGTATAAATGATACTTCGCAATGAATATTATATCTTGTCATGAAACATAGGAGAGAGATGCGATATCGCGTTTTAAGAAGCATTAGAACGCTATTGCTACGATACGTAGACTTCTGCAAACGCTATTTCCTAGCAAGCAATAGTCGCATTTACATTCTTTTGAAGTGAATACGAGGTATACATGACACTTCGCAATGAATATTATATCTTATCACGAAACATATAAACGAGATGTGATATCTAGATTTAAGTAGCATTAGAACGCTTTTGCTACGATACGTAGTCATCTGCAAACGCTATTTCCTAGCAAGGAATAGTCGCATTTACATTCTTTTGAAGTGAATACGAGGTACACATGACACTTCGCAATGAATATTATATCATATCATGATGCATATAAATGAGATGCGATATCGCGTTTTCAGAAGCATTAGAACCCTATTGCCTCGATGCGGAGATATCTGCAAACGCTATTTCCTGGAATGGAAGTGTCGCATTTACATTCTCTTGAAGTGAATTCGAGGTATACATGTCTCTTCGGAATGAATATTATAATTTATCACGAAACATAGAAATGAGATGCGATATCGTGATCTAAGAAGCATTAGAACTCTATTGCTACGATACGTAGGCATCTGCAAACGCCATTTCCTAGCAAGGAAGATTCGCATTTACATTCTTTTGAAGTGAAAATGAGGTATACATGACACTTCGCAAAGAACATTATATCTTATCGTGAAACATAGAAGTGAGATGCGGTATCGCGTTTTAAGAAGCATTAGAACTCTATTTCCTCGACGCGTAGAGATCTGCAGACGCTATTTCCTAGCATGGAAGTGTCGCACTTACATTCTTTTGAAGTGAATACGAGGTATACATGACACTTCGCAATCAACATTATATCTTATCATGTGACATAGAATTGGGATGCGATATCGCGTTTTAAGAAGCATTAGAACTCTATTGCCTCGACGCGTAGAGATCTGGAGACGCTATTTCCTAGCATGGAAGTGGCGCATTTACATTCGTTTGGAGTGAATAGGAGGTATACATGACTCTTCGCAATGAATATTATATCTTATCACGAAACATATAAACGAGATGTGATATCTAGATTTAAGTAGCATTAGAACGCTATTGCTACGATACGTAGTCATCTGCAAACGCTATTTCCTAGCAAGCAATAGTCGCATTTACATTCTTTTGACGTGAATACGAGGTATGCATGACACTTCTCAATGAATATTATATCTTATCACGAATCGTATAGATGAGATGCGTTATCGTGTTTTAAGAAGCATTAGAACTCTATTCCTACGATACGTAGGCATCTCCAAACGCTATCTCCTAGCAAGGAATAGTCGCATTTACATTCTTTTGAAGTGAATACGAGGTACACATGACACTTCGCAATGAATATTATATCATATCATGATGCATATAAATGAGATGCGATATCGCGTTTTCAGAAGCATTAGAACCCTATTGCCTCGATGCGGAGATATCTGCAAACGCTATTTCCTAGCAAGGATGTGTCACACTTACATTTTTTTGAAGTGAATGCGAGGTATACAGGACACATCGCGATGAATATTATATCTTATCATGAAACATAGAAGTGAGATGCGATATCGCGTTTTAAGAAGCATTAGAACTCTATTGCCTCGATGCGTAGACATCTGCAGACGCTATTTCCTAGCAAGGATGTGTCGCACTTACATTTCTTTGAAGTGAATACGAGGTATACATGACACTTCGCAATAAATATTATATCTTATCATGAAACATAGAAGAGAGATGCGATATCGCGTTTTAAGAAGCATTAGAACCCTACGGCCATGATGCGGAGACATCTGCAAACGCTATTTCCTAGCATGGAAGTGTCGCACTTACACTCTTTTGAAGTGGATACGAGGTGTACATGACACTTCGCAATGAATATTATATCTTATCACGAAACATAGAAATGAGATTCGATATCGCGATCTAAGAAGCATTAGAACTCTGTTGCTACGATACGTAGACATTTGCAAACGCTATTTTCTAGAAAACAATAGTCGCATTTACATTCTTTTGAAGTGAATACGAGGTATACATGACACTTCGCAATGAGTACTATATCTTATCATGAAACGTAGAAGAGAGATGCGATATCGCGTTGTGAGAAGCATTAGAACTCTATGGCCTCGATGCGGAGACATCTGCAAACACTATTTCCTAGCATGGAAGTGTCGCATTTACATTCTTTCGAAGTGAATTCGAGTTATACGTGTCACTTCAGAATGAATATTATAACTTATCACGAAACATAGAAGTGAGATGCGATATCGCGTTTTAAGAAGCATTAGAACTCTATTGCCTCGATGCGTAGACATCTGCAGACGCTATTTCCTAGCAAGGATGTGTCGCACTTACATTTCTTTGAAGTGAATACGTGGTATACATGACACTTCGCAATGAATATTATATCTTATCATGAAACATAGAAGAGAGATGCGATATCGCGTTTTAAGAAGCATTAGAACCCTACGGCCTTGATGCGGAGACATCTGCAAACGCTATTTCCTAGCATGGAAGTGTCGCACTTACACTCTTTTGAAGTGGATACGAGGTGTACATGACACTTCGCAATGAATATTATATCTTATCACGAAACATAGAAATGAGATGCGATATCGCGATCTAAGAAGCATTAGAACTCTGTTGCTACGATACGTAGGCATCAGCAAACGCTATTTCCTAGCAAGGAATAGTCGCATTTACATTCTTTTGAAGTGAATACGAGGTATACATGACACTTCGCAATGAATACTATATCTTATCATGAAACATAGATGTGAGATGCGATATCGCGTTTTAAGAAGCATTAGAACTCTATTGCCTCGATGCGTAGACATCTGCAGACGCTATTTCCTAGCAAGGATGTGTCGCACTTACATTTCTTTGAAGTGAATACGAGGTATACATGACACTTCGCAATGAATATTATATCTTATCATGAAACATAGAAGAGAGATGCGATTTCGCGTTTTAAGAAGCATTAGAACCCTATGGCCTTGATGCGGAGACATCTGCAAACGCTATTTCCTAGCATGGAAGTGTCGTACTTACACTCTTTTGAAGTGAATACGAGGTATACATGACATTTCTCAATGAATATTATATCTTATCACGAATCATGTAAATGGGATGCGATATCGCGATTTAAGTAGCATTAGGACTCTATTGCTACGATACGTAGACATCTGCAAACGCTATTTCCTAGCAAGCAATAGTTGCATTTACATTCTTTTGAAGTGAATACGAGGTATACATGACACTTCGCAATGAATATTATATCTTATCATGAAACATAGAAGAGAGATGCGATTTCGCGTTTTAAGAAGCATTAGAACCCTATGGCCTTGATGCGGAGACATCTGCAAACGCTATTTCCTAGTATGGAAGTGTCGTACTTACACTCTTTTGAAGTGAATGCGAGGTATACATGACATTTCTCAATGAATATTATATCTTATCACGAATCATGTAAATGGGATGCGATATCGCGATTTAAGTAGCATTAGGAATCTATTGCTACGATACGTAGACATCTGCAAACGCTATTTCCTAGCAAGCAATAGTTGTATTTAGTTTCTTTTGAATTGAATACGAGGTGTACATGACACTTCGCAATGAATATTATATCTTATCACGAATCGTAGAAATGAGATGCGATATCGCGATCTAAGAAGCATTAGTAATCTGTTGCTACGATACGTAGGCATCAGCAAACGCAATTTCATGGCAAGGAATAGTCGCATTTACATTCTTTTGAAGTGAATACGAGGTATACATGACACTTCGCAATGAATATTATATCTTATCATGAAACATAGATGTGAGATTCGATATCGCGTTATAAGAAGCATTAGAACTCTATTGCCTCGATGCGGAGATATCTGCAAACGCTATTTCCTAGCATGGAAGTTTCGCACTTACATTCTTTTGAAGTGAATACGAGGTATACATGACACTTCGCAATGAACATTATATCTTATCACGAAACGTATAGATGTGATGCCTTATTGCGTTCTAAGAAGCATTAGAACTCTATTGCTACGATACGTAGGCATCTCCAAACGCTATTTCCTAGCAAGGAATAGTCACATTTACATTCTTTTGAAGTGAATACGTGGTACACATGACACTTCGCAAGGAATATTATGTCATATCATGAAACATAGAAATGAGATGCGATATCGCGTTTTGTGAAGCATTAGAACTCTATTGCTACGATACGTAGGCATCTGCAAACGCTATTTCCTAGTAAGGAATAGTCGCATTTACATTCTTTTGAAGTGAATACGAGGTATGCATGACACTTCGCAATGAACATTATATCTTATCATGTAACATAGAAGTGAGATGCGATATCGCGTTGTAAGAAGCATTAGATCCCTAATGCCTCGATGCGTAGACATCTGCAGACGCTATTTCCTAGCAAGGAATAGTCGCATTTACATTTGTTTGGAGTGAATAGGAGGTATACATGACACGTCGCAATGAATATTATACCTTATCACGAAACATAGAAATGAAATGCGACATCTCGTTTTAAGAAGCATTAGGGCTCTATTGCTACGATACGTAGACATCTGCGAACGCTATTTCCTAGGATGGAAACGTCGCATTTACATTCTTTTGAAGTGAATACGAGGTATACATGACACTTCGCAATGAACATTGTATCTTATCATGTATCACAAAAGTGTGATGCGATATCGCGTTTTAAAAAGCATTAGAGCCCTATGGCCTCGATGCGGAGACATCTGCAAACGCTATTTCCTAGCATGGAAGTGTCGCACTTACACTCTATTGAAGTGAATACGAGGTATACATGACATTTCGCAATGAATATTATATCTTATCACGAATCATGTAAATGGGTATCGATATCGCGATTTAAGTAGCATTAGGACTCTATTGCTACGATACGTGGAAATCTGAATACGCTATTTCCTAGCAAGGAAGTGTCGCATTTACATTCGTTTGGAGAGAATACGAGGTATAGGTGACACTTCGCAATGAATACTATATCGTATTATGAGACATAGAAGTGAGATGCGATATCGCGTTTTAAGAAGCATTAGAACTCTATTGCTACGATACGTAGGCATCTGCAAACGCTATTTCCTACAAAGGAAGATTCGCATTTACATTCTTTTGAAGTGAATAGGAGGTATACATGACACTTCGCTATGAATATTATATCTTATCACGGAACATATATATGAGATGCGTTATCGCGATGTAAGTAGCATTAGAACTCTATTGTTACGATACGTAGGCATCTGCAAACGCTATTTCCTAGCAAGGAATAGTCGCATTTACATTCGTTTGGAGTGAATACGAGGTATACATGACACTTCGCAATGAATATTATATCTTATCATGAAGCATAGAAATGAGATGCTATATCGCGTTTTGAGAAGCATTAGAAATCTATTGCTACGATACGTAGACACCTGCAAAGGCTATTTCCGAGCAAGGAAGATTCGCATTTACATTCTTTTGAAGTGAATACGAGGTATGCATGACACTTCATAATGAACATTATATCTTGTCATGTAACATAGAAGTGAGATGCGATATCGCGTTTTACGAAGCACTAGATTCCTATAGCCTCGATGCGTAGACATCTGCAGACGCTATTTCCTAGCAAGGACGTGTCGCATTTACATTCGTTTGGAGTGAATAGGAGGTATACATGACACTTCGCAATGAATATTATACCCTATCACGAAACATAGAAATGAAAAGCGACATCTCGTTTTAAGAAGCATTAGGGCTCTATTGCTATGATACGTAGACATCTGCGAACGCTAGTTCCTAGGATGGAAACGTCGCATTTACATTCTTTTTAAGTGAATATGGGGTATACATGACACTTCGCAATGAACATTACATCTTATCATGTATTATAAAATTGAGATGCGATATCGCGTTTTAGAAAGCATTAGAACCCTATGGCCTCGATGCGGAGACATCTGCCATCGCTATTTCCTAGCAAGGATGTGTTGCATGTCCATTCTCTTGAAGTGAATACGGGGTATACATGACACTTCCCAATGAATGTTATATCTTATAATGAAACATAGAAATGTGATCCGATATCTCATTTTAATAAGCATTAGAGCTCTATTGATTCGATACGTAGACATCTGCAAACGCTATTTCCTAGCAAGGATGTGTTGCATTTCCATTCACTTGAAGTGTATGCCAGGTATACATGACACTTCGCAATGAATATTATATCTTATCATGAAGCATAGAAGTGAGTTGCGATATCGCGTTTTAACAAGCATTAGAACTCTATTGCATCGATACGGATACATCTGAAAACGCTATTTCCTAGGAAGAAAGTGTCGCATTTACATTCTTTGGAAGTGAATACAAGGTATACATAACACTCCACAATGAATATTATATCTTATCACGAAACATAGAAATGAGATGCGATATCGCGATTTAAGAAGGAATAGAACTCTATTGCTACGATGCGTAGACATATGGAAACGCTATTTCCTAGCAAGGAAGTGTCGCATTTACATTCAGTTGTTGTGAATACGAGGTATACATGATACTTCGCAATGTTTATTATATCCTATCATGAAACATAGAAATGAGATGCGGTATCGCGTTTTAAGGAGCATTAGAACTCTATTGCTGCGATGCGTAGACATCTGGAAACACTATTTCCTAGGAAGGTTGTGTCACATTTACATTCTTTTCAAGTGAATACGAGGTATACACAGCACTGCACAATTGATGTTATATCTTACCATGAAACATAGAAATGAGATGCGATATCGCGCTTTAAGAAGCATTTGAACTCTACTGCTTCGATAGGTAGAAATCTGCAAACGCTATTTTCTAGCAAGGAAGTGGCGCTTTTACATACTTTTGAAATAAATACGAGGTATACATAACACTTCGCAATGAATAATACATTTTATCATCAATCATAGAATTGAGATACGATATCGCGATTTAAAAAGCATTAGAACTCTCTTGCTTCGATACGTAGACATCTGCAAACGCTATTTCCTAGCACGGAAGTGTGGCATTTCCATTCATTGGAAGTTTATGCGAGGTGTACATAATACTTCGCAATGTATATTACATTTTATCATGAATCATAGAAATGAGATGCAATGTCGCGTTTTATGAAGCATTAGACCCCTATTGCTTCGATACGTAGATATCTGGAAACGCTATTTCCTAGCAAGAAAGAGTCACATTTACATTCTTTTGTAGTGAATACGAGGTATACATAACAATCCACAATGAATATTATACCTTATCATGAAACATAGAAATGAGATGCGATATCGAGATTTAAAAAGCATTTGAAATCTATTCCTACGATACGTAGACATGTGCAAACGATATTTCCTAGCAAGGAAGTGTCGCATTTACATTCTTTTGAAGTGCGTACGAGGTATACATGACACTTCGCAATGAATATTATATCTTATCACGAAAAATAGAAATGAGATACAATTTCGCGATTTAAGGAGCATTAGATCTCTATTGCTACGATACCTAGACATCTGCAAGCGCTATACCCTAGCACTGAAGTGTCGCATTTACATTCTTTTGAAGTGAATACGAGGTATGCATGACACTTCGCAATGAATATTATATCTTATCACGAAACATAGAATTGAGATGCTATATCGCGTTTTAAAAAGCATTAGATCTATATTGCTACGATACGTAGACATCTGCAGACGCTATTTCCTAGAAAGTAAGTGTGGCATTTACATACATTTCAAGTGTAGGCGAGGAATACATAACACTTCGCAATGAATATTATATCTTATCATGAATCATAGAAATGAGTTGCGATATGGCGTTTTAAGGGGCATTAGTACTCTAATGCTTCGATACAGAGATATCTGGGAACGTAATTTCCTAGAAAGGAACCTCCTCGCACCCCCTAGCATCAACCCCTGGACGCATGCAACCAGCCAAACTCGCCTGCAGAACCAGCAACTGGAAGTGTTCGCGAGCGCATACCTGCACGCGTTCACTCACACCGAGTTCGGCTGCCTCACTCGCACCGCCGAGTATGCCTGTCTCGCTCGTACCGGGCACCAGTGTCTCACTCGCACCACCGAGTATACCTGTCTGGCCCGCACCAAGGACGGGCAGCCCTATCTCCCTCGCACCGAGGATTCCGTCCTGCAGGAAGACGTAGCCGCAGCCCATAACCTGAATGGGGTCTTTTCCAATTCCGGGAACAGGATCTGCTAGATCCTATATATTACTTCTAAGCTAGGACATACATACCATATCATGACGCATATATAAGAATTCCTAGATCTAAGTTACACTAAGTAAGATGCGTCCGGCCAGCGGCATGCGCCGCTAGCCCCACCACGAGCCGCGAGTCCCCACTCGCTGGACCGCGCGCTCTCCGCCTCGAAACTCGAGTCCCCCACTCGCGGGAACGCGATCTCCCTACCGCGAGCCTCCGCGACCGTAGCGCCCCGCGAACCGTGGAGGTCAGAGACGCGTCCCCAGAGCACACACTCTGACTCGAGAACTCCTACCGAGGAGTCGAAACCTCTAGTTCTAGATCGTTAGCCACCTCAATGTGGGGTTCAGGCATCGTATTTCTATTTCCATTTTAACTTAGTCTTAGTCTTAGAATAATTCCAGTTCTTGTATACTTTAAACCTAGAATATATTTTATTTTTACTTTTACTATATCCAAGTACAAGTTCTTTTACCAAGTCTACTATTTCCACATCCATTAATTTTATCAAGTGTTTACAATACTAGTTCTACTTTTAACATTACATTTAACTACGAATTCTTCCACGGGTTCTCCATACAACTGGTGTTGCTCCTCATCAAATTGAAGGAGTATAGAAATCGGCTTTGTGACGTTGAGACCGCCGCCTATTCTTCAGATCTTAGTCGAAAGTACAGAAAAACCTGGTGAATGAATCGTGCTTCCGGTTTGCGAAGAACGCGACGTGCGAGTAGGAAGAATTTCATACGATCACTTGTGCGTGAATATCTGGAGGGCGTCCCGAGAGTCCTCGTATACCAGTGACCTGCCTTCGCACCAGTCCAGACGCCCCTTTTCGAAGCGACCGTCGACGCTTCCGATCCAGACACCACGGCGCATCACGCCGATTATGCCACATTCAGCATCATCGCTGAATTCCGACCGCCGTCCTCCTCTTCGCGGGCGACTGATCGAGATTTCCGTAGCAGCCAACAGAACGAAATCCGCTACGATCCCAGCGAACGATCCTCCACGCCGTTTCTAAGTACAAATCGAGAGAGAAGTCATCGAAAGGTAGGGTCATTCCCTTATTATCGCGAGTGTTCTCGCTAGTGTCGCGTCAGCCGAAATTGTCGGACCCGGGCTAAACGCGTTCCCGCGGACCGAATTACCGAAAAATAGGCTCGTGTCGTAAAGCCTCCGGAGCAACGGAAAATAGTTTCGCCGGACGTGACACCTCGTATTCACTTCAAAAGAATGTAAATGCGACACTTCCTTGCTAGGAAATTGCGACTGCAGATGTCTCGAAGTAACGATCGTATCGAAGCAACAGATTTCTAGTGCTTCTCAAATCGCGATATCGCATCTCATTCCTATGTTTCGTGATAAGGTATAATATTCATAGCGAAATGTCATGTTTGCCTCTTATTCACTTCAAAAGAATGTAGATGCGACACTTCCTTGCTAGGAAGTAGCGACTGCAGATGTCTCTGTACCGAAGCAACAGAGTTCTAATGCTTCTTAATTCCCGTAATCGCATTGCAGTTCTATGTTTCATGATAAGATATAATATTCATTGCGAAGTGTTGTGTATACCTCGTCAGAACTTCATAAGAAAGCAAATGCCACACTACCTAGCTAGGAAATGCGTTTCCAGATGTCTACGTACCGAAGCAATAGAGTTCGAATGCTACATTAAACGCGATATCGCATCACAATACTATGTTTCAAGATAAGATATAATATTCATAGCGAAGTGCCATGTATACCTCGTCTACACTCCAGAAGAATGTAAAGGCCACACTTCCTTGCTAGGAAATACACTTCTAGGTGTCCACGTATTGAACAAATAGAGTTCCAATACTTCTTAAATCGCGATATCGCACCTCATTCCTTTGTTTCGTGATAAGATATCGTTAGCGTATCTATAAGATAGCGTTTCCAGATATCTACGTACCGTAGCAATAGATTTCTTATGCTTCTTGCATAAGACTTCTTGCATAAAACGGGATATCGCATCTCATTTCTATGCTTCATGACTAGATTTAATATTCATTGCGAAGTGTGATGTTTTACTCGTACTCACTTCAAAAGAATGTAAGTGCCACACTTCCTTGCTAGGAAATAGCGTTTGCAGATGTCTACATATCGTAGCAATAGTGTTCTAACGCTTCTTAAAACGCGATATCGCATTTCAATTCGATGTTTCATGATAAGACATAATATCCATTGCGAAATGTGATGTATACCTCGTATTCGCTTCAAAAGAATGTAAATACGACACTTACATGCTAGGAAATAGCGTTTCCAGATGTCTAAGTATCGAAACAATAGAGATCCAATGCATCTTAAAACGAGATGTCGCATCTCGTTTCTGTGTTTCATGATAAGATATAATATTCATTGCGAAGTGTCATGTATACCTCGTATTCACTTCAAAAGAATGTAAATGCGACACTTCCTTCCTAGGAAGTAGCGACTGCAGATGTCTCCGTATCGAAGTAACAGAGTTCTAGTGCTTCTTAAATCGCGTTATCGCATCTCATTCCTTTGTTTCGTGATAAGGTATAATATTCATTGCGAAGTGTCATGTTTGCCTCTCATTCACTTCAATAGAATGTAAATGCGACACTTCCTTGCTGAGAAGTAGCGTTTCCAGATGCCTATGGATCGAAACAATAGGGTTCTAGTGCTTCTTAAAACGAGATGTCGCATCTCATTCCTATGTTTCACGACAAGATATAATATTCATTGCGAAGTGTCATGTGTTTCTCGTATTCACTTCAAAAGAATGTAACTGCGATACTTCCTTGCTGGGAAGTAGCGTTTGCAGATGTCTACGTATCGTAGCAATAGAGATCTAATGCATCTTATAACGAGATGTCGCATCTCGTTTCTCAGTTTCATGATAAGATATAATATTCATTGCGAAGTGTCATGCATACCTCGTATTCACTTCAAATGAATGTAAATGCGACACTTCCTTGCTAGGTAATAGCGTTTGCAGATGTCTTCGTATCGTAGCAACAGCGTTCTGACACTTCTTAAAACGCGATATCGCATCTCATTTCTATGTTTCATGATAAGATATGATATTCATTGCGAAGTGTCATGTATACCTCCTATTCACTTCAAAAGAATGTAAATGCGACACTTCCTTGCTAGGAAATAGCGTTTCCAGATATCTACGTACCGTGTCAATAGATTTCTTATGCTTCTTAAAACGGGATATCGCATCTCATTTCTATGCTTCATGACTAGATTTAATATTCATTGCGAAGTGTGATGTTTTACTCGTACTCACTACAAAAGAATGTAAATGCGACACTTCCTTGCTAGGAAATGGTGTATTCAGATGTCTACGTATCGTAGCAGAAGGGTTCTAATGCTACTTAAATCGCGATATCGCATCCCATTTATATGTTTCGTGATAAGATATAATATTCATTGCGAAGTGTCATGTATACCTCGTATTCACTTCAAAAGAAAGTAAACGCGACTATTGCTTGCTAGGAAATAGCGTTTGCAGATGTCTATGTATCGTAGCAATAGAGTTCTAATGCTGCTTAAATCGCGATATCGCATCCCATTTATATGTTTCGTGATAAGATATAATATTCATTGCGAAGTGTCATGTATACCTCCTATTCACTTCAAAAGAATGTAAGTGCGACACTTCCATGCTAGGAAATAGCGTTTGCAGATGTCTCCGCATCGAGGCCATAGAGTTCTAATGCTTCTTAATAAGCGATATCGCATCTCTCTTCTATGTTTCATGATAAGATATAATATTTATTGCCAAGTGTCATGTATACCTCGTATTCACTTCAAAAGAATGTAAATGCGGCTATTCCTTGCTAGGAAATGGCGTTTGCGGATGCCTACGTATCGTAGCAATAGAGTTCTAATGCTTCTTAGAACGCGATATAGCATCTCATTTCTATGTTTCGTGATAAGATATAATGTTCTTTGCGAAGTGTCATGTATACCTCGTGTTCACTGCAAACGAATGTAAATGCGACACTTCCTTGCTAGGAAATAGCGTATTCAGATGTCTACGTATCGCAGCAATAGAGTTCTAATGCTACTTAAATCGCGATATCGCATCTCATTTCTATGTTTCGTGATAAGATATAATATTCATTGCGAAGTGTCATGTATACCTCGTATTCACTTCAAAAGAATGTAAATGCGACACTTCCATGCTAGGAAATAGCGTTTGCAGATGTCTCCGCATCGAGGCCATAGAGTTCTAATGCTTCTTACAACGCGATATCGCATCTCTCTTCTATGTTTCATGATGAGATATAATATTCATTGCGAAGTGTCATGTATACCTGGTATTCAATTCAAAAGAATGTAAATGCGACTATTGCTTGTAGGGAAATAGCGTTTGCAGATGTCTACGTATCGTAGCAATAGAGTTCTAATGCTACATAAATCGCGATATCGCATCCCATTTATATGTTTCGTGATGAGATAATATTCATTGCGAAGTCTCATGTATACCTCGTATTCGCTTCAAAAGAATGTAAATGTGACACTACCTTGCTAGGAAGTAGCGACAGCAGATGTCTCCGTATCGAAGCAACAGAGTTCTAGTGCTTCTTAAATCGCGATATCGCATCTCATTCATATGTTTCGTGATAAGATATAATATTCATTGCGACGTGTAATGTATACCTCGTATTCACTTCAAAAGAATGTAAATGCGACTATTGCTTGGTAGGAACTAGTGTTTGCATATATATACGTATCGCAGCAATAGAGATTTTATGCTACATAAATCGCGGTATCGCATCTCATTTATATGTTTCGTGATAAGATATAATATTCATTGCGAAGTGTCATGTATACCTCGTATTCACTTCAAAAGAATGTAAGTGCGAAACTTCCTTGCTAGGAAATAGCGTTTGCAGATGTCTCCGCATCGAGGCCATAGGGTTCTAGTGCTTCTTAAAACACGATATCGCATCTCACTTCTATGTTTCATGATAAGATATAATATTCATTGCGAAGTGTCATGTATACCTCGTATCCACTTCAAAAGAACGTAAATGCGACACTTGCTTGCTAGGAAATAGCGTTTGCAGATGTCAACTTATCGTTGCACTATATTTCTGATGGTTCTATAAACGGGATACTGCATCTCAATTCTATGCTTCATGATAAGATATAACATTCATTGCGAAGTGTCATGTATACCTCCTATTCACTTCAAAAGAATGTAAGTGCGACACTTCCATGCTAGGAAATAGCGTTTGCAGATGTCTCCACATCGAGGCCATAGAGTTCTAATGCTTCTTAATAAGCGATATCGCATCTCTCTTCTATGTTTCATGATAAGATATAATATTCATTGCGAAGTGTAATGTATACCTCGTATTCACTTCAAAAGAATGTAAATGCGACTATTGCTTGGTAGGAACTAGTGTTTGCAGATATATACGTATCGCAGCAATAGAGATTTTATGCTACATAAATCGCGGTATCGCATCTCATTTATATGTTTCGTGATAAGATATAATATTCATTGCGAAGTGTCATGTATACCTCGTATTCACTTCAAAAGAATGTAAGTGCGAAACTTCCTTGCTAGGAAATAGCGTTTGCAGATGTCTCCGCATCGAGGCCATAGGGTTCTAATGCTTCTTAAAACACGATATCGCATCTCACTTCTATGTTTCATGATAAGATTTAATATTCATTGCGAAGTGTCATGTATTCCTCGTATTCACTTCAAAAGAATGTAAGTGCGAAACTTCCATGCTAGGACATAGCGTTTGCAGATGTCTCCGCATCGAGGCCATAGAGTTCTAATGCTTCTTAGAACGCGATATAGCATCTCATTTCTATGTTTCGTGATAAGATATAATGTTCTTTGCGAAGTGTCATGTATACCTCGTGTTCACTGCAAACAAATGTAAATGCGACACTTCCTTGCTAGGATATAGCGTTTGCAGATGTCTACATATCGTAGCAATAGAGTTCTAACGCTTCTTAAAACGCGATATCGCATTTCGTTTCGATGTTTCATGATAAGATATAATATTCATTGCGAAGTGTCATGTTTACCTGGTATTCACTTCAAAAGAATGTAAATGCGACACTTCCTTACTAGGATATAGCGTTTGCAGATGTCTACGTATCGTAGCAATAGTGTTCTAGTGTTTCTTAAAACGCGATATCGCATCACACTCCTATGTTTCATGATAAGGCATAATATTCATTGCGAAGTGTCATGTATACCTCGCATTCACATCAAGGGAATGTAAATGCAATGCCTGCTTGCTAGGAAATAGCGTTTGCAGATGTCTACGTATCGTAGCAATAGATTACTAATGCTTCTTAAATCGCGATATCGCATCTCACTATCATGTTTCATGATAAGACATAATATTAATTGTGCTGTGTTATGTATACCTCTTATTCACTTCAGAAGAATGTAAATGCGACACTTCATTGCTAGGAAATAGCGTTTGGAGATATGTACGTAACGCAGCAATAGTATTCTAACGCTTCTCAAAGCGCGATATCGCATCTCATTACCATGCTTCATGATAAGCTATAGTATTCATTGTGCAGTGTTATGTATTCCTCGTCTCTACTTGAAATGAATGTAATGCTTCTTAAATCGTGATATGGCATCTCATTTCTATGTTTCATGATAAGATATAATATTCATTGTGGAGTGTTATGTATACCTGGTATTCACATCAAATAAATGTAAATACGACACTTCCTTGCTAGGAAATTGCGACTGCAGATGTCTCGAAGTAACGATCGTATCGAAGCAACAGATTTCTAGTGCTTCTCAAATCGCGATATCGCATCTCATTCCTATGTTTCGTGATAAGGTATAATATTCATAGCGAAATGTCATGTTTGCCTCTTATTCACTTCAAAAGAATGTAGATGCGACACTTCCTTGCTAGGAAGTAGCGACTGCAGATGTCTCTGTACCGAAGCAACAGAGTTCTAATGCTTCTTAATTCCCGTAATCGCATTGCAGTTCTATGTTTCATGATAAGATATAATATTCATTGCGAAGTGTTGTGTATACCTCGTCAGAACTTCATAAGAAAGCAAATGCCACACTACCTAGCTAGGAAATGCGTTTCCAGATGTCTACGTACCGAAGCAATAGAGTTCGAATGCTACATTAAACGCGATATCGCATCACAATACTATGTTTCAAGATAAGATATAATATTCATAGCGAAGTGCCATGTATACCTCGTCTACACTCCAGAAGAATGTAAAGGCCACACTTCCTTGCTAGGAAATACACTTCTAGGTGTCCACGTATTGAACAAATAGAGTTCTAATACTTCTTAAATCGCGATATCGCACCTCATTCCTTTGTTTCGTGATAAGATATCGTTAGCGTATCTATAAGATAGCGTTTCCAGATATCTACGTACCGTAGCAATAGATTTCTTATGCTTCTTGCATAAGACTTCTTGCATAAAACGGGATATCGCATCTCATTTCTATGCTTCATGACTAGATTTAATATTCATTGCGAAGTGTGATGTTTTACTCGTACTCACTTCAAAAGAATGTAAGTGCCACACTTCCTTGCTAGGAAATAGCGTTTGCAGATGTCTACATATCGTAGCAATAGTGTTCTAACGCTTCTTAAAGCGCGATATCGCATTTCAATTCGATGTTTCATGATAAGACATAATATCCATTGCGAAATGTGATGTATACCTCGTATTCGCTTCAAAAGAATGTAAATACGACACTTACATGCTAGGAAATAGCGTTTCCAGATGTCTAAGTATCGAAACAATAGAGATCCAATGCATCTTAAAACGAGATGTCGCATCTCGTTTCTGTGTTTCATGATAAGATATAATATTCATTGCGAAGTGTCATGTATACCTCGTATTCACTTCAAAAGAATGTAAATGCGACACTTCCTTCCTAGGAAGTAGCGACTGCAGATGTCTCCGTATCGAAGTAACAGAGTTCTAGTGCTTCTTAAATCGCGTTATCGCATCTCATTCCTTTGTTTCGTGATAAGGTATAATATTCATTGCGAAGTGTCATGTTTGCCTCTCATTCACTTCAATAGAATGTAAATGCGACACTTCCTTGCTGAGAAGTAGCGTTTCCAGATGCCTATGGATCGAAACAATAGGGTTCTAGTGCTTCTTAAAACGAGATGTCGCATCTCATTCCTATGTTTCACGACAAGATATAATATTCATTGCGAAGTGTCATGTGTTTCTCGTATTCACTTCAAAAGAATGTAACTGCCATACTTCCTTGCTGGGAAGTAGCGTTTGCAGATGTCTACGTATCGTAGCAATAGAGATCTAATGCATCTTATAACGAGATGTCGCATCTCGTTTCTCAGTTTCATGATAAGATATAATATTCATTGCGAAGTGTCATGCATACCTCGTATTCACTTCAAATGAATGTAAATGCGACACTTCCTTGCTAGGTAATAGCGTTTGCAGATGTCTTCGTATCGTAGCAACAGCGTTCTGACACTTCTTAAAACGCGATATCGCATCTCATTTCTATGTTTCATGATAAGATATGATATTCATTGCGAAGTGTCATGTATACCTCCTATTCACTTCAAAGGAATGTAAATGCGACACTTCCTTGCTAGGAAATAGCGTTTCCAGATATCTACGTACCGTGTCAATAGATTTCTTATGCTTCTTAAAACGGGATATCGCATCTCATTTCTATGCTTCATGACTAGATTTAATATTCATTGCGAAGTGTGATGTTTTACTCGTACTCACTACAAAAGAATGTAAATGCGACACTTCCTTGCTAGGAAATGGTGTATTCAGATGTCTACGTATCGTAGCAGAAGGGTTCTAATGCTACTTAAATCGCGATATAGCATCCCATTTATATGTTTCGTGATAAGATATAATATTCATTGCGAAGTGTCATGTATACCTCGTATTCACTTCAAAAGAAAGTAAACGCGACTATTGCTTGCTAGGAAATAGCGTTTGCAGATGTCTATGTATCGTAGCAATAGAGTTCTAATGCTGCTTAAATCGCGATATCGCATCCCATTTATATGTTTCGTGATAAGATATAATATTCATTGCGAAGTGTCATGTATACCTCCTATTCACTTCAAAAGAATGTAAGTGCGACACTTCCATGCTAGGAAATAGCGTTTGCAGATGTCTCCGCATCGAGGCCATAGAGTTCTAATGCTTCTTAATAAGCGATATCGCATCTCTCTTCTATGTTTCATGATAAGATATAATATTTATTGCCAAGTGTCATGTATACCTCGTATTCACTTCAAAAGAATGTAAATGCGGCTATTCCTTGCTAGGAAATGGCGTTTGCGGATGCCTACGTATCGTAGCAATAGAGTTCTAATGCTTCTTAGAACGCGATATAGCATCTCATTTCTATGTTTCGTGATAAGATATAATGTTCTTTGCGAAGTGTCATGTATACCTCGTGTTCACTGCAAACGAATGTAAATGCGACACTTCCTTGCTAGGAAATAGCGTATTCAGATGTCTACGTATCGCAGCAATAGAGTTCTAATGCTACTTAAATCGCGATATCGCATCTCATTTCTATGTTTCGTGATAAGATATAATATTCATTGCGAAGTGTCATGTATACCTCGTATTCACTTCAAAAGAATGTAAATGCGACACTTCCATGCTAGGAAATAGCGTTTGCAGATGTCTCCGCATCGAGGCCATAGAGTTCTAATGCTTCTTACAACGCGATATCGCATCTCTCTTCTATGTTTCATGATGAGATATAATATTCATTGCGAAGTGTCATGTATACCTGGTATTCAATTCAAAAGAATGTAAATGCGACTATTGCTTGTAGGGAAATAGCGTTTGCAGATGTCTACGTATCGTAGCAATAGAGTTCTAATGCTACATAAATCGCGATATCGCATCCCATTTATATGTTTCGTGATGAGATAATATTCATTGCGAAGTCTCATGTATACCTCGTATTCGCTTCAAAAGAATGTAAATGTGACACTACCTTGCTAGGAAGTAGCGACAGCAGATGTCTCCGTATCGAAGCAACAGAGTTCTAGTGCTTCTTAAATCGCGATATCGCATCTCATTCATATGTTTCGTGATAAGATATAATATTCATTGCGACGTGTAATGTATACCTCGTATTCACTTCAAAAGAATGTAAATGCGACTATTGCTTGGTAGGAACTAGTGTTTGCATATATATACGTATCGCAGCAATAGAGATTTTATGCTACATAAATCGCGGTATCGCATCTCATTTATATGTTTCGTGATAAGATATAATATTCATTGCGAAGTGTCATGTATACCTCGTATCCACTTCAAAAGAACGTAAATGCGACACTTGCTTGCTAGGAAATAGCGTTTGCAGATGTCAACTTATCGTTGCACTATATTTCTGATGGTTCTATAAACGGGATACTGCATCTCAATTCTATGCTTCATGATAAGATATAACATTCATTGCGAAGTGTCATGTATACCTCCTATTCACTTCAAAAGAATGTAAGTGCGACACTTCCATGCTAGGAAATAGCGTTTGCAGATGTCTCCACATCGAGGCCATAGAGTTCTAATGCTTCTTAATAAGCGATATCGCATCTCTCTTCTATGTTTCATGATAAGATATAATATTCATTGCGAAGTGTAATGTATACCTCGTATTCACTTCAAAAGAATGTAAATGCGACTATTGCTTGGTAGGAACTAGTGTTTGCAGATATATACGTATCGCAGCAATAGAGATTTTATGCTACATAAATCGCGGTATCGCATCTCATTTATATGTTTCGTGATAAGATATAATATTCATTGCGAAGTGTCATGTATACCTCGTATTCACTTCAAAAGAATGTAAGTGCGAAACTTCCTTGCTAGGAAATAGCGTTTGCAGATGTCTCCGCATCGAGGCCATAGGGTTCTAATGCTTCTTAAAACACGATATCGCATCTCACTTCTATGTTTCATGATAAGATTTAATATTCATTGCGAAGTGTCATGTATTCCTCGTATTCACTTCAAAAGAATGTAAGTGCGAAACTTCCATGCTAGGACATAGCGTTTGCAGATGTCTCCGCATCGAGGCCATAGAGTTCTAATGCTTCTTAAAACGCGATATGGCATCTCTCTTCTATGTTTCATGATAAGATATAATATTCATTGCAAAGTGTCCATGTATACCTCGTATTCACTCCAAATGAATGTAAATGCGACTATTCCTTGCTATGGCATAGCGTTTGCAGATGCCTACGTATCGTAGCAATAGATTTCTAATGATTCTTAGATCGCGATATCGCATCTCATTTCTATGTTTCGTGATAAGTTATAATATTCATCCCGAAGTGTCATGTAAACCACGAATTCACTTCAAAAGAAGGTAATTGCGACACGTCCTTGCTAGGATATAGCGTTTGCAGATGTCTACGTATCCTAGAAATAGAGTTCTAAAGCTCCTTAAAACGCGATATCGCATCTCATTTCTGTGATACAAGACAGGATATAATATTCATTGCGAAGTGTCATGTATACCTCGTACTCACTTCAGAGGAATGTAAGTGCGACACTTCCTTGTTAGGAAATAGCGATGGCAGATGTCTACGTATCGAAGCAATAGAGTTCTAATGCTTCTTAAATCGTCATATCGCATCTCATTTCTATGTTTCATGGTAAGATATAATATTCAATGCGAAGTGTTATGCACAACTCGCATACACTTCATATGTATATAAATGCGATACTTCCTTGCTAGGAAATAGCGTTGGCAGACGTCTACGTAGCGTAGCAATAGAGTTCTAATGCCTCTTAAAACGCGATATCGCATTTCATTTTTATGTTTCGTGATAAGACATATTATTCATTGCGTAGTGTCATGTATACCTCGTATTCACTTCAAATGATTGCAAATGCGCCACTTCCTTGCTAGGAGATAATGTTTCCAGATATCAACGTACCGTAGCTATAGAGAACTAATGCTTCTTAAAATAAGATATCGCATCTCATTTCTATGTTTCATGATAAGATATAGTATTCATTGCGAAGTGTCATGTATACCTCGTTTTCACCTCAAAGCAATGTAAATGCGACACTTCCATGCTGGGATATAGCGTTTGCGGATGTCAACGTATCGTAGCAATAGAGTTCTAATGCTTCTTATAACGGGATATCGCAACACCTTTCTATGTGTCATGATAAGATATAGTATTCATTGTGGATTGTTATGTATACCTCGTATTCACTTCGAAAGAATGTAAATGCGACACTTCCTTGCTATTAAGTAGCGTTTGCAGATGTCTACGTATCGAAGCAATAGATTTCTAATGCTTCTTAAAACGCGATATCGCATCCCATTTCTATGTTTCATAGTAAGATATAATATTCATTGCGAAGTGTCATGTATACCTCGTATTCACTTCAAAAGAATGTAAATGCGACACTTCCTTGCTTGGAAATAGCGTTTGCAGATGTTTACGTATCGTAGAAATAGAGTTCTAATGCTTCTTGAAACGCGATATCGCAAATCATTTCTATGTTTCATAATAAGATATAATATTCAATGTGAAGTGTCATGTATACCTCGTATTCACTTCAAAAGAATGTAAATGCGACACTTCCATGCTAGGAAATAGCGTTTGCGGATGTCTACGTATCGTAGCAATAGAGTTCTAATGCTTCTTAAAACGCTATATCGCATCTCAATTCTATGTTTCATGATAATACATAATAGTCATTGCGAAATGTAACTTATACCTCGTAATCACTACAAAAGAATGTAAACGCGACACTTCCATGCTAGGAAATAGCGTTTGCAGATGTCTCCACATCGAGGCCATAGAGTTCTAATGCTTCTTAATAAGCGATATCGCATCTCTCTTCTATGTTTCATGATAAGATATAATATTCATTGCGAAGTGTAATGTATACCTCGTATTCACTTCAAAAGAATGTAAATGCGACTATTGCTTGGTAGGAACTAGTGTTTGCAGATATATACGTATCGCAGCAATAGAGATTTTATGCTACATAAATCGCGGTATCGCATCTCATTTATATGTTTCGTGATAAGATATAATATTCATTGCGAAGTGTCATGTATACCTCGTATTCACTTCAAAAGAATGTAAGTGCGAAACTTCCTTGCTAGGAAATAGCGTTTGCAGATGTCTCCGCATCGAGGCCATAGGGTTCTAATGCTTCTTAAAACACGATATCGCATCTCACTTCTATGTTTCATGATAAGATTTAATATTCATTGCGAAGTGTCATGTATTCCTCGTATTCACTTCAAAAGAATGTAAGTGCGAAACTTCCATGCTAGGACATAGCGTTTGCAGATGTCTCCGCATCGAGGCCATAGAGTTCTAATGCTTCTTAAAACGCGATATGGCATCTCTCTTCTATGTTTCATGATAAGATATAATATTCATTGCAAAGTGTCCATGTATACCTCGTATTCACTCCAAATGAATGTAAATGCGACTATTCCTTGCTATGGCATAGCGTTTGCAGATGCCTACGTATCGTAGCAATAGATTTCTAATGATTCTTAGATCGCGATATCGCATCTCATTTCTATGTTTCGTGATAAGTTATAATATTCATCCCGAAGTGTCATGTAAACCACGAATTCACTTCAAAAGAAGGTAATTGCGACACGTCCTTGCTAGGATATAGCGTTTGCAGATGTCTACGTATCCTAGAAATAGAGTTCTAAAGCTCCTTAAAACGCGATATCGCATCTCATTTCTGTGATACAAGACAGGATATAATATTCATTGCGAAGTGTCATGTATACCTCGTACTCACTTCAGAGGAATGTAAGTGCGACACTTCCTTGTTAGGAAATAGCGATGGCAGATGTCTACGTATCGAAGCAATAGAGTTCTAATGCTTCTTAAATCGTCATATCGCATCTCATTTCTATGTTTCATGGTAAGATATAATATTCAATGCGAAGTGTTATGCACAACTCGCATACACTTCATATGTATATAAATGCGATACTTCCTTGCTAGGAAATAGCGTTGGCAGACGTCTACGTAGCGTAGCAATAGAGTTCTAATGCCTCTTAAAACGCGATATCGCATTTCATTTTTATGTTTCGTGATAAGACATATTATTCATTGCGTAGTGTCATGTATACCTCGTATTCACTTCAAATGATTGCAAATGCGCCACTTCCTTGCTAGGAGATAATGTTTCCAGATATCAACGTACCGTAGCTATAGAGAACTAATGCTTCTTAAAATAAGATATCGCATCTCATTTCTATGTTTCATGATAAGATATAGTATTCATTGCGAAGTGTCATGTATACCTCGTTTTCACCTCAAAGCAATGTAAATGCGACACTTCCATGCTGGGATATAGCGTTTGCGAATGTCAACGTATCGTAGCAATAGAGTTCTAATGCTTCTTATAACGGGATATCGCAACACCTTTCTATGTGTCATGATAAGATATAGTATTCATTGTGGATTGTTATGTATACCTCGTATTCACTTCGAAAGAATGTAAATGCGACACTTCCTTGCTATTAAGTAGCGTTTGCAGATGTCTACGTATCGAAGCAATAGATTTCTAATGCTTCTTAAAACGCGATATCGCATCCCATTTCTATGTTTCATAGTAAGATATAATATTCATTGCGAAGTGTCATGTATACCTCGTATTCACTTCAAAAGAATGTAAATGCGACACTTCCTTGCTTGGAAATAGCGTTTGCAGATGTTTACGTATCGTAGAAATAGAGTTCTAATGCTTCTTGAAACGCGATATCGCAAATCATTTCTATGTTTCATAATAAGATATAATATTCAATGTGAAGTGTCATGTATACCTCGTATTCACTTCAAAAGAATGTAAATGCGACACTTCCATGCTAGGAAATAGCGTTTGCGGATGTCTACGTATCGTAGCAATAGAGTTCTAATGCTTCTTAAAACGCTATATCGCATCTCAATTCTATGTTTCATGATAATACATAATAGTCATTGCGAAATGTAACTTATACCTCGTAATCACTACAAAAGAATGTAAACGCGACACTTCCTTGCTAGGAAATGTCGTTTGCAGATGTCTACGTATCGTAGCAATAGAATTCTAATGCTTCTTAAATCGCGATATCGCTCCTAATTTCTATGTTTCATGATAAGATATAATATTCATTGCGAAGTTTCATGTATACCTCGTATTCACTTAAAAAGAATGTAAACGCGACACTTCCTTGCTATTAAATAGCGTTTGCAGATGTCTACGTATCGAAGCAATAGATTTCTAATGCTTCTTAAAACGCGATGTCGCATTTCATTTCTATGTTTCATAATGAGATATAATATTCATTGCGAAGTGTCATGTATACCTCGTATTCACTTCAAAAGTATGTAAATGCGACACTTCCTTGCTTGGAAATAGCGTTTGCAGATGTCTACGTATCGTAGCAATAGAGTTCTAATGCATCTTAAAACGCGATATCGCATTCCATTTTTATGTTTCGTGATAAGATATATTATTCATTGCGAAGTGTCATGTATATCTCGTATTCACTTCAAATGAATGCAAATGCGACACTACCTTGCTAGGTAATAGTGTTTCCAGATATCAACGTACCGTAGCCATAGAGTTCTAAAGCTTCTTAAAACAAGATATCGCATCTGGTTTCTATGTTTCATGATAAGATATAGTATACATTGCGAAGTGTCATGCATACCTCGTAATCACTTCAAAATAATGTAAACGCGACACTTCCTTGCTAGGAAATGTCGGTTGCAGATGTCTACGTATCGTAGCAATAGAATCCTAATGCTTCATAAAACGCGATATCGCATCCCATTTCTATGTTTCATAATAAGATATAATACTCATTGCGAAGTGTCATGTATATTTCGTATTCACTTCAAAAGAATGTAAATGCGACACTTCGTTGCTATTAGATAGCGTTTGCAGATGTCTACGTATCGAAGCAATAGATTTCTAATGCTTCTTAAAACGCGATATCGCATCTCATTTCTATGTTTCATAATAAGATATAATATTCATTGCGGAGTGTCATGTATACCTCGTATTCACTTTCAAAGAATGTGAATGCGACACTTCCTTGCTTGGAAATAGCGTTTGCAGATGTTTACGTATCGTAGAAATAGAGTTCTAATGCTTCTTGAAACGCGATATCGCATCTCAATTCTATGTTTCATGTTAATACATAATAGTCATTGCGAAATGTAACTTATACCTCGTATTCACTACAAAAGAATGTAAACGCGACACTTCCTTGCTAGGAAATATCGTTTGCAGATGTCTACGTATCGTAGCAATAGGATTCTAATGCTTCTTAAATCGCGATATCGCTCCTAATTTCTATGTTTCATGATAAGATATAATATTCATTGCGAAGTGTCATGTATACCTCGTATTCACTTAAAAAGAATGTAAATGCGACACTTCCTTGCTATTAAATAGCGTTTGCAGATGTCTACGTATCGAAGCAATAGATTTCTAATGCTTCTTAAAACGCGATATCGCATCTCATTTCTATGTTTCATAATGAGATATAATATTCATTGCGAAGTGTCATGTATACCTCGTATTCACTTCAAAAGAATGTAAATGCGACACTTCCTTGCTTGGAAATAGCGTTTGCAGATGTTTACGTATCGTAGAAATAGAGTTCTAATGCTTCTTGAAACGCGATATCGCAAATCATATCTATGTTTCACAATAAGATATAATATTCAATGCGAAGTGTCATGTATACCTCGTATTCACTTCAAAAGAATGTAAATGCGACACTTCCATGCTAGGAAATAGCGTTTGCGGATGTCTACGTATCGTAGCAATAGAGTTCTAATGCTTCTTAAAACGCGATATCGCATCTCATTTCTATGTTTCACGATAAGATATAGTATTCATTGTGCAGTGTTATGCTTACCTCGTATTCACTTCAAAAGAATGGAAATGCGACACTTCCATGCTAGGAAGTAGCGTTTGCAGATGACTACGTATCGAAGCAATAGAGTTCTAATGCTTCTTAAATCATCATATCGCATCTCATTTCTATGTTTCATGATAAGATATAATATTCGTTGCGAAGTGTCATGTGTACCTCGCATGCACTTCAAATGGATGTAAATGCGACACTTCCGTGCTAGGAAATAGCGTTTGCCGATGTCTACGTATCGAAGCAATAGGGATCTAATGCTTCATAAATCGCCATATCGCTTCTCATTTCTATGTTTCATGATAATAAATAATATTCAATGCGAAGTGTCATGTATACCTCGCATACACTGAAAATGAATGTAAATGCGACACTTCCTTCCAAGGAAATAGCCTTTGCAGATGTCTACGTATCGAAGCAATAGACATCTAATGCTCCATAAATCGCCATATCGCATCTCATTTCTATGTTTCATGATAAGATATAATATTCATTGTGCAGTGATATGTATACCTCGTATTCACCTCAAAAGAATGTAAATACGACACTTACTTGCTAGGAAATAGCGTTTGCAGATGTCTACGTATCGAAACAGTAGAGTTCTGATGCTTCTTAAATCGTCAAATCGCATCCCATATCTACGATTCCTGACAAGATATAATATTCATTGCGAAGTGCCATGTATACCTCGTATTCCTTTCAAAAGAATGTAAACGCGACTCTTCCTTGCTAGGAAATAGCGTTTGCGGATGTCTACGTATCGTAGCAATAGAGTTCTAATGCTTCTTAAAACGCGATATAGCATCTCAATTCTATGTTTCATGATAATACATAATAGTCATTGCGAAATGTAACTTATACCTCGTAATCACTACAAAAGAATGTAAAGGCGACACTTCCTTGCTAGGAAATGTCGTTTGCAGATATCTACGTATCGAAGCAATAGTGTTCCAAATCTTCTTAAATCGCGATATCGCATCTCATTTTTATGTTTCATGATAAGATATAATATTCATTGTGCAGTGTTATGTATACCTCGTATTCACTTCAAAAGAATGTAAATGCGACACTTCCTTGCTAGGAAATAGCGTTTGCCGATGTCTACGTATCGAAGCAATAGAGTTCTAATGCTTCTTAAATCGCCATATCGTACCTCATTGCTATGTTACATGATTACATATAATATTCATTGTGCAGTGTTATGTATACCTGGTATTCACATCAGAAGAATGTAAATGCGTCACTTCCTTGCTAGGAAATAGCGTTTGTAGGTGTCTACGTATCATAGCAATAGAGTTCTAATGCTTGTTAAATCGCGATATCGCATCACATTTCTATGTTTCATGATAAGATATAGTATTCATTGCGAAGTGTCATGTATACCTCGTTTTCACCTCAAAGCAATGTAAATGCGACACTTCCATGCTGGGATATAGCGTTTGCGGATGTCTACGTATCGTAGCAATAGAGTTCTAATGCTTCTTATAACGGGATATCGCAACACTTTTCTATGTGTCATGATAAGATATAGTATTCATTGTGGATTGTTATGTATACCTCGTATTCACTTCGAAAGAATGTAAATGCGACACTTCCTTGCTATTAAGTAGCGTTTGCAGATGTCTACGTATCGAAGCAATAGATTTCTAATGCTTCTTAAAACGCGATATCGCATCTCATTTCTATGTTTCATAGTAAGATATAATATTCATTGCGAAGTGTCATGTATACCTCGTATTCACTTCAAAAGAATGTAAATGCGACACTTCCTTGCTTGGAAATAGCGTTTGCAGATGTTTACGTATCGTAGAAATAGAGTTCTAATGCTTCTTGAAACGAGATATCGCAAATCATATCTATGTTTCACAATAAGATATAATATTCAATGCGAAGTGTCATGTATACCTCGTATTCACTTCAAAAGAATGTAAATGCCACACTTCCATGCTAGGAAATAGCGTTTGCGGATGTCTACGTATCGTAGCAATAGAGTTCTAATGCTTCTTAGATCGCGATATCGCATCGCAATTCTATGTTTCATGATAATACATAATAGTCATTGCGAAATGTAACTTATACCTCGTAATCACTACAAAAGAATGTAAACGCGACACTTCCTTGCTAGGAAATGTCGCTTGCAGATGTCTACGTATTGTAGCAATAGAATTCTAATGCTTCTTAAATCGCGATATCGCTCCTAATTTCTATGTTTCATGATAAGGTATAATATTCATTGCGAAGTGTCATGTATGCCTCGTTTTCACTTAAAAAGAATGTAAACATGACACTTCATTGCTATTAAATAGCGTTTGCAGATGTCTACGTATCGAAGCAATAGATTTCTAATGCTTCTTAAAACGCGATATCGCATCTCATTTCTATGTTTCATAATGAGATATAATATTCATTGCGATGTGTCATGTATACCTCGTATTCACTTCAAAGGAATGTAAATGCGACACTTCCTTGCTACGAAATGTCGTTTGCAGATGTCTACGTATCGTAGCAATAGAATTCTAATGCTTCTTAAATCGCGATATCGCTCCTAATTTCTATGTTTCATGATAAGATATAATATTCATTGCGAAGTGTCATGTATACCTCGTATTCACTTAAAAAGAATGTAAATGCGACACTTCCATGCTAGGAAATAGCGTTTGCGGATGTCTACGTATCGATGCAATAGTGTCCTAATGCTTCTTAAATCGTCATATCGCATCTCATTTCTATGTTTCATGATAAGATATCATATTCATTTTGCAGTGTTATGTAAACCTCGTATTCAGTTCACAAGAATGTAGATGCTGCACTTCCTTGCTAGGAAGTAGCGTTTGCAGATGTCTACGTATCGAAGCAATTGAGTTCTAATGCTTCTTAAAACGCGATATCGCATCTCATTTCTATGTTTCATGATAAGATATAATATTCATTGCGAAGTGTCATGTATACCTCGTATTCCTTTCAAAAGAATGTAAATGCGGCACTTCCTTGCTAGGATGTAGCGTTTGTAGATGTCTACGTATCGAACCAATAGATGTCTAATGCTTCTTAAATCGCCATATCGCATCTCATTTCTATGTTTCATGATAAGATATAATATTCATTGTGCAGTGTTACGTATATCTCGTCTATACTTCAACTGAATGTAAATGAGACACTTCCTTGCTAGGAAATAGCGTTTGCAGATGTCTACGTATCGTAGCATTAGAGTCCTAATGCTTCTCAATACGCGATATCGCTACTTATTACTATGTTTCATGATAATATAGAGTACTCATTGCGAAGTGTCATGTATACCTCGTATTCCTTTCAAAAGAATGTAAATACGACACTTCCTTGCTAGGAAGTAGCGTTTGCAGATGTCTACGTATCGAAGCAATAGAGTTCTAATGATACTTAAATCGTCATATCGCATCTCATATCTACGTTTCCTGATAAGATGTAATATTAATTGCGTAGTGTCATGTATACCTCGTACTCCTTTCAAAAGACTGTGAATGCAACAGTTTCTTGCTAGGAAATAGTGTTTGCAGATATCTACGTATCGAAGCAATAGTGTTCCAAATCTTCTTAAATCGCGATATCGCATCTCATTTTTATGTTTCATGATAAGATATAATATTCATTGTGCAGTGTTATGTATACCTCGTATTCACTTCAAAATAATGTAAATGCGACACTTCCTTGCTAGGAAATAGCGTCTGCAGATATCTACGTATCGAAGCAATAGAATTCTAATGCTTCTTAAATTGTCATATCGCCTCTCATTCCTATGTTTCATGATAAGATATAATATTCATTGCGAAGTGTCATGTATACCTCGTATTCACTTCAAAAGAAAGTAAATGCGACAATACCTTGCACGGAAATAGCGTTTGCAGATGTCTCCGTATCGAAGAAATAGTGTTCTAATGCTTCTTAAATCGCGATATCGCATCTCATTTCTATGTTTCGTGATAAGATATAATATTCATTGCGAAGTGTCATGTATACCTAGTACTCACTTCAAAATAATGTAAATGCGTCACTTCCTTGCTAGGAAATAGCGTTTGCAGATGTCTTCGTATCGAATCAATAGTGTTCTAATGCCTCCTAAAGCGCGAAATCGCACTTCATTTCTATGTTTCATGATAAGATATAATATACATTGTGGAGTGTTATGTATACCTCGTATTCGCTTCAAAAGAATGTAAATGCGACACTTCCTTGCTAGGAAATAGCGTTTGCCGATGTCTACGTATCGAAGCAATAGAGTTCTAATGCTTCTTAAATCGCCATATCGTACCTCATTGCTATGTTACATGATTACATATAATATTCATTGTGCAGTGTTATGTATACCTGGTATTCACATCAGAAGAATGTAAATGCGTCACTTCCTTGCTAGGAAATAGCGTTTGTAGGTGTCTACGTTTCATAGCAATAGAGTTCTAATGCTTGTTAAATCGCGATATCGCATCACATTTCTATGTTTCATGATAAGATATAATAAACATTGTGCTGTGTTATGTATACCTCGTATTCACTTGAAAAGAACGTAAATGCGACACTTCCTTGCTAGGAAGTAGCGTTTGCAGATCTCTACGTACCGAAGCAATAGAGTTGTAATGCTTCTAGAATCGTCATATCGCATCTCATATCTATGTTTCATGATAATATATAATATTCACTGCGAAGTGTCATGTATACCACGCATACGCTTCAAATGAACGAAAATGCGACACTTCCTTGCTAGGAAATAGCGTTTGCAGATGTCTACGTATCGAAGCAATAGTCTCCTAATGCTTCTTAAATCGCGATATCGCATCTCATTTCTATGTTTTATGATAAGATATAATATTCATTGTGCAGTGTTATGTACACCTCGTATTCACTTCAAAAGAATGTAAACGCGACACTTCGTTGCCAGGAAATAGCGTTTGCAGATGTCTACGTATCGTACCATTAGAATTCTAATGCTTCTCGAAACGCGATATCGCTACGCATTACCATGTTTCATTATAATATATAATATTCATTGTGGAGTGTTATGTATACCTCGTATTCACTTCAAAAGAATGTAAATGCGACACTTCCTTGCTTGGAAATAGCGTTTGCAGATACCTACGTATCGAAGCAATAGTTATCTATTGCTTCTTAAATCGTCATATCGCATCTCATATCTACGTTTCATGATAAGATATAGTATTCATTGCGAAGTGTCATGTATACCTCGTATTCCTTTCAAAAGAATGTAAATGCGACACTTCCTTGCTAGGAAATAGCGTTTGCAGATGTCTACGTACCGAAGCAATAGAGTCCTAATGCTTCTTAAATCGTCATATCGCATCTCATATCTACGTTTCATGATAATATACAATATT
Source organism: Xylocopa sonorina (assembly GCF_050948175.1). Classification (NCBI taxonomy): domain Eukaryota; kingdom Metazoa; phylum Arthropoda; class Insecta; order Hymenoptera; family Apidae; genus Xylocopa; species Xylocopa sonorina. The sequence continues at coordinate 519,698 of NW_027490237.1, forward strand.
CATTGCGAAGTGTCATGTATACCTCGCATACACTTAAAGTGAATGTAAATGCGACACTTCCTTCCTAGGAAATAGCGTTTGCAGATGTCTACTTATCCAAGCAATAGATTTCTAAAGCTTGCTAATTCGGGATATCGCATCTCATATCTGTGTTTCATGATAAGATATAATATTCATTGCGAAGTGTCATGTATACCTCGTATTCCTTTCAAAAGTATGTAAATGCGACACTTCCTATCTAGGAGATAGCGTTGGCAGATGTCTACGTATTGATGCAATAGCGTTCTGATGCTTCTCGAAACGAGATATCGCATCTGATTTGTATGTTTCATGATAAAATATAATATTCATTGCGAAGTGTCATGTACACCTTTTATTCGCTTCAAAAGAATGTAAAAGCTACACTTCCTTGCTGGGAAATAGCGTTTGCAGATGTCTAAGTATGGACGCAATAGAGTTCTAATGCAACGTAAAACGCGATATTGCATCTCAATTCTATGTTTCATGATAAGATATAATATTCATTGCGAAGTCTTATGTGTACCTCGCATACACTTGATATGAATGTAAGTGCGACACTTCCTTGCTACGAAGTAGCATTTGCAGATGTCTACGTATCGAAACAATAGAGTTCTAATTCTTCTTAAAACGCGATATCGCATCTCATTTCTGTGTCTCACGATAAGATATAATATTCATTGCGGAGTCTTATGTATATCTCGCCTACACTTCAAAAGCATGTAAATGCCAAACTACCTTGCCACGGAATAGTAATTCTAGATGTCTACGGTAACGTCAGGCGTGACGCCTGCCACCCTCCGGCGTGCTTCAGGTCCAGCAACCGCTCATCCGTCAGCATCTGCATCCGTTGCATACGTGCGGCAGGACCGCACTGCGTCCCGGCGCCTCAGGACGTTGAGACAGAGCTACAAGGACGTAGAGTACATCAGCACGTACCCACATACTTACCCTCCATACGTGTAACCTTAGGTTAAGCACGCTACACGACTGTGTACATACACACAACAACACACACGTCGAATTCTAAGTTCGATTAGAGATAATCTGCGATGCGCTCGCGCGCACACTCGACGCTCGCGGCTTACGCTCAACGTGAGCCGCACCCCACTCCGACCGGCCGCCCCATCACGAGGGCCGAGCGGCCGCCCTACTCCACCGCCTGCCCCACCGCGTGGGCCCAGAGACTCGCGCGCGGAACGATCCGAGAAGGTGGCGAACGTGCTTCCGATACGAGGCTTCTAATCCGAACGCCGAACCGAGCAGATCGAATCTGCCTCCGGTGTATCCTGCAGCGAGCTACCAGCTCCAATGCAGTCGTTTCTATTCCATCTCCCATAGAGGAGTCTTTATTATAACTTAGTCTCATCTATATTTCATTTTGTACTCATATTTAGTAACATAGTCTTAGTGTTTTTATTAGGATAGTATTCATAGTATATACACTAATTTTACCCGATTCGATGTCTCTTTATTATACTACAATCTCCTTCGACTCTATTCCACGAGTACGCTCGCGTATTATTACTATTTCGCACTATTTCATCTGCGACAGTCTTGAAGCTGGACGGTTAGAGCGAACCAACGCTTAGCCGCTCTTACTTCACCTCTGCCGTAACAAGGGTGTCTTGAACTAAGGTCGATCCCGGTAAGGTAGAGAGAACCAGCGCTTAGGCGTGCCGTCGTCCTCCTGTGTGCAAGTACCCACGATGTACTCTGAGCTTTCTATGAAGCGTACTCGACGCGCGGGGAGGAAAGAGTTCCTACGTCGTCTCGTCCGCTAATACGTGGGCAGTGCCTCCGTGTTTCCGAAGATCTACACTGCGGTTCCTGTTACTGACAGGGTAACCTTCGCCGCCATACGTCCCGTTCGAGTTAAGAAACGTCCTGTCTCGACACCCGCACCTTCCAGCCAGAGTTCGCCTGCCTGGAAGCTCATTCCGATCGACGCTCCAGCGTTCCAACCGTACGCAGCTACAATTCCGGACACGGATCCATGGCGCATTGGATACCGAATGTAAATGCGACTCTACCTTGCAACGGAATAGTGCTTCCAGGTGTCTACGAATCGAAGCAGTACAGTTCCAATTCTTCATAAAACGCGATTTCGTATCTCAAATCTATGGTTCACGTTATGATGTAATTCAATGCAACGCGTTATGTATTTTTCGTCATTACTTCATGAGAATGTAAATCCCACACTTCCTAGCGACGGAATAGCGTTACTAGATGTCAAGTAATCGAAGCAATAGAGTTATAATGCTTCGTAAAACGCGATATCGCATCTCATTTCTATGTCTCACGATGAGATGTAATAATCAACGCAACGCGTTAGGAATGTTTCATGAACACTTCAAACGAATGTAAATGCCACACTTCCATGCAGCAGAATAGCGTTTCTAGATGTCCACGTATCGAAGCAATAGAGTTCTAACACTTTATAAATCGCGATATCGCATCTCTATTCTATGTCTCATGATAAGATTTATTACTCAATGCAACGCGTTATGTATATCTCGCTTACACTTCAAAAGAATGTAAATGCCGCACCTCCTTGCGACGGAATAGCGTTTCTGGATGTCCACGTATCGAAGCAATAGAGTTCTAACCCTTTATAAAACGCGATATCGCATCTCACTGCTACGTCCCGTGATAAGATGCAATATTTAATGCAACGCGTTATGTATATCAAGACTACACTTCGAAAGAATGTGAATCCCACACTTTGTGTCTAGGGAATAGCGTTTCGAGATGTCTACATATCGCAGCAATAGATATATTTACGAAATTACTTAAAACGTCTTAATCTCAAAAATAGCCTTTTCATCACAAATGTGTAATAAATAAAGTCTTCGAAGGCCCCACGTTTTATTTGTTCCATCGGTCGGAACATGTTCTCCCCGTTGAGAGACCGTGACGATCAATCTAAATCGGTTTGATCTGAATATCGTCTCGACGTCGATGGTTCACGCTATCGTCTCGGATGTGGGCAGCTCCGCTAACTGCTTGACGTTGCGATTGTAGACCCACTGGCTGGTCCGTACGGTGACCGTTCGGGTGATCTTGTCTGGACCTGGGTGCACCTCTTCGACTCGACCGCGGTGCCACTGCAAAGGCAGGACGTAGACATCCCTTAAGACTATGAGGGATCTTTTCTTGATCTCGTGGTAGCCCTTGGTCCATTTTTTTTCGCTCGTTCAGATGGTGGATATACTCCTTGTGCCACCTGGTTCAAAATTCCTGCTGGACGTTCTGGATGTGTTGCTAGTGTGACAATCAGTTACGAGGAGTATCACTGAAATCAGTCTCGGGCAAACTCGTTAACGACGTGCCGATCAGGAAGTGGGTCGGAGTTAGGGACCATTAGGATCGGATGATAATGGAGTAAGCGGGCGGGAGTTTAGGATCGCTTCGATTTCGATCGCGAACGTATTGAACTATTCGAATGTAACCCGTATCTTCCCCGACGACTCGTTTGATGTGGTGTTTAAACGATTTCACTGCTGCCTCCCAAAGGCCGCCGAAATTGGGAGAAGGAGCTGGCATGGAATGCCATGATATTCCCTTGCCCGTGAGGAAGTGTCTTACCTTATCGTCCGTTTGCAGTTTTTGGTACAGTGCGCTTAATTCGTTATTCACTCCAACGAAATTTTGTCCCGTTGTAGGAATAAATGTTCCGACAGATGCCCCTACGACCGATGAAGCGTTTCAATGCCGCGATGAACGCTTCGGTAGTCATGTCACCGACGATTTCAAGATAGACCGCTCTCGTTGCAAAGCACACAAACACTGCTACATATATTTTTACTCGCGCACAATTTCGGAAACGTTTTTCCTTGATATAAAAAGGACCGCAATAATCTGTTCCGCAATTATTAAAGGATCGGCATTCGGATTCGCGTGACGCAGGTAGAGTGCCCATTACGTATTTCACGGCCGGTGGTTTTACGCGGAAGCACCAGATGTACTTCTTACCATCAATGGGCCAATACCTCTGCCTTAGTGTCGCCAGCGTGGTATTGATACCCGAATGATGTCCCTCTAAATGCGTGTGACGAATGATCAGATCGGTGATGTGATGCGATCTTAGAAGCAGGATCGGATGTTTCTGTCCGCAGGGAATGTTTGCGTTTTGTAGTCGACCGCCTACCTGTAGAATTCCCGTTTCGTCTAAGAATGGCTGCAGCGAGAGCCGGTTCCTCTTTGGATGCAGCTCTGTACCGTTCTTCAAATTTCGGATCTCTTTTTCAAACGCGAAGGCTTTCACGAGCCTCAAGATCCGATCATTAGCGTCGTGAACCTCTCATACGGTTAGAGGTCCTGCGTTACAATGATTTTTGCGAAATCGGAGGCAATATGCGACGATCCTCCTTAATTTCGCGATGTCTGAATAGCGGCCGAGAATTTCGTTGCTACGGATGGTCGTTGCCAAGCATGTATGGGGATGAATATCGGGTATTTCCAAAACGAGGTTGAACGTAGATTTCGGCCAATCCTTGTTATCGTCGGCAAACCACGATGGTCCATGACGTCAGATGGAGGGCTTCAAGAATTCCGCCGGTGTTTGTCCTCTCTATATGAGGTCCGCTGGATTGTCGTTTGACCTGACGTGCCGCTATCGGTCCTCGTTTGAATTACGGCCACTCTATTTGCCACGAATGTTCTTAGCGTGGCTGGTTCGCGTTGCAGCAAATATAAAACTATCGTGGAATGCGTCCAGAAGTTAATCGAGTCGAATCGGCGTGCATTATTATCTCGGACGTTAGACAATAATGACGTCAGTAGCACCGCACCGCAAAGTTCGAGACGTGCGAGGCTGACAACTTTTACTGGTGCGACCCGAAATTTCGCGCATAATAGTCTCGTTTTAATTCGTCCGCGATTGTCGACTGACCGTAGATACACGCACGCTCCGTATGCTCGTTCGCTCGCGTCGCAGAACCTGTGTAATTCCACCCTTCGCACCTTCGATTGGCATACGTGTCACTCGAAGAATGTTTCGTTATATAACTGCATTTCCTTCACGTACGTGGACCATTCTGTATGGAGGATAGTTGGTAGCGATTCGTCCCAGGCCAATTGCAGTTTCCAAAGGTGTTGCATAAATATTTTTTCCGTTATTATTACTGGCGCCAGTAAACCTAACGGGTCGAATATTTTTGTCATGGTGGATAAGATCGCGCGTTTGGTGATCCTCGTATCGATGTTTGGATCCACGGAATAGATGATTCGGTCGTCCTACGCGTGCCACGAAACGCCAAGAGCTTTCATTGTGGCGTCTCCAAAATACTTTGGGTGAATTTCGCCTTCCGGAAGTCCTACTAAAAGTTTCGGTTCGCTCGAGACCCATTGTTGAATGTGGAGGTTGCCGCCGTTAAGTAGCTTTATTATCTGGTCCCGTAGTTGTCTAGCGTTTTCGTAATTATCTGTGCCAGTTAGGAGATCGTCGACGTATAGATCTCGCTGGAGCACGGTCGATGCGAAAGGAGCATTCACCTTTTCGTCGTCCACTAGCTGATGAATATACCTGATGACGAGGAAAGGCGCTAAAGATAGTCCGAACGCGATCGTGTTCAGCTCGTACGTTTTCACCTTTCCCTTGTTATCTCGTCACAATATCGGCTGGTATCGGCGGTCTTCCGGTCTTACGAGGAACTGCCAATACATCTTCTCGATGTGACTCCGGTTAAGACATAGGTGTGTTGACGGAACCTTATGAGAAAAGCGAATATGTCGACCTGTATAGTTGGTCCTGCCAAAAGCGTATCGTTCAATGTCAGTCTACTGCTCGATCTTGCAGATCCATCGATGACGACGCGAACCTTCGTTGTTGAGCTGGACAGTTTGATGACGGCGTGGTGGATGATGTAGAGGCCATCCGAATCGCGTGGCCCTACCTGGCTCATGTGTCCCATCTCGAGATATTCCTCGGTGACGGTGGAGTATTCTCGTTTCAGCTCTGGATCTTTCACGAATTTTCGTTCGAGAGAAAGAAGAAGGTTGAGGACGCGCGACCGAGTTTCGCCTAACTGCATCTTCTTTTCACTGAACGGCAGTGCGACAATGTAACGACCGGTTCGTGTCTGTTTAACGTGGTCGTGAAAATACTGCTCGCATTCCTGCTTCGCGGAAAATAGCTGTCGTACGTGTGGGCCCTCTACTAGCACCCAGAATTTTTGAAGTTCGAAATTCAGGATTGTAACGAACGTTTGATGTTTCCTCCACGACGCCGATGTGGATACGCTCCTCCCGATGATCCGTCCAAATTGCGTCCTTTGGAGGATTAATTCAGAATCGTTGCGAGGAGAAAGCTTGTACTGGCCGATGCTAGGGGATGATAAAGTGGGGCCGGTGCCGATTAACATATCCACATTTTCCGGTCGATGAAATTGTGGATCTGCTAGTTTTACGTTCGCTGGAGTCGGAATTCACATTCTGTTGTTGGTTGCAAACACGTCGTTCTCTGGTTCTGCAGCGTATACAATTCAATACCATGTAAATGCCACACTTCCTTGCTACGGAACAGGGTTTCTAGATGTCTACATATCGGAGCAATGGAGTTCTAATGCTTCATAGAAAGCAATATCGCTTATCAATTCTATGTCTCATGATAAGATGTAATCTTCAATGCAACGCGTTTTGTATATCTCGTCAACACTTCAAAAGAATATAAATCCCACACTTCCATGCTACATAAAGCGATTCTAGATGTATACGTTTCGAAGCAAGGCAGTTCTAATGCTTCATAAAGCGCGATATCGCATCTCATTTCTATGTCTCATGATAAGATGTAATATCCAAAGCAACGCGCTATGTATATCTCATCGATGGTTCAAAAGAATGTAAATGAAACTCTTCCTTGCTACGGTATAGCGTTTCCATATGTGTACGTATCGAAGAAGTACGGTTCTAAAACTTCAAAAAACGCGATATCGCATCTCATTTCTATGTCTCATGATAAGATGTAATATTCAATGCAACACATTATGTATATCTTGTCAACACCTCATAAGAATATGAATTCCACACATCCTTGCTACGGAATAGATTTCTAAATGTCTACCAATCGAAGCAATAGAGTTCTAATTCTTCATAAAACGCGATATCGCATCTCATTTATAGGTTTCATGATAAGATGTAATATCAATGCAACGCGTTATGTATATCTCGTCAGCACTTCAAAAGTATGTAGCGCCCACACTTCCATACTACGGAATAACGTTTCTTGAAGTCACGTGTCGAAGTTATGGAGTACTAACGCTTCATGAAATGCGATATCGAATTTCATCTCTATATCTCTAGATAAAACGTCATATCAAAGAAACGCGTTATCTGTATCTCGTCAACAGCACAAAAGACTCTAAATCCCACACTTCCACGCTACGGAATAGCGTTTCCAGATATCCACATATCGAAGCAATAGAGTTCTAATGCTTCATAAAACGCGATACCGCATCTCATTTCTATGTTTCGTGATAAGACATAATATTCATTGCGAAGTGTCATGTACACCTGGTATTCACTTCAAAGGAATGTAAGTGCGACACTTCCATGCTAGGAAACTGCGTTTGCAGATGTCTCCGCATCGAGGCCATAGAGTTCTAATGCTTCTTAAATCGCGATATCGCATCGCTCTTCTATGCTTCATGATAAGATATAATATTCATTGCGAAGTGTCATCTATACCTCGTAGTCACTTCAAGAGAATGTAAATGCGACTATTGCTTGCTAGGAAATAGCGTTTGCAGATGTCTACGTATCGTAGCAATAGAGTCCTAATGCTTCTTAAAACGAGATGTCGCATTTCATTTCTATGTTTCGTGATAAGATATAATATTCATTGCGAAGTGTCAAGCATACCTCGTATTCACTTCAAAAGACTGTAAATGCGACTATTGCTTGCTAGGAAATAGCGTTTGCAGATGTCTACGTATCGCAGCAATAGCGTTCTAATGCTACTTATATCGCGATATTACATCTCATTTCTATGTTTCGTGATAAGATGTAATATTCATTGCGAACTGTCATCTACACCTCGTATTCACTTCAAACGAATGTAAATGCGACACTTCCTAGCTAGGAAATAGCGTATTCAGGTGTCTACGTATCGTAGCAATAAAGTTCTAATACTTCATAAATCGCGACTTCGCATCTCATTTCTATGTTTCGTGATAAGATATAATATTCATTGCGAAGTGTCATGTACACCTGGTATTCACTTCAAAGGAATGTAAGTGCGACACTTCCATGCTAGGAAACTGCGTTTGCAGATGTCTCCGCATCGAGGCCATAGAGTTCTAATGCTTCTTAAATCGCGATATCGCATCGCTCTTCTATGCTTCATGATAAGATATAATATTCAGTGCGAAGTGTCGTGTATACCTCGTATTCACTTCAAAAGAATGTAAATGCAACACTTCCTTGCTAGGAAATGGCGTTTGCAGATGTCTACGTATCGTAGCAATAGAGATCTAATGCATCTTAAAACGAGATGTCGCATCTCGTTTCTATGTTTCATGATAAGATATATAGTATTCATTGCGAAGTGTCATTTATACCTCCTATTCACTTCAAAGGAATGTAAATGCGACACTTCCTTGCTAGGAATTAACGTTTCCAGATGTCTAAGTATCGTAGCAATAGATTTCTAATGCTACTTAAATCGCGATATCGCATCTCTTTTCTATGTTTCGTGAAAAGATATAATATTCATTGCGAAGTATCATGTATACCTCGTATTCACTTCATAAGAATGTAAATGCGACTATTGCTTGTTAGGAAATAGCGTTTGCACATGTCTACGTATCGTAGCAATAGAGTTCTAATGCGACTTAAATCGCGATATCGCATCTCATTTATATGTTTCGTGATAAGATATAATATTCATTGCGAAGTGTCATGTATACCTCGTATTCACTTCAAATAAATGTAAATCCAACACTTTCTTACTAGGAAATAGCGACTGCAGATGTCTCCGTATCGAAGCAATAGGGTTCTAATGCTTCTTAAATCGCGATATCGCATCTGATTCCTATGTTTCGTGATAAGGTATAGTATTCATTCCGAAGTGTCATGTATGCCTCTTATTCACTGCAAAGGAATGTAAATGCGACACTGCCTTGCTAGGAAATATCGTTTCCAGATATCTACGTACCGCAGCAATAGATTTCTTATGCTTCTTAAAACGGGATATCGCATCTCATTTCTATGTTTCATGACAAGATATAATATTCATTGCGAAGTGTCATGTGTTCCTAGTATTCAATTCAAAAGAATGTAAATGCGACACTTCCTTGCTAGGAAGTAGCGTTTGCAGAGGTCTAAGTATTGTAGCAATTGAGTTCTAATGCCAGATGTCTACGTATCGAAACAATAGAGTTGTAATGCTTCTTAAAACGAGATGTCGCATCTCATTTCTATGTTTCGTGATAAGATATAATATTCATTGCGAAGTGTCACGTATACCTCGTATTCACTTCAAAAGAATTTAAATGCTACTATTCCTTGCTATGAAATAGCATTTGCAGATGTCTACGTATCGTACCAATAGAGTTCTTATGCTGCTTAAATCGTGATATCGCATCTCATTTCTCTGTTTCGTAATAAGTTATAATAGTCATTGCGAAATGTCACGTATACCTCGTATTCAATTCAAAAGAAAGTAAATGCGACACATCCATGCTAGGAAATAGCGTTTGCATATGTCTACCTACCGTAGCAATAGGGTTCTAATACTGCTTAAAACGCGATATCGCATCTCACTTCTATGTTTCATGATAAGGTATAATATTCGTTGCGAAGTTTCACTTATACCTCGTATTCACTTCAAATGAATGTAAATGCGACACTTCCTTTCTGGGAATTAGCGTTTGCAGATGTCTTCGTATCGTAGCAACAGCGCTCTGACACTTCTTAAAACGGGATATCGCATCTCATTCCTATGTTTCATGACAAGATATAATATTCATTGCGAAGTGTCATGTGTTCCTCGTATTCACTTCAAAAGAATGTAAATGTGACTCTTTCTTGCAACGACATAGCATTTGCAGATGTCTACGTATCGTAGCAATAGAGATCTAATGCATCTTAAAACGAGATGTAGCATCTCGTGTCTCTGTTTCATGATAAGACATAATATTCATTGCGAAGTGTCATGTATACCTCGTATTCACTTCATAAGAATGTAAATGCGACTATTGCTTGCTAGGAAATAGCGTTTGCACATGTCTACGTATCGTAGCAATAGAGTTCTAATGCGACTTAAATCGCGATATCGCATCTCATTTATATGTTTCGTGATAAGATATAATATTCATTGCGAAGTGTCATGTATACCTCGTATTCACATCAAAATAATGTAAATGCGACGTTTCCATCCTTGGGAATATCGTTTGCAGATGTCTACTTATCGTAGCAAAAGGGTCCTAATGCTTCTTAAAACGAGATGTCGCATTTCATTTCTATGTTTCATGATAAGATACAATATTCATTGCGAAGTGTCATGTATACCTCGTATTCACTTCAAAAGAATGTAAATGCAGCACTTCCATGCTAGGAAATAAAGTCTGCAGATGTCTACGCGCCGAGGCAATAGAGTTCTAATGCTTCTTAGATCGCGATATCGTATCTCACTTCTATCTTTCATTATAAGATGTAATATTCATTGCGAAGAGTCATGTATACCTCGTATTCACATCCAAAGAATGTAAATGCGACTATTCCTTGCTAGGAAATATCGCATTCAGGTGTCTACGTATCGTAGCAATAGAGTTCTAATGCTTCTCAAAACGAGATGTCGCATTTCACTCCTATGTTTCGTGATAAGATATAATATCCATTGCGGAGTGTCATGTATACCTCCTATTCACTCCAAACGAATGTATATGCGACACTTCCTTGCTAGGAAATAGCGTATTCAGATGTCTACGAACCGTAGCAATAGATTTCTAATGCTACTTAAATCGCGATATCGCATCACATTTCTATATTTCGTGATAAGATATAATATTCTCTGCGATGTGTCAAGTATACCACGTATTCACTTCAAAAGAATGTAAATACGACTATTGCTTGCTAGGAAATAGCGTTTGCAGATGTCTACGTATCGTAGCAATAGAGTTCTAATGCTACTTAAATCGCGATATCGCATCTCATTTATATGTTTCGTGATAAGATATAATATTCATTGCCAAGTGTCATGTATACCTCGTATTCACTTCAAAAGAATGTAAGTGCGACACTTCCATGCTAGGAAATAGCGTTTGCAGATGTCTACGCGTCGAGGCAATAGAGTTCTAATGCTTCTTAAAACGCGATATCGCATCTCACTCCTGTGTTTCATGATAGGATATAATATTCATTGCGAAGTGTCATGTATGCCTCGATTTCACTTCACCAGAATGTAAATACGACACTTCCTTGCTAGGAAATATTGTTTGCAGATGTCTACATATCACAGCAATTGTGTAATGCTTCTTAAAAAGAAATGTCATATTTCATTTCTGTGTTTCGTAGTAAGATATAATATTCATTGTGTAATGTTATGTATACCTCGTATTCACTTCAAAAGAATGTAAATGCGACATTTCCTTGCTAGGAAATAGCGTCCCCAGATATCTACGTATCGTAGCAATAGAGTGCTAATGCTTCTTAAAGCACGATGTCGCGTCCCATTTCAATGTTTCTTGATAAGATATAATATCCATTGCGATGTGTCATGTATACCTCGTATTCACTTCAAAAGAATGTAATTGCGACACTTCCTTGCTAGGAAATAGCGTTTGCAGATGTCTACATATCGTAGCAATAGTGTTCTGATGCTTCTCAAAATGCGATATCGCATCTCATTTCTATGTTTGATGGTGAGATAAAATATTCATTGCGAAGTGTCATGTATACCTCGTATCCACTTCAATGGAATGTAAATGCGACACTTCCTTGCTAGGAAATAGCGTTTGCTGATGTCTATGTATATTAGCAATAGAGTTCTAATGCTACTTAAATCGCGATATCGCATCTCATATTATATGATTCGTGATAAGGTATAATATTCATTGCGAAGTGTCATGTATACCTCGTATTCACTTCAAAAGAATGTAAATGCGACGTTTCCATCATTGGGAATATCGTATGCAGATGTCTACTTATCGTAGCAAAAATGTCCTAATGCTTCTTAAAACGAGATGTCGCATTTCATTTCTATGTTTCGTGATAAGATGTAATATTCATTGCGAAGTGTCATGTATACCTCGTCTTCACTCCACACGGATGTAAATGCGACACTTCCTTACTAGGAAATAGCGTATTCGAATGTCTACGTATCGTAGCAATAGAGTTCTAATGCTACATAAATCGCGATATCGCATCTCATTTCTATGCTTCATGATAAGATATAATATTCATTGCGAAGTGTCATGTATACCTTGTATTCACTTCAAAAGAATGTAAATGCGAATCTTCCTTGCTAGGAAATTGCGCTTGCAGATGTCTACGTGTCGTAGCAATAGTGTTCTAATGCTTCTCAAAACGCGATATCGCATCTCATTTCTATGCTTCATGATAAGATATAATATTCATTGCGAAGTGTCACGTATACCTCGTATTCACTTCAAAAGAATGTAAATGCGACACTTCCATGCTGGGAAATAGCGTCTGCAGATGTCTACGCGTCGAGGCAATAGAGTTCTAATGCTTCTTAAAACGCGATATCGCATCTCAATTCTATGTCACATGATAAGATATAATGTTCATTGCTAAGTGTCATGTATACCTCGAATTCACTTCAAAAGAATCTAAATGCGACATTTCCATGCTTGGAAATAGTCCTTGCAGATATCTCCGCATTGAGGCAATAGAGTCCTAATGCTTCTTAGAACGAGATGTCGCATTTCATTTCTATGTTTCGCGATAAGATATAATATTTATTGCGAAGTATCATGCATACCTCCTAATCACTCCAAACGAATGTAAATGCGACACTTCCTTGCTAGGAAATAGCGTCTGAAGATGTCTACGCATCGAGGCAATAGAGTTCTAATGCTTCTTAAAACGCGATATCGCATCTCTCTTCTATGTTTCATGATAAGATATAATATTCATTGCGAAGTGTCATGTTCACCTCGTACTCACTTGAAAAGTATGTAAATGCGACTACTGCCTGCTAGGAAATAGCGTTTGCAGATGTCTACGTATCGTAGCAATAGAGTTCTAATGCTACTTAAATCGCGATATCGCATCTCATTTATATGTTTCGTGATGAGATATAATATTCATTGCCAAGTGTCATGTATACCTCGTTTTCACTTCAAAAGAATGTAAGTGCGACACCTCCATGCTAGGAAATAGCGTTTGCAGATGTCTCCGCATCAAGGCCATAGAGTTCTAACGCTTCTTAAAACGCGATATCGCATCTCTCTTCTATGTTTCATGATAAGATATAATACTCATTGCGAAGAGTCATGTATACCTCGTATTCACTTCAAAAGAATGTAAATGCGACTATTCCTTGCTAGGAAATAACGTCTGCAGATGCCTACGTTTCGTAGAAATGGAATTCCAATGCTTTTTAGATCGCGATATCGCATCTCATTTATATGTTTCGTGATAAGATGTAATATTCTTTGCGAAGTGTCATGTATACCTCGTATTCACTTCAAAAGAATGCAAATGCGACTATTGCTTGCTAGGAAATAGCGTTTGCAGATATCTACGTATCGTAGCAATAGAGTTCTAATGTTTCTCAAAACGCGATATCGCATCTCATTTCTATGATTCATGATAAGATATAATATTGATTGCGAAGCGTCATGTATACCTCGTATTCACTCCAAACGTATGTAAATGCAACATTTCCTTGCTAGGAAATAGCGTATTCAGATGTCTACGTATCGTAGCAATAGAGTTCTAATGCTATTTAAATCGCGATATCGCATTTCATTTCTATGTTTCGTGATAAGGTATAGTATTCATTGCGAAGTGTCATGCATACCTCGTATTCACTTCAAAAGAATGTAAATGCGACACTTCCATGCTAGGAAATAGCGTTTGCAGGTATCTCCGCATCGAGGCAATAGGGTTCTAATGCTTCTTAAAACGCAATATCGCATCTCACTTCTATGTTACATGATAAGATATAATATTCATTGCGAAGTGTCATGTATACCTCGAATTCACTTCAAGAGAACGTAAATGCGACACTTCCATTATAGGAAATAGCGTTTGCAGATGTCTACGTATCGTAGCAATGGAGTTCTAATGCTACACAAATCGCGATTTCGCATCTCATTCCTATGTTTCGTGATAAGATATAATATTCATTGCGAAATGTCACGTATACCTCGTATTCACTCCAAACGAATGTAAATGCGACACTTCCTTGCTAGGAAATAGCGTATTAAGATGTCTACGTATCGTAGCAATAGAGTTCTAATGCTGCTGAACTCGCGATATCGCATCTCATTTCTATGTTTCGTGATAAGATGTAATATTCATTGCGAAGTGTCATGTACACCTCGTATTCACTTCAAAAGAATGTAAATGCGACACTTCGATGCTAGGATATAGCGTTTGCAGATGCCTACATATCGTAGCAATAGAATTCTAATGCTACTTAAATCGCGATATCGCATCTCTCTTCTATGTTTCGTGATAAGATATAATGTTCTTTGCGAAGTGTCATGTATACCTCGTATTCACTTCAAAAGAATGTAAATTCGAATCTTCCCTGCTAGGAAATAGCGTTTGCACATGTCTACGTATCGTAGCAATAGAGTTCTAATGCTTCTTGAAACGCGATATCGAATCTCTCTTCTATGTTTCATGATAAGATATAATGGTCTTTGCGAAGAGTTATGTATACTTCGTATTCACTTCAAAAGAATGTAAATGCGACACTTCCATGCTAGGAAATAGCGTCTGCAAATGTCTACGCGTCGAGGCTATAGAGTTCTAATACTTCTTTAAACGCGATATCGCATCTCTCTTCTATGTTTCGTGATAAGATATAATATTCATTGCGAAGTGTCATGAATACCTCGTATTCACTTCAAAAGAATGTAAATGCGACTATTGCTTGCTAGGAACTAGCGTTTGCAGATGTCTCCGCATCGAGGCCATAGAGTTCTAATGCTGCTTGGAACGCGATATCGCATCTCTCTCCTATGTTTCATGATAAGATATAATATTCATTGCGAAGTGTCATGTATACCTCGCAAACACTCCAAACGATTGTAAATGCGACACTTCCTTGCTAGGAAATAGCGTATTCAGATGTCCACGTGTCGTCGCAATAGAGTTCTAATGCTACTTAAATCGCGATATCGCAACTCATTTCTACGTTTCGTGATAAGATATAATATTCATTGCGAAGTGTCATGCATACCACCTATTCACTCCAAACGAATGTAAATGCGACACTTCCTTGCTAGGAAATAGCGTCTGAAGATGTCTACGCATCGAGGCAATAGAGTTCTAATGCTTCTTAAAACGCGATATCGCATCTCTCTTCTATGTTTCATGATAAGATATAATATTCATTGCGAAGTGTCATGTTCACCTCGTACTCACTTGAAAAGTATGTAAATGCGACTACTGCCTGCTAGGAAATAGCGTTTGCAGATGTCTACGTATCGTAGCAATAGAGTTCTAATGCTACTTAAATCGCGATATCGCATCTCATTTATATGTTTCGTGATGAGATATAATATTCATTGCCAAGTGTCATGTATACCTCGTTTTCACTTCAAAAGAATGTAAGTGCGACACCTCCATGCTAGGAAATAGCGTTTGCAGATGTCTCCGCATCAAGGCCATAGCGTTCTAACGCTTCTTAAAACGCGATATCGCATCTCTCTTCTATGTTTCATGATAAGATATAATACTCATTGCGAAGAGTCATGTATACCTCGTATTCACTTCAAAAGAATGTAAATGCGACTATTCCTTGCTAGGAAATAACGTCTGCAGATGCCTACGTTTCGTAGAAATGGAATTCCAATGCTTTTTAGATCGCGATATCGCATCTCATTTATATGTTTCGTGATAAGATGTAATATTCTTTGCGAAGTGTCATGTATACCTCGTATTCACTTCAAAAGAATGCAAATGCGACTATTGCTTGCTAGGAAATAGCGTTTGCAGATATCTACGTATCGTAGCAATAGAGTTCTAATGTTTCTCAAAACGCGATATCGCATCTCATTTCTATGATTCATGATAAGATATAATATTGATTGCGAAGCGTCATGTATACCTCGTATTCACTCCAAACGTATGTAAATGCAACATTTCCTTGCTAGGAAATAGCGTATTCAGATGTCTACGTATCGTAGCAATAGAGTTCTAATGCTATTTAAATCGCGATATCGCATTTCATTTCTATGTTTCGTGATAAGGTATAGTATTCATTGCGAAGTGTCATGCATACCTCGTATTCACTTCAAAAGAATGTAAATGCGACACTTCCATGCTAGGAAATAGCGTTTGCAGGTATCTCCGCATCGAGGCAATAGGGTTCTAATGCTTCTTAAAACGCAATATCGCATCTCACTTCTATGTTACATGATAAGATATAATATTCATTGCGAAGTGTCATGTATACCTCGAATTCACTTCAAGAGAACGTAAATGCGACACTTCCATTATAGGAAATAGCGTTTGCAGATGTCTACGTATCGTAGCAATAGAGTTCTAATGCTACACAAATCGCGATTTCGCATCTCATTCCTATGTTTCGTGATAAGATATAATATTCATTGCGAAATGTCACGTATACCTCGTATTCACTCCAAACGAATGTAAATGCGACACTTCCTTGCTAGGAAATAGCGTATTAAGATGTCTACGTATCGTAGCAATAGAGTTCTAATGCTGCTGAACTCGCGATATCGCATCTCATTTCTATGTTTCGTGATAAGATGTAATATTCATTGCGAAGTGTCATGTACACCTCGTATTCACTTCAAAAGAATGTAAATGCGACACTTCGATGCTAGGACATAGCGTTTGCAGATGCCTACATATCGTAGCAATAGAATTCTAATGCTACTTAAATCGCGATATCGCATCTCTCTTCTATGTTTCGTGATAAGATATAATGTTCTTTGCGAAGTGTCATGTATACCTCGTATTCACTTCAAAAGAATGTAAATTCGAATCTTCCCTGCTAGGAAATAGCGTTTGCACATGTCTACGTATCGTAGCAATAGAGTTCTAATGCTTCTTGAAACGCGATATCGAATCTCTCTTCTATGTTTCATGATAAGATATAATGGTCTTTGCGAAGAGTCATGTATACTTCGTATTCACTTCAAAAGAATGTAAATGCGACACTTCCATGCTAGGAAATAGCGTCTGCAAATGTCTACGCGTCGAGGCTATAGAGTTCTAATACTTCTTTAAACGCGATATCGCATCTCTCTTCTATGTTTCGTGATAAGATATAATATTCATTGCGAAGTGTCATGAATACCTCGTATTCACTTCAAAAGAATGTAAATGCGACTATTGCTTGCTAGGAAGTAGCGTTTGCAGATGTCTCCGCATCGAGGCCATAGAGTTCTAATGCTGCTTGGAACGCGATATCGCATCTCTCTCCTATGTTTCATGATAAGATATAATATTCATTGCGAAGTGTCATGTATACCTCGCAAACACTCCAAACGATTGTAAATGCGACACTTCCTTGCTAGGAAATAGCGTATTCAGATGTCCAC
Organism: Xylocopa sonorina; assembly: GCF_050948175.1. NCBI lineage: Eukaryota > Metazoa > Arthropoda > Insecta > Hymenoptera > Apidae > Xylocopa > Xylocopa sonorina. Next base: position 537,427 of record NW_027490237.1, read on the forward strand.
GTATCGTCGCAATAGAGTTCTAATGCTACTTAAATCGCGATATCGCAACTCATTTCTACGTTTCGTGATAAGATATAATATTCATTGCGAAGTGTCATGCATACCACCTATTCACTCCAAACGAATGTAAATGCGACACTTCCTTGCTAGGAAATAACGTCTGCAGATGTCTACGCATCGAGGCAATAGAGTTCTAATGCTTCTTAAAACGCGATATCGCATCTCACTTCTATGTTTCATGATAAGATATAATATTCATTGCGAAGTGTCATGTATACCTCGTATTCACTTCAAAACAATGTAAGTGCGACACTTCCATGCTAGGAAATAGCGTTTGCAGATGTCTCCGCATCGATACCATACAGTTCTAATGCTTCTTAAAACGCGATATCGCATCTCACTTCTATGTTTCATGATAAGATAAAATTTTCATTGCGAAGAGTCATGTATACCTCGTATTCACTTCAAAAGAATGTAAATGCGACTATTCCTTGCTAGGGCATAGCGTTTGCAGATGCCTACGTACCGTAGCAATAGAGTTCTAATGCTTCCTAGACCGCGGTATCGCATCTCATTTTAATGTTTCGTGATAAGTTATAATATTCATTCCGAAGTGTCATGTAAACCTCGAATTCAATTCAAAAGAATGTAAATGCGACTATTGCTTGCTAGGAAATAGCGTTTGCAGATATCTCCACATCGAGGCAATAGGGTTCTAATGCTTCTTAAGACGCGATATCGCAACTCACTTATATGTTACATGATAAGATATAATGTTCATTGTGAAGTGTCATGTATACCTCGTGTTCACTTCAAAAGAATGTAAATGCGAATCTTCCTTGCTAGGAAATAGCGTTTGCAGATGTCTACGTATCGTAGCAATGGAGTTCTAATGCTTCTCAAAACGCGATATCGCATCTCATATCTATGCTTCGTGATAAGATATAATATTCATTGCGAAGTGTCATGTATACATCGTATCCACTTCAAATGAATGTAACTGCGACTCTTCCATGCTAGGAAATAGCGTTTGCTGATGTCTCCGCATCGAGGCCATAGAGTTCTAATGCTTCTTAGAACGCGATATCGCATCTCTCTTCTATGTTTAATGATAAGATCTAACATTCATTGCGATGTGTCGTGTATACATCATATTCACTTCAAATGAATGTAAATGCGACACTTCCTTGCTAGGAAATAGCGTTTGCAGATGTCTTCGAATCGTAGCAACAGCGTACTGACACTTCTTAAAACGGGATATCGCATCTCATTGCTATGTTTCATGACAAGATATAATATTCCTTGCGAAGTGTAATGTGTTCCTCGTATTCACTTCAAATAATTGTAAATGCGACACTTCCTTACTAGGAAATAGCGACTGCAGATGTCTCCGTATCGAAGCAATAGAGATCTAATGCTTCTTAAATCGCGATATCGCATCTCATTTCTATGTTTCATGATAAGATTTAATATTCATTGCGAAGTTTCACTTGTACCTCGTATTCACTTCAAAGGAATGTAATTGCCACACTTTCTTGCTAGGATATAGCGTTTTCAGGTGTCTACGTATGGAAGCAATACAGCTCTAATGGTTCTTAAAACGCGATATCGCATCCCATTCCTATGATTCATGATATGATATAATATTCACTGCGAAGTGTTACGTATACCTGGACCACACTTCAAAAGAATGTGAATGACACACTCGCTTGCTAGAAAATAGCGTTTCCGGATCTCTACGTATCGAAGCAATAGAGTTGTAATGCTTCTTAATTCCCGTAATCGCATCGCAGTTCTATGTTTCATGATAAGATATAATATTCATTGCGAAGTGTTGTGTATACCTCGTCAGAACTTCAAAAGAATGCAAATGCCACTCTACCTGGCTAGGAAATGCGTTTCCAGATGTCTGCGTACCGAAGCAATAGAGTTCTAATGCTGCATTAATCGCGATATCGCAACACAATACGATGTTTCAAGATAAGATATAGTATTCATTGCGAAGTGTTAAGTATACCTGGTCTACACTTCAAAAGAATATAAATGCCACACATCCTTGCTAGAAAATGCAATTCTATATATCTACGTATCGAAGCAATAAAGTTCTAATGCTTCTTAAAACGCGATATCGCCTCGCGGTTCTATGCTTCATGATAAGATATAATATACATTGCGAAGTGTTAAGTATAAATCGTTTACATTTCTAAAGAATGTAAACACCACACTTCCTTGCCAGGAAATGCGTTTCCAGATGTCTGCGTATCGAAGCAATGGAGTTCTAATGCTTCCTAAAACACGATATCGCATCGCACTTCCATGTTTCATGATAAGATATAAAATTCATTGCGAATTATTATGTATACCTCGTCTACATTTCAAAAGAATGTAAACGCCACACTTCCTTGCCTCGAAATGCGTTTCCAGATGACTACGTATTGAAGAAATGGAGTTCTAATCCTTCTTAAAACGCGATATCGCTTCTCATTTTTATGTTTCATGATATGATATAATCATCATTGGGAAGTGTCATGTATACCTCGTATTCACATCAAAAGAATGTAAATGCGACTATTCCTTGCTAAGAAATAGCGTTTGCAGATGCCTACGTATCGTAGCAATAGAGCTCTAATGCTTCTTAGATCGCGATATCGCATCTCATTTCTATGTTTCGTGATAAGATAAAATTTTCATTGCGAAGTGTCATGTATACCTCGTATTCACTTCAAATGAATGTAAATGCGACTATTCCTTGCTAGGGCATAGCGTTTGCAGATGCCTACGTATCGTAGCAATAGTGTTCTAATGCTTCCTAGATCGCGGTATCGCATCTCATTTTTATGTTTCGTGATAAGTTATAATATTCATTCCGAAGTGTCATGTAAACCTCGAATTCAATTCAAAAGAATGTAAATGCGACTATTGCTTGCTAGGAAATAGCGTTTGCAGATATCTCCACATCGAGGCAATAGGGTTCTAATGCTTCTTAAGACGCGATATCGCAACACACTTATATGTTACATGATAAGATATAATGTTCATTGTGAAGTGTCATGTATACCTCGTATTCACTTCAAAAGAATGTAAATGCGAATCTTCCTTGCTAGGAAATAGCGTTTGCAGATGTCTACGTATCGAGGCCATAGAGTTCTAATGCTGCTTGAGACGCGATATCGCATCTCTCTCCTATGTTTCATGAAAAGATATAATATCCATTGCGAAGTGTAATGTATACCTCGTATTCTCTCCAAACAAATGTAAATGCGACAATTCCTTGCTAGGAAATGGCGTTTTCAGATGTCTACGTATCGGAGCAATAGAGCTCGAATGCTTCTCAAAACGCGATATCGCATCTCATTTCTATGCTTCATGATAAGATATAATATTCATTGCGAAGTGTCATGTATACCTTGTATTCACTTCAAAAGAATGTAAGTGCGACTATTGCTTGCTAGGAAATAACGTTTGCAGATGTCTACGTATCGTAGCAATAGCGTTCTAATGCTACTTAAACCGCTATATGACACCTCATTTATAGGTTTCGTGATAAGATATAATATTCATTGCGAAGTGTCATGTATACCTCGTATTCACTCCAAACGAATGTAAATGCGACATTTCCTTGCTAGGAAATGGCGTATTCAGATGTCTACGTATCGTAGCAATAGATTTCTAATGCTACTTAAATCGCGATATCGCATCTCTTTTCTATATTTCGTGATAAGATATAATAATCATTGCGAAGTGTCATGTATACCTCGTATTCACTTCATAAGAATGTAAATGCGACTATTGCTTGCTAGGAAATAGCGTTTGCACATGTCTACGTATCGTAGCAATAGAGTTCTAATGCTTCTTGAAACGCGATATCGCATTTCTCTTCTATGTTTCATGATGAGATATAATGTTCTTTGCGAAGTGTCATGTATACATCGTATTCACTTCAAAAGAATGTAAATGCGACTATTGCTTGCTAGGAAATAGCGTTTGCAGATGTCTCCGCATCGAGGCCATAGAGTTCTAATGCTGCTTGAAACGCGATATCGCATCTCTCTCCTATGTTTCATGATAAGATATAATATTCATTGCGAAGTGTCATGTACACCTCGTATTCACTTCAAAAGAATGTAAATGCGACACTTCGATGCTAGGAAATAGCGTCTGCAGATGTCTCCGCATCGAGGCCATAGAGTTCTAATGCTTCTTAGAACGCGATATCGCATCTCTCTTCTATGTTTCATGAAAAGATATAATATCCATTACGAAGTGTAATGTATACCTCGTATTCTCTCCAAACAAATGTAAATGCGACACTTCCTTGCTAGGAAATGGCGCTTTCAGATGTCTACGTATCGTAGCAATAGATTTCTTATGCTACTTAAATCGCGAAATCGCATCTCATGTCTGTGTTTCGTGATAAGATATAATATTCATTGCGAAGTGTCATGTACACCCCGTATTCACTTCAAAAGAATGTAAATGCGACTATTGCTTGCTAGGAAATAGCGTTTGCAGATGTCTACGTATCGTAGCAATAGATTTCTAATGCTACTTAAAACTCGATATCGCATCTCTCTTCTATGTTTCGTGATAAGATATAATGTTCTTTGAGAAGTGTCATGTATACCTCGTATTCACTTCAAAAGAATGTAAATGCGAGTCTTCCCTGCTAGGAAATAGCGTTTGCAGATGCCTACGTATCGTAGCTATAGAGTTCTAATGCTTCATAGATCGCGATATCGCATCTCTCTACTGTGCTTGAGGATAAGATATAATATTCATTGCGAAGTGTCATGTATACCTCGTATTCACTCCAAACGAATGTAAATACGACACTTCCTTGCAAGGAAATAGCGTATTCAGATGTCTACGTATCGTAGCAATAGAGTTCTAATGCTACTTAAATCGCGATATCGCATCTCATTTCTATGTTTCGTGATAAGATATAATATTCATTGCGAAGTGTCATGTATACCTCGCATTCACTATAAAAGAATGAAAATGCTACACTTCCATGCTAGGAAATAGCGTATTCAGATGTCTACGTATCGTAGCAATAGAGTTCTAATGCTACTTAAATCGGGATATCGCTTCTCATTTCTATGTTTCGTGATAAGATATAATATTCATTGCGAAGTGTCATGTATACCTCGTGTTCACTTCCAAAGTGTGTAAATGCGACACTTCCTTGATAGGAAATAGCGTTTGCTGATGTCTATGTATATTAGCAATGGATTTCTAATGCTACTTAAATCGCGATATCGCATCTCATTTATATGTTTCGTGATAAGATATAATGTTCATTGTGAAGTGTCATGTATACCTCGTATTCAATTCAAAAGAATGTAAATGCGAATCTTCCTTGCTAGGAAATAGCGTCTCCAGATGTCTACGTATCGTAGCAATAGAGTGCTAATGCTTCTTAAAGCGCGATGTCGCGTCCCATTTCAATGTTTTTTGATAAGATAAAATATCCATTGCGATGTGTCATGTATACCTCGTATTCACTTCAAAAGAATGTAAATGTGACACTTCCATGCTAGGAAATAGCGTCTGCAGATGTCTACGTGTCGAGCCATTAGAGTTCTAATGCTTCTTAAAACGCGATATCGCATCTCACTTCTATCTTTCATGATAAGATATAATATTCATTGCGAAGTGTCATGTATACCCAGTATTCACTTCAAAAGAATGTAAATGCGACTATTGCTTGCTAGGAAATAGCGTTTGCAGATGTCTACGTATCGTAGCAGTGGAGTTCTAATGCTACACAAATCGCGATGTCGCATCTCATTTATATGTTTCGTGATAAGACATAATATTCATTGCGAAGTGTCATGTATACCTCGTATTCACTTCAAAAGAATGTAAATGCGACACTTCCATGCTAGGGAATGCGTTTCCAGATGTCTAGGTATCGAAGCAATGAAGTTTTAATGCTCCTTAAATCGCGATAACGCATCACACTTCCATGTTTCACGATAAGACATAATATTCATTGCGAAGTGTTGTGTATACCACGTGTGCACTTCAAAAGAATGTAACTGCAACACTTCCTTGCTACAAAAGACGTTTCCAGATGTCCACGTATCGAAGCAATAAAGATTTAATGCTCCTTAAAACGCGATAACGCATCTCATTTCCATGTTTCATGATAAGACATAATATTCACTGCGAAGTGTAATGTGTACATTGTCTATACTTCAAAAGAATGTAAATGCCACACTTCCTTCCTAGGAAATGCGTTTCTAGAGGTCTACGTATCGATGCAATGGAGTTCTAATGCTTCGTAAATCGCGAAATCGCATCGCAGTTCTATGTTTCATGATAAGATACAATATTCATTGCGAAGTGTCATGTATACCTCGCATTCACTACAAAAGAATGAAAATGCGACACTTCCATGCTAGGAAATAGCGTCTGCAGATGTCTACGCGTCGGGGCAATAGAGTTCTAATGCTTCTTAAAAGGAGATATCACATCTCAATTCTATGTTTCATGATATGATATAATATTCATTGCGAAGTGTCATGTATACCGAGTATTCACTTCAAAAGAATGTAAATGCGACACTTCCATGCTAGGAAATAGCGTTTGCAGATGTCTCCGCATCGAGGCCATAGAGCTCTAATGCTTCTTAGATCGCGATATCGCATCTCATTTCTATGCTTCGTGATAAGATACAATGTTCATTGCGAAGTGTCATGTATACCTCGTATTCACTTCAAGAGAATGTAAATGCGAATCTCCCTTGCTAGGAAATAGCGTTTTCAGATGCCTACGTATCGTAGCAGTAGAGTTCTGATGCTTCTTAGATCGCGATATCGCACCTCATTTCTATGTTTCGTGATAAGATATAATGTTCATTGCGAAGTGTCATGTATACCTCGTATTCACTTCAAAAGAATGTAAATGCGCATCTTCCTTGCTAGGAAATAGCGTTTGGAGATGTCTATGTATCGTAGCAATAGAGTACTAATGCTTCTCAAAGCGCGATATCGCATCTCATTTCTATGCTTCGTGATAAGATATAATATTCATTGCGAAGTGTCATGTACACCTCGTATTCACAACAAAAGTATGTAAATGCGACACATCCATGCTAGGCAATAGCGTCTGCAGATTTCTACGCGTCGACGCGATAGAGTTCTAATGCTTCGTAAAACGCGATATCGCATCTCACTTCTATGTTTCATGATTAGATATAATGTTCATTGCGAAGTGTCATGTATACTTCGTATTCACTTCAAAAGAATGTAAATGCGAATCTTCCTTGCTAGGAAATAGCGCTTGCAGATATCTATGTATCGTAGCAATAGAGTTCTAATGCTTCTCAAAACGCGATATCGCATCTCATTTCTATGCTTCGTGATAAGATATAATATTCATTGCGAAGTGTCATGTATACCTCGTATTCACTTCAAAGGAATGTAAGTGCGACACTTCCATGCTAGGAAGTAGCGTTTGCAGATGTCTCCGCATTGAGGTCATAGAGTTTTAATGCTTCTTACAAAGCGATATCGCATCTCTCTTCTATGTTTCATGATAAGATATAATATTCATTGCGATGTGTCGTGTATACCTCGTATTCACTTCAAAAGAATGTAAATGCGACTATTGCTTGCTAGGACATAGCGTTTGCAGATGTCTACGTATCGCAGCAATAGAGTTCTAATGCTACTTAAATCGCTGTATCGCATCTCATTTATATGTTTCGTGATAAGATATAATATTCATTGCTAAGTGTCATGTATACCTCGTATTCACGTCATCAGAATGTAAGTGCGATACTTCCATGCTAGGGAATAGCGTTTGCAGATGTCTCCACATCGAGGCCATAGAGTTCTAATACTTCTTAAATTGTGATATCGCATTTCTCTTCTATGTTTCATGATAAGATGTAATATTCATTGCGAAGTGTAATGTATACCTCGTGTTCACTACAAAAGAATGTAAATGCGACACTTCCATGCTAGGAAATAGCGTTTGCAGATATCTCCGCATCGAGGCTATGGGGTTCTAATGCTTCGTAAAACGCGATGTCGCACCTCACTTATATGTTACATGATAAGATATAATGTTCATTGTGAAGTGTCATGTATACCTCGTATTCACTTCAAAAGAATGTAAATGCGAATCTTCCTTGCTAGGAAATAGCGTTTGCAGATGTCTATGTATCGTAGAAATGGAGTTCTAATGCTTCTCAAAACGCGATATCGCATCTCATTTCTATGCTTCATGATAAGATATAATATTCATTGCGAAGTGTCATGTATACCTCGTATTCACTTCAAAACAATGTAAGTGCGACACTTCCATGCTAGGAAATAGCGTTTGCAGATGTCTCCGCATCGATGCCATCGAGTTCTAATGCTTCTTAGAACGCGATATCGCATTTCTCTTCTATGTTTCATGATAAGATATAACATTCATTGCGAAGTGTCATGTAGACATCGTATTCACTTCAAATGAATGTAAATGCGACACTTCCTTGCTAGGAAATAGCGTTTGCATATGCCTTCGTATCGTAGCAACAGCGTCCTGACACTTCTTAAAACGGGATATCGCATCTCATTCCTATGTTTCATGACAAGATATAATATTCATTGCGAAGTGTAATGTGTTCCTCGTATTCACTTCAAATAATTGTAAATGCGACACTTCCTTACTAGGAAATAGCGACAGCAGATGTCTCCGTATCGAAGCAATAGAGTTGTAATGCTTCTTAATTCCCGTAATCGCATCGCAGTTCTATGTTTCATGATAAGATGTAATATTCATTGCGAAGTGTTGTGTATACCTCGTCAGAACTTCAAAAGAATGCAAATGCCACTCTAACTAGCTAGGAAATGCGTTTCCAGATGTCTACGTACCGAAGCAATAGAGTTCTAATGCTGCATTAAACGCGATATCGCATCACAATACTATGTTTCAAGATAAGATATAGTATTCATTGCGAAGTGTTAAGTATACCTGGTCTACACTTCAAAAGAATATAAATGCCACACATCCTTGCTAGAAAATGCGATTCCAGATATCTACGTATCGGAGCAATAAAGTTCTAATGCTTCTTAAAACGCGATATCGTCTCGCTGTTCTATGCTTCATGATAAGATATAATATACAATGCGAAGTGTTAAGTATAACTCGCCTACATTTCTAAAGAATGTAAACACCACACTTCCTTGCCAGGAAATGCGTTTTCAGATGTCTACGTATCGAAGCAATGGAGTTCTAATGCTTCTTAAAACACGATATCGCATCGCACTTCCATGTTTCATGATAAGATATAAAATTCATTGCGATTTGTTATGTATACATCGTCTACATTTCAAAAGAATGTAAACGCCACACTTCCTTGCCTCGAAATGCGTTTCCAGATGACTACGTATTGAAGAATCGGAGTTCTAATCCTTCTTAAAACCCGATATCGCTTCTCATTTCTATGTTTCATGATATGATATAATCATCATTGGGAAGTGTTATGTATACCTCGTCTGCCCTTCAAGAGAATGTAAATGCCGCACTTCCGTGCTAGGAAATAGTGATTCCCGATGTCTACGTATCGAATCAATAGAGATGTAATGCTCTTTAAATCTCGATATCACAATCTCAATTCTATGTTTCATGATATGATATAATATTCATTGCGAAGTGTCATGTATACCTAGTATTCACTTCAAAAGAATGTAAATGCGACGATTCCATCCTAGGAAATAGCGTTTGCATATGCCTTCGTATCGTAGCAACAGCGTCCTGACACTTCTTAAAACGGGATATCGCATCTCATTCCTATGTTTCATGACAAGATATAATATTCATTGCGAAGTGTAATGTGTTCCTCGTATTCACTTCAAATAATTGTAAATGCGACACTTCCTTACTAGGAAATAGCGACAGCAGATGTCTCCGTATCGAAGCAATAGAGTTGTAATGCTTCTTAATTCCCGTAATCGCATCGCAGTTCTATGTTTCATGATAAGATGTAATATTCATTGCGAAGTGTTGTGTATACCTCGTCAGAACTTCAAAAGAATGCAAATGCCACTCTAACTAGCTAGGAAATGCGTTTCCAGATGTCTACGTACCGAAGCAATAGAGTTCTAATGCTGCATTAAACGTGATATCGCATCACAATACTATGTTTCAAGATAAGATATAGTATTCATTGCGAAGTGTTAAGTATACCTGGTCTACACTTCAAAAGAATATAAATGCCACACATCCTTGCTAGAAAATGCGATTCCAGATATCTACGTATCGGAGCAATAAAGTTCTAATGCTTCTTAAAACGCGATATCGTCTCGCTGTTCTATGCTTCATGATAAGATATAATATACAATGCGAAGTGTTAAGTATAACTCGCCTACATTTCTAAAGAATGTAAACACCACACTTCCTTGCCAGGAAATGCGTTTTCAGATGTCTACGTATCGAAGCAATGGAGTTCTAATGCTTCTTAAAACACGATATCGCATCGCACTTCCATGTTTCATGATAAGATATAAAATTCATTGCGATTGGTTATGTATACATCGTCTACATTTCAAAAGAATGTAAACGCCACACTTCCTTGCCTCGAAATGCGTTTCCAGATGACTACGTATTGAAGAATCGGAGTTCTAATCCTTCTTAAAACCCGATATCGCTTCTCATTTCTATGTTTCATGATATGATATAATCATCATTGGGAAGTGTTATGTATACCTCGTCTGCCCTTCAAGAGAATGTAAATGCCGCACTTCCGTGCTAGGAAATAGTGATTCCCGATGTCTACGTATCGAATCAATAGAGATGTAATGCTCTTTAAATCTCGATATCACAATCTCAATTCTATGTTTCATGATATGATATAATATTCATTGCGAAGTGTCATGTATACCTAGTATTCACTTCAAAAGAATGTAAATGCGACGATTCCATCCTAGGAAATAGCGTTTGCAGATGCCTACGGATCGTAGCAATAGAGCTCTAAAGCTTCTTAGATCGCGATATCGCATCTCATTTCTATGTTTCGTGATAAGTAGTATAATATTCATTCCGAAGTGTCATGTACACCTCGTATTCACTACAAAAGAATGTAAACGCGACACTTCCATGCTAGGAAATAGCGTTTGCAAATGTCTACGCGTCGAGGCTATAGAGTTCTAATACTTCTTTAAACGGGATATCGCATCTCTCTTCTATGTTTCATGATAAGATATAATATTCATTGCGAAGTGTCATGTTTACCTCGTATTCACTTCAAAGGAATGTAAGTGCGACACTTCCATGCTAGGAAATAGCGTTTGCAGTAGTCTCCGCATCGAGGTCATAGAGTTTTAATGCTTCTTACAAAGCGATATCGCATCTCTCTTCAATGTTTCATGATAAGATATAATATTCATTGCGATGTGTCATGTATACCACGTATTCACTTCAAAAGATTGTAAATGCGACTATTCCTTGGTAAGAAATAGCGTTTGCAGATGCCTACGTATCGTAGCAATAGAGTTCTAATGCTTCTTAGTTCGCGATATCGCACCTCATTTCTATGTTTCGTGATAGGATATAATGTTCATTGCGAAGTGTCATGTATACCTCGTATTCACTTCAAGAGAATATAAATGCGAATCTCCCTTGCTAGGAAATAGCGTTTGCAGATGCCTACGTATCGTAGCAATAGAGTTCTAATGCTTCTTAGATCGCGATATCGCATCTCATTTCTATGTTTCGTGATAAGTTATAATATTCATTCCGAAGTGTCATGTATACCTCGAATTCACTTCGAAATAATGTAAATGCGACACTTCCATGCAAGGAAATAGCGTTTGCAAATATCTCCGCATCGATGCAATAGTGTTATAATGCTTCTTAAAACGCGATATCGCATCTCACTTCTATGTTACATGATAAGATATAATGTTCATTGCGAAGTGTCATGTATACCTCGTATTCACTTCAAAAGAATGTAAATGCGAAACTTCCTTGCTAGGAAATAACGTTTGCAGATGTATATGTATCGTAGCAATAGAGTTCTAATGCTTCTCAGAGCGCGATATCGGATCTCATTTCTATGCTCCGTGATAAGATATAATATTCATTGCGAAGTGTCATGTATACTTCGTATTCACTTCAAAGGAATGTAAGTGCGACACTTCCATGCTAGGAAATAGCGTTTGCAGATGTCTCCGCATCGAGGCCATAGAGCTTTAAGCCTTCTTACAACGCGATATCGCATCTCTCTTCTATGTTTCATGATAAGATATAATATTCATTGCGAAGTGTCATGCATACCTCGTATTCGCGACAAAAGAATGTAAATGCGACTATTGCTTGCTGGGAAATAGCGTTTGCAGATGTCTACGTATCGTAGGAAAAGTGTCCTAATGCTTCTTAAAACAAGATGTCACATTTCATTTCTATGTTTGGTGATAAGATATAATATTCATTGCGAAGTGTCATGTATACCTCGTATTCACTCCAAACGAATGTAAATGCGACACTTCCATGCTAGGAAATAGCGTTTGCAGGTATCTCCGCATCGAGGCAATAGGGTTCTAATGCATCTCAAAACGCGATATCGCATCTCATTTCTATGCTCCGTGATAAGGTATAATATTCATTGCGAAGTGTCATGTATACCTCGTATTCGCGTCAAAAGAATGTAAATGCGACTATTGCTTGCTAGGAAATAGCGTTTGCAGATGTCTGATGTCAGATGACGTATCGTAGCAATAGAGTTCTAATGCTACTTAAATCGCGATATCGCATCTCATTTCTATGTTTCGTGGTAAGATATAATATTCATTGCGAAGTGTCATGTGCACCTCGTATTCAATTCAAGAGAATGAAAATGCGACAATTCCTTGCTATGGCATAGCGTTTGCAGATGCCTACGTATCGTAGCAATAGGGTTCTAATGCTTCTTAGATCGCGATATCGCATCTCATATCTATGTTTCGTGATAAGTAGTATAATATTCATTCCGAAGTGTCATGTACACCTCGTATTCACTACAAAAGAATGTAAATGCGACACTTCCATGCTAGGAAATAGCGTCTGCAAATGTCTACGCGTCGAGGCTATAGAGTTCTAATGCTTCTTTAAACGCGATATCGCATCTCTCTTCTATGTTTCATGATAAGATATAATATTCATTACGAAGTATCATGTATACCTTGTATTCACTTCAAAAGAATGTAAATGCGACTGTTGCTTGCTAGGAAATAGCGTTTGCAGATGTCTACGTATCGTAGCAATAGAGTTCTAATGCTACTTAAATCGCGATATCGCATCTCATTTATATGTCTCGTGATAAGATATAATATTCATTGCAAAGTGTCATGTAAACCTCCTTATTCACTTCAAGAGAATGTAAATGCGACTATTCCTTGCTAGGAAATAGCGTTTGCCGATGTCTCCGCATCGTGGCTATGGGGTTCTAATGCTTCGTAAAACGCGATGTCGCACCTCACTCCTATGTTACATGATAAGATATAATGTTCATTGCGAAGTGTCATGTATACCTCGTATTCACTTCAAAAGAATGTAAATGCGACTATTCCTTGGTAAGAAATAGCGTTTGCAGATGCCTACGTATCGTAGCAATAGAGTTCTAATGCTTCTTAGTTCGCGATATCGCACCTCATTTCTATGTTTCGTGATAGGATATAATGTTCATTGCGAAGTGTCGTGGATACATCGTATTCACTTCAAAAGAATGTAAGTGCGACACTTCCATGCTAGGAAATAGCGTCTGCAGATGCCTACGCATCGTAGCAATAGAGCTCTAATGCTTCTTAGATCGCGATATCGCATCTCATTTCTATGTTTCGTGATAAGATAAAATTTTCATTGCGAAGTGTCATGTATACCTCGTATTCACTTCAAAAGAATGTAAATGCGACTATTCCTTGCTAGGGCATAGCGTTTGCAGATGCCTACGTATCGTAGCAATAGTGTTCTAATGCTTCCTAGATCGCGGTATCGCATCTCATTTTTATGTTTCGTGATAAGTTATAATATTCATTCCGAAGTGCCATGTAAACCTCGAATTCAATTCAAAAGAATGTAAATGCGACTATTGCTTGCTAGGAAATAGCGTTTGCAGATATCTCCACATCGAGGCAATAGGGTTCTAATGCTTCTTAAGACGCGATATCGCAACTCACTTATATGTTACATGATAAGATATAATGTTCATTGTGAAGTGTCATGTATACCTCGTATTCACTTCAAAAGAATGTAAATGCGAATCTTCCTTGCTAGGAAATAGCGTTTGCAGATGTCTACGTATCGTAGCAATGGAGTTCTAATGCTTCTCAAAACGCGATATCGCATCACATATCTATGCTTCGTGATAAGATATAATATTCATAGCGAAGTGTCATGTATACCTCGTATTCACTTCAAAAGAATGTAACTGCGACTCTCCCATGCTAGGAAATAGCGTTTAAAGATGTCTCCACATCGAGGCCATAGAGTTCTAATGCTGCTTGAAACGCGATATCGCATCTCTCTCCTATGTTTCATGAAAAGATATAATATCCATTGCGAAGTGTAATGTATACCTCGTATTCTCTCCAAACAAATGTAAATGCGACAATTCCTTGCTAGGAAATGGCGTTTTCAGATGTCTACGTAACGGAGCAATAGAGCTCGAATGCTTCTCAAAACGCGATATCGCATCTCATTTCTATGCTTCATGATAAGATATAATATTCATTGCGAAGTGTCATGTATACCTTGTATTCACTTCAAAAGAATGTAAATGCGACTATTGCTTGCTAGGAAATAACGTTTGCAGATGTCTACGTATTGTAGCAATAGCGTTCTAATGCTACTTAAACCGCTATATGACACCTCATTTATAGGTTTCGTGATAAGTTATAATATTCATTGCGAAGTGTCATGTACACCCCGTATTCACTTCAAAAGAATGTAAATGCGACTATTGCTTGCTAGGAAATAGCGTTTGCAGATGTCTACGTATCGTAGCAATAGATTTCTGATGCTACTTATAACTCGATATCGCATCTCTCTCCTATGTTTCGTGATAAGATATAATGATCTTTGAGAAGTGTCATGTATACCTCGTATTAACTTCAAAAGAATGTAAATGCGAATCTTCCCTGCTAGGAAATAGCGTTTGCAGATGCCTACGTATCGTAGCAATAGCGTTCTAATGCTTCATAGATCGCGATATCGCATCTCATTTCTATGTTTCGTGATAAGATATAATATTCATTCCGAAATGTCATGCATACCACGAATTCCCTTCAAAAGAATGTAAATGCGACACTTCCATGCTAGGAAATAGCGTTTGCAGATAGCTGCGCATCGAGGCAATAGGGATCTAATGCTTCTTAAAACGCGATATCGCATCTCTCTACTATGCTCGAGGATAAGATATAAAATTCATTGCGAAGTGTCATGTGTACCTCGTATTCACTCCAAACGAATGTAAATGCGACACTTCCTTGCAAGGAAATAGCGTATTCAGATGTCTACGTATCGTAGCAATAGAGTTCTAATGCTACTTAAATAGCGATATCGCATCTCATGTCTATGTTTCGTGATAAGATATAATATTCATTGCGAAGTTTCATGTATACCTCGTATTCACTTCAAAAGAATGTAAATGCGACTATTCCTTGCTAGGAAATAGCGTATTCAGATGTCTACGTTTCGTATCAATAAAGTTCTAATGCTACTTAAATCGCGATATGACACTTCATTTATATGTTTTGTGATAAGATATAATATTCATTGCGAAGTGTTATGTATACCTCGTATTCACTTCAAAACAATGTAACTGCGACACTTCCATGCTAGGAAATAGCGTTTGCAGATGTCTCCGCATCGATGCCATAGACTTCTAATGCTTCTTAAAACGCGATATCGCATTTCACTTCTATGTTTCATGATAAGATATAACATTCATTGCGAAGTGTCTTGTATACCTCGCATTCACTACAAAAGAATGAAAATGCTACACTTCCATGCTAGGAAATAGCGTATTCAGATGTCTACGTATCGTAGCAATAGAGTTCTAATGCTACTTAAATCAGGATATCGCTTCTCATTTCTATGTTTCGTGATAAGATATAATATTCATTGCGAAGTGTCATGTATACCTCGTATTCACTTCAAAAGAATGTTAATGCGACGTTCCCATCCTTGGGAATATCGTTTGCAGATGTCTACTTATCGCAGCAAAATGGTCCTAATACTTCTTAAAACGAGATTTCGCATTTCATTTCTATGTTTCGTGATAAGGTATAATATTCATTGCGAAATGTCATGTAGGCATCGTATTCACTTCAAATGAATGTAAATGCGACACTTCCTTGCTAGGAAATAGCGTTTGCATATGTCTTCGTATCGTAGCAATAGACATCTTGTGCTTCTTAAAACACGATATCGCATCTCACTCCTATCTTTCATGATATGATATAATATTCATTGCGAAGTGTCATGTATACCCAGTATTCACTTCAAAAGAATGTAAATGCGACGTTTCCATCCTAGGAAATAGCGTTTGCAGATGTCTACGTATCGTAGCAAAAGAGTCCCAATGCTTCTTAATACGAGATGTCACATTTCATTTCTATGTTTGGTGATAAGATATAATATTTATTGCGATGTGTCATGTATACCTCGTATTCACTTAAAACGAATGTAAATGCGACTATTCCTTGCTAAGGAATAGCGTTTGCAGATGCCTACGGATCGTAGCAATAGAGCTCTAATGCTTCTTAGATCGCGATATCGCATCTCTTTTCTATGCCTCGTGATAAGATATAATATTCAATGCGAAGTGTCATGTATACCTCGTACTCACTTCAAAAGAATGTAAATGCGACACTTCCTTGCTAGGAAATAGCGCTGCAGATGTCTACGTATCGTTGCAATAGAGTTCTAATGCTTCTATAAACGGGATATCGCATCTCATTTCTATATTTCATGATAAGATCTAACATTCATTGCGAAGTGTCGTGTATACATCGTATTCACTTCAAATGAATGTAAATGCGACACTTCCTTGCTAGGAAATAGCGTTTGCAGATGTCTTCGTATCGTAGCAACAGCGTCCTGACACTTCTTAAAACGGGATATCGCATTTCATTCCTATGTTTCATGACAAGATATAATATTCATTGCGAAGTGTAATGTGTTCCTCGTATTCACTTCAAATAATTGTAAATGCGACACTTCCTTACTAGCAAATAGCGACAGCAGATGTCTCCGTATCGAAGCAATAGAGTTCTAATGCTTCTTAAATCGCGATATCGCATCTCATTTCTATGTTTCATGATAAGATTTAATATTCATTGCGAAGTTTCACTTGTACCTCGTATTCACTTCAAAGGAATGTAAATGCCACAATTTCTTGCTATGAAATAGCGTTTTCAGGTGTCTACGTATGGAAGCAATACAGCTCTCATGGTTTTTAAAACGCGATATCGCATCCCATTCCTATGATTCATGATATGATATAATATTCACTGCGAAGTGTTACGTATACCTGGTCCACACTTCAAAAGAATGTAAATGACACACTTGCTTGCTAGAAAATAGCGTTTCCGGATCTCTACGTATCGAAGCAATAGAGTTGTAATGCTTCTTAATTCCCGTAATCGCATCGCAGTTCTATGTTTCATGATAAGATGTAATATTCATTGCGAAGTGTCATGTATACCTCGTATTCACTCCAAACGAATGTAAATGCGACACTTCCTTGCTGGGAAATAGCGTATTCAGATGTCAAAGTATCGTAGCAATAGAGTTCTAATGCTACTAAAATCGCGATATCGCATCTCATTTCTATATTTCGTGATATGATATAATGTTCATTGCGAAGTGTTATGTATACCTCGTATTCACTCCAAACAAATGTAAATGCGACACTTCCTTGCTAGGAAATAGCATTTGCAGATGTCTCCGCATTGAGGCCATAGAGTTCTAAGGCTTCTTAAAACGCGTTATCGCACCTCACTTCTATGTTTCATGATAAGATATAATATTCATTGCGAAGTGTCATGTATAACTCGTATTCACTTCAAAAGAATGTAAATGCGACTATTTCTTGCTAGGAAATAGCGTTTGCAGATGCCTACGTATCGTAGCAATAGAGTTGTAGTGCTTCTCAGAACGCGATATCGCATCTCATTTCTATGCTTCATGATAAGATATAATATTCATTGCGAAGTGTCATGTATGCCTCGATTTCACTTCACAAGAATGTAAATACGACACTTCCTTGCTAGGAAATATTGTTTGCAGATGTCTACATATCACAGCAATTGTGTAATGCTTCTTAAAAAGAAATGTCATATTTCATTTCTGTGTTTCGTAATAAGATATAATATTCATTGTGTAATGTTATGTATACCTCGTATTCACTTCAAAAGAATGTAAATGCGACATTTCCTTGCTAGGAAATAGCGTCTCCAGATATCTACGTATCGTAGCAATAGAGTGCTAATGCTTCTTAAAGCGCGATGTCGCGTCCCATTTCAATGTTTTTTGATAAGATAAAATATCCATTGCGATGTGTCATGTATACCTCGTATTCACTTCAAAAGAATGTAAATGTGACACTTCCATGCTAGGAAATAGCGTCTGCAGTTGTCTACGTGTCGAGCCATTAGAGTTCTAATGCTTCTTAAAACGCGATATCGCATCTCACTTCTATCTTTCATGATGAGATATAATATTCATTGCGAAGTGTCATGTATACCCAGTATTCACTTCAAAAGAATGTAAATGCGACTATTGCTTGCTAGGAAATAGCGTTTGCAGATGTCTACGTATCGTAGCAGTGGAGTTCTAATGCTCCACAAATCGCGATGTCGCATCTCATTTATATGTTTCGTGATAAGACATAATATTCATTGCGAAGTGTCATGTATACCTCGTATTCACTTCAAAAGAATGTAAATGCGACTATTCCTAGCTAGGAAATAGCGTATTCAGATGTCTACGTATCGTAGCAATAGAGTTCTAATGCTACTTAAATCGCGATATCGCATCTCATTTCTATGTTTCGTGATAAGAAAGAATATTCATTGCGTAGGGTCATGTATACCTTGTATTCACTTCAAAAGAATGTAAATGCGACTATTGCTTGCTAGGAAACAGCGTTTGCAGATGTCTACGTATCGTAGCAATAGCGTTCTAATGCTACTACAATCGCGATATGACACCTCATTTATATATTTCGTGATAATATATAATATTCATTGCGAAGTGTCATGTATACATCGTATTCACTTCAAAAGAATGTAAGTGCGACACTTCCATGCTAGGAAATAGCGTTTGCTGATGTCTCCGCATCGATGCCATAGAGTTCTAATGCTTCTTAAAACGCGATATCGCATCTCTCTTCTATGTTTCATGATAAGATATAATATTCATTGCGAAGTGTCATGTATACCTCGCATTCACTACAAAAGAATGAAAATGCGACACTTCCATGCTAGGAAATAGCGTCTGCAGATGTCTACGCGTCGGGGCAATAGAGTTCTAATGCTTCTTAAAAGGAGATATCACATCTCAATTCTATGTTTCATGATATGATATAATATTCATTGCGAAGTGTCATGTATACCGAGTATTCACTTCAAAAGAATGTAAATGCGACACTTCCATGCTAGGAAATAGCGTTTGCAGATGTCTCCGCATCGAGGCCATAGAGCTCTAATGCTTCTTAGATCGCGATATCGCATCTCATTTCTATGCTTCGTGATAAGATACAATGTTCATTGCGAAGTGTCATGTATACCTCGTATTCACTTCAAGAGAATGTAAATGCGAATCTCCCTTGCTAGGAAATAGCGTTTTCAGATGCCTACGTATCGTAGCAGTAGAGTTCTAATGCTTCTTAGATCGCGATATCGCACCTCATTTCTATGTTTCGTGATAAGATATAATGTTCATTGCGAAGTGTCATGTATACCTCGTATTCACTTCAAAAGAATGTAAATGCGCATCTTCCTTGCTAGGAAATAGCGTTTGGAGATGTCTATGTATCGTAGCAATAGAGTACTAATGCTTCTCAAAACGCGATATCGCATCTCATTTCTATGCTTCGTGATAAGATATAATATTCATTGCGAAGTGTCATGTACACCTCGTATTCACAACAAAAGAATGTAAATGCGACACATCCATGCTAGGAAATAGCGTCTGCAGATATCTACGCGTCGACGCGATAGAGTTCTAATGCTTCGTAAAACGCGATGTCGCACCTCACTCATATGTTACATGATAAGATATAATGTTCATTGCGAAGTGTCATGTATACCTCGTATTCACTTAAAACGAATGTAAATGCGACTATTCCTTGCTAAGGAATAGCGTTTGCAGATGCCTACGGATCGTAGCAATAGAGCTCTAATGCTTCTTAGATCGCGATATCGCATCTTATTTCTATGCCTCGTGATAAGATATAATATTCAATGCGAAGTGTCATGTATACCTCGTACTCACTTCAAAAGAATGTAAATGCGACACTTCCTTGCTAGGAAATAGCGTTTGCAGATTTCTACGTATCGTGGCAATAGAGATCTAATGCATCTTAGAACGAGATGTCGCATCTCGTTTCTGTGTTTCATGATAAGATATAACATTCATTGCGAAGTGTCATGTAGACATCGTATTCACTTCAAATGAATGTAAATGCGACACTTCCTTGCTAGGAAATAGCGTTTGCATATGTCTTCGTATCGTAGCAATAGACATCTTGTGCTTCTTAAACGTGATATCGCATCTCACTCCTATCTTCCATGATAAGGTATAATATTCATTGCGAAGTGTCATGTATACCTGGTACTCACTTCAAAAGAATGTAAATGCGACACTTCCTTGCCAGGAAATAGCGCTGCAGATGTCTACGTATCGTTGCAATAGAGTTCTAATGCTTCTATAAACGGGATATCGCATCTCATTTCTATATTTCATGATAAGATCTAACATTCATTGCGAAGTGTCGTGTATACATCGTATTCACTTCAAATGAATGTAAATGCGACACTTCCTTGCTAGGAAATAGCGTTTGCAGATGTCTTCGTATCGTAGCAACAGCGTCCTGACACTTCTTAAAACGGGATATCGCATTTCATTCCTATGTTTCATGACAAGATATAATATTCATTGCGAAGTGTAATGTGTTCCTCGTATTCACTTCAAATAATTGTAAATGCGACACTTCCTTACTAGCAAATGGCGACAGCAGATGTCTCCGTATCGAAGCAATAGAGTTCTAATGCTTCTTAAATCGCGATATCGCATCTCATTTCTATGTTTCATGATAAGATTTAATATTCATTGCGAAGTTTCACTTGTACCTCGTATTCACTTCAAAGGAATGTAAATGCCACAATTTCTTGCTATGAAATAGCGTTTTCAGGTGTCTACGTATGGAAGCAATACAGCTCTCATGGTTTTTAAAACGCGATATCGCATCCCATTCCTATGATTCATGATATGATATAATATTCACTGCGAAGTGTTACGTATACCTGGTCCACACTTCAAAAGAATGTAAATGACACACTTGCTTGCTAGAAAATAGCGTTTCCGGATCTCTACGTATCGAAGCAATAGAGTTGTAATGCTTCTTAATTCCCGTAATCGCAACGCAGTTCTATGTTTCATGATAAGATGTAATATTCATTGCGAAGTGTCATGTATACCTCGTATTCACTCCAAACGAATGTAAATGCGACACTTCCTTGCTGGGAAATAGCGTATTCAGATGTCAAAGTATCGTAGCAATAGAGTTCTAATGCTACTAAAATCGCGATATCGCATCTCATTTCTATATTTCGTGATATGATATAATGTTCATTGCGAAGTGTTATGTATACCTCGTATTCACTCCAAACAAATGTAAATGCGACACTTCCTTGCTAGGAAATAGCATTTGCAGATGTCTCCGCATTGAGGCCATAGAGTTCTAAGGCTTCTTAAAACGCGTTATCGCACCTCACTTCTATGTTTCATGATAAGATATAATATTCATTGCGAAGTGTCATGTATAACTCGTATTCACTTCAAAAGAATGTAAATGCGACTATTTCTTGCTAGGAAATAGCGTTTGCAGATGCCTACGTATCGTAGCAATAGAGTTGTAGTGCTTCTCAGAACGCGATATCGCATCTCATTTCTATGCTTCATGATAAGATATAATATTCATTGCGAAGTGTCATGTATGCCTCGATTTCACTTCACATTAATGTAAATACGACACTTCCTTGCTAGGAAATATTGTTTGCAGATGTCTACATATCACAGCAATTGTGTAATGCTTCTTAAAAAGAAATGTCATATTTCATTTCTGTGTTTCGTAATAAGATATAATATTCATTGTGTAATGTTATGTATACCTCGTATTCACTTCAAAAGAATGTAAATGCGACATTTCCTTGCTAGGAAATAGCGTCTCCAGATATCTACGTATCGTAGCAATAGAGTGCTAATGCTTCTTAAAGCGCGATGTCGCGTCCCATTTCAATGTTTTTTGATAAGATAAAATATCCATTGCGATGTGTCATGTATACCTCGTATTCACTTCAAAAGAATGTAAATGTGACACTTCCATGCCAGGAAATAGCGTCTGCAGTTGTCTACGTGTCGAGCCATTAGAGTTCTAATGCTTCTTAAAACGCGATATCGCATCTCACTTCTATCTTTCATGATGAGATATAATATTCATTGCGAAGTGTCATGTATACCCAGTATTCACTTCAAAAGAATGTAAATGCGACTATTGCTTGCTAGGAAATAGCGTTTGCAGATGTCTACGTATCGTAGCAGTGGAGTTCTAATGCTCCACAAATCGCGATGTCGCATCTCATTTATATGTTTCGTGATAAGAAAGAATATTCATTGCGAATGGTCATGTATACCTTGTATTCACTTCAAAAGAATGTAAATGCGACTATTGCTTGCTAGGAAACAGCGTTTGCAGATGTCTACGTATCGTAGCAATAGCGTTCTAATGCTACTACAATCGCGATATGACACCTCATTTATATATTTCGTGATAATATATAATATTCATTGCGAAGTGTCATGTATACATCGTATTCACTTCAAAAGAATGTAAGTGCGACACTTCCATGCTAGGAAATAGCGTTTGCTGATGTCTCCGCATCGATGCCATAGAGTTCTAATGCGATATCGCATCTCTCTTCTATGTTTCATGATAAGATATAATATTCATTGCGAAGTGTCATGTATACCTCGCATTCACTACAAAAGAATGAAAATGCGACACTTCCATGCTAGGAAATAGCGTCTGCAGATGTCTACGCGTCGGGGCAATAGAGTTCTAATGCTTCTTAAAAGGAGATATCACATCTCAATTCTATGTTTCATGATATGATATAATATTCATTGCGAAGTGTCATGTATACCGAGTATTCACTTCAAAAGAATGTAAATGCGACACTTCCATGCTAGGAAATAGCGTTTGCAGATGTCTCCGCATCGAGGCCATAGAGCTCTAATGCTTCTTAGATCGCGATATCGCATCTCATTTCTAGGCTTCGTGATAAGATACAATGTTCATTGCGAAGTGTCATGTATACCTCGTATTCACTTCAAGAGAATGTAAATGCGAATCTCCCTTGCTAGGAAATAGCGTTTTCAGATGCCTACGTATCGTAGCAGTAGAGTTCTAATGCTTCTTAGATAGCGATATCGCACCTCATTTCTATGTTTCGTGATAAGATATAATGTTCATTGCGAAGTGTCATGTATACCTCGTATTCACTTCAAAAGAATGTAAATGCGCATCTTCCTTGCTAGGAAATAGCGTTTGGAGATGTCTATGTATCGTAGCAATAGAGTACTAATGCTTCTCAAAACGCGATATCGCATCTCATTTCTATGCTTCGTGATAAGATATAATATTCATTGCGAAGTGTCATGTACACCTCGTATTCACAACAAAAGAATGTAAATGCGACACATCCATGCTAGGAAATAGCGTCTGCAGATATCTACGCGTCGACGCGATAGAGTTCTAATGCTTCGTAAAACGCGATGTCGCACCTCACTTATATGTTACATGATAAGATATAATGTTCATTGTGAAGTGTCATGTATACCTCGTATTCACTTCAAAAGAATGTAAATGCGAATCTTCCTTGCTAGGAAATAGCGTTTGCAGATGTCTACGTATCGTAGCAATGGAGTTCTAATGCTTCTCAAAACGCGATATCGCATCTCATTTCTATGCTTCATGATAAGATATAATATTCATTGCGAAGTGTCATGTATACCTCGTATTCACTTCAAAACAATGTAAGTGCGACACTTCCATGCTAGGAAATAGCGTTTGCAGATGTCTCCGCATCGATGCCATAGAGTTCTAATGCTTCTTAGAACGCGATATCGCATTTCTCTTCTATGTTTCATGATAAGATATAATATTCATTGCGAAGTGTCATGTATACCTCGTATTCACTTTAAAAGAGTGAAAATGCGACTATTCCTTGCTAGGAAATAGCGTTTGCAGATGCCTACGTATCGTAGCAATAGAGTTGTAGTGCTTCTCAGAACGCGATATCGCATCTCATTTCTATGCTTCATGATAAGATATAATATTCATTGCGAAGTGTCATGTATACCTCGTATTCACTCCAAACGAATGTAAATGCGACATTTCCTTGCTAGGAAATAGCGTTTGCACATGTCTACGCATCGTAGCAATAGAGTTCTAATGCTACTTAAATCGCGATATCGCATCTCAGTTATATGTTTCGTGATAAGATATAATATTCATTGCGAAGTGTCATGTATACCTCGTATTCACTTCAAACGAATGTAAATGCGACTATTCCTTGCTAAGGAATAGCGTTTGCAGATGCCTACGGATCGTAGCAATAGAGCTCTAATGCTTCTTAGATCGCGATATCGCATCCCATTTCTATGCTTCGTGATAAGATATAATATTCAATGCGAAGTGTCATGTATACCTCGTACTCACTTCAAAAGAATGTAAATGCGACACTTCCTTGCTAGGAAATTGCGTTTGCAGATTTCTACGTATCGTGGCAATAGAGATCTAATGCATCTTAGAACGAGATGTCGCATCTCGTTTCTCTGTTTCATGATAAGATATAACATTCATTGCGAAGTGTCATGTAGACATCGTATTCACTTCAAATGAATGTAAATGCGACACTTCCTTGCTAGGAAATAGCGTTTGCATATGCCTTCGTATCGTAGCAACAGCGTCCTGACACTTCTTAAAACGGGATATCGCATCTCATTCCTATGTTTCATGACAAGATATAATATTCATTGCGAAGTGTAATGTGTTCCTCGTATTCACTTCAAATAATTGTAAATGCGACACTTCCTTACTAGGAAATAGCGACAGCAGATGTCTCCGTATCGAAGCAATAGAGTTCTAATGCTTCTTAAATCGCGATATCGCATCTCATTTCTATGTTTCATGATAAGATATAATATTCATTGCGAAGTTTCACTTGTACCTCGTATTCACTTCAAAGGAATGTAAATGCCACACTTTCTTGCTAGGAAATAGCGTTTTCAGGTGTCTACGTATGGAAGCAGTACAGCTCTAATGGTTTTTAAAACGCGATATCGCATCCCATTCCTATGATTCATGATATGATATAATATTCACTGCGAAGTGTTACGTATACCTGGTCCACTCTTCAAAAGAATGTAAATGACACACTTGCTTGCTAGGAAATAGCGTTTCCGGATCTCTACGTATCGAAGCAATAGAGTTGTAATGCTTCTTAATTCCCGTAATCGCATCGCAGTTCTATGTTTCATGATAAGATGTAATATTCATTGCGAAGTGTTGTGTATACCTCGTCAGAACTTCAAAAGTATGCAAATGCCACTCTACCTAGCTAGGAAATGCGTTTCCAGATGTCTACGTACCGAAGCAATAGAGTTCTAATGCTGCATTAAACGCGATATCGCATCACATACTATGTTTCAAGATAAGATATAGTATTCATTGCGAAGTGTTACGTATACCTGGTCTACACTTCAAAAGAATATAAATGCCACACATCCTTGCTAGAAAATGCGATTCCAGATATATACGTATCGAAGCAATAAAGTTCTAATGCTTCTTAAAACGCGATATCGTCTCGCTGTTCTATGCTTCATGATAAGATATAATATACAATGCGAAGTGTTAAGTATAACTCGTCTACATTTCTAAAGAATGTAAACACCACACTTCCTTGCCAGGAAATGCGTTTCCAGATGTCTACGTATCGAAGCAATGGAGTTCTAATGCTTCTTAAAACACGATATCGCATCGCACTTCCATGTTTCATGATAAGATATAAAATTCATTGCGATTTGTTATATATACCTCGTCTACATTTCAAAAGAATGTAAACGCCACACTTCCTTGCCTCGAAATGCGTTTCCAGATGACTACGTATTGAAGAATCGGAGTTCTAATCCTTCTTAAAACCCGATATCGCTTCTCATTTCTATGTTTCATGATATGATATAATCATCATTGGGAAGTGTTATGTATACCTCGTCTCCCCTTCAAGAGAATGTAAATGCCGCACTTCCGTGCTAGGAAATAGTGATTCCCGATGTCTACGTATCGAATCAATAGAGATGTAATGCTCTTTAAATCGCGATATCACAATCTCAATTCTATGTTTCATGATATGATATAATATTCATTGCGAAGTGTCATGTATACCTAGTATTCACTTCAAAAGAATGTAAATGCGACGATTCCATCCTAGGAAATAGCGTTTGCAGATGTCTACGTATCGTAGCAAAAGAGTCCTAATGCTTCCTAAATCGAGATGTCACATTTCATTTTTATGTTTGGTGATAAGATATAATATTCATTGCGAAGTGTCATGTATACCTCGTATTCGCTTCAAACGAATGTAAATGCGACTATTCCTTGCTAAGGAATAGCGTTTGCAGATGCCTACGGATCGTAGCAATAGAGCTCTAAAGCTTCTTAGATCGCGATATCGCATCTCATTTCTATGTATCGTGATAAGTAGTATAATATTCATTCCGAAGTGTCATGTATACCTCGAATTCACTTCAAAAGAATGTAAATGCGAATCTTCCTTGCTAGGAAGTAGCGTTTGCAGATGTCTATGTATCGTAGCAATAGAGCTCGAATGCTTCTCAAAACGCGATATCGCATCTCGTTTCTATGCTTCGTGATAAGATATAATATTCATTGCGAAGTGTCATGTATACCTCGTATTCACTTCAAAAGAATGTAAGTGCGACACTGCCATGCTAGGAAATAGCGTTTGCAGATGTCTCCCCGTCGAGGCCATAGAGTTTTAATGCTTCTCACAACGCGATATCGCATAGCTCTTCTATGTTTCATTATAAGATATAATATTCATTGCAAAGTATCATGTATACCTCGTGTTCACTACAAAAGAACGTAAATGTGACACTTCCATGCTAGGAAATAGCGTCTGCAGATGTCTACGCGTCGAGGCAATAGAGTTCTAATGCTTCTTAACACGCGATATCGTACCTCACTTCTATGTTTCACGATAAGATACAATATTCATTGCGAAGTGTCATGTATACCTCGTATTCACTTCAAAAGTATGTAAAAGCGAGACTTCCATGCTAGGAAATAGCGTTTGCAGATGTCTCCGCATCGAGGCCATAGAGTTCTAATGCTTCTGAAGACGCGATATCGCATCTCTCTTCTATGTTTCATGATAAGATATAATATTCATTACGAAGTGTCATGTGTACCTCGTATTCACTTCAAAAGAATGTAAATGCGACTGTTGCTTGCTAGGAAATAGCGTTTGCAGATGTCTACGTATCGTAGCAATAGAGTTCTAATGCTACTTAAATCGCGATATCGCATCTCATTTATATGTCTCGTGATAAGATATAATATTCATTGCAAAGTGTCATGTAAACCTCCTTATTCACTTCAAGAGAATGTAAATGCGACTATTCCTTGCTAGGAAATAGCGTTTGCAGATGCCTACGTATCGTAGCAATAGAGTTGTAGTGCTTCTCAAAACGCGATATCGCATCTCATTTCTATGCTTCATGATAAGATACAATATTCATTGCGAAGTGTCATCTATACCTCGTATTCACTCCAAACGAATGTAAATGCGACATTACCTTGCTAGGAAATAGCGTATTCAGATGTCTGCGTATCGTAGCAATAGATTTCTATTGCTACACAAATCGCGATTTCGCATCTCATTTCTATGTTTCGTGATAAGATATAATATTCATTGCGAAGTGTAATGTATACCTCGTATTCACTTCATAAAAATGTAAATGCGACTATTGCTTGCTAGGATATAGCGTTTGCACATATCTACGTATCGAAGCAATATAGTTCTTAATGCTACTTAAGTCCGCGATATCGCATCTCATTTCTATGTTTCGTGATAAGATGTAATATTCATTGCGAGTGTCATGTACGCCTCGTATTCACTTCAAAAGAATGAAAATACGACACTTCCATGCTAGGAAATAGCGTCTGCCGATGTCTACGCCGTCGAGGCAATAGAGTTCTAATGCTTCTTAATACGCGATATCGCATCTCTCTTCTATGTTTCATGATAGGATATAATATCATTACGAAGTGTCATGTGTACCTCGTATTCACTTCAAAGAATGTAAATGCGGACTGTTGCTTGCTAGGTAATAGCGTTTGCAGATGTCAACGTATCGTAGCATAGAGTTCTAATGCTACTTAAATCGCGATATCGCATCTCATTTCTGTGTTTCGTGATAAGATATAATATCATTGCGAAGTGTCATGTATACCTCGAATTCACTTCAAAAGAATCTAAATGCGACATTTCCATGCTAGGAAATAGCCCTTGCAGATATTCTCCGCATTGAGGCAATAGAGTCCTAATGCTTCTTAAAACGAGATGTCGCATTTCATTTCTATGTTCGTGATAATATATAATATTCATTGCGAAGTGCCATGTGTACCTCGTATTCATTTCAAAAGAATGTAAATGCGACTATTGCTTGCTAGGAAATAGAGTTTGCAGATATCTCCGCATCGAGGCCATAGAATTATAATGCTTCTGAAACGCGGTATCGCATCTCTCTTCTATGTTTCATGAAAAGATATAATATCCATTGCGAAGTGTAATGTATACCTCGTATTCTCTCCAAGCAAATGTAAATGCGACACTTCCTTGCTAGGAAATGGCGTTTTCAGATGTCTACGTACGGAGCAATGAAGTTCTAATGCTTCTCAAAACGCGATATCGCATCTCATTTCTATGCTTCACGATAAGATATAATATCATTGCGAAGTGTCATGTATACCACGTATTCACTTCAAAAGAATGTAAATGCGAATCTTCCTTGCTAGGAAGTAGCGCTTGCAGATGTCTACGTTTCGAAGCAATAGTGTTCTAATGCTTCTCAAAACGCGATTATCGCATCTCATTTCTATGCTTCATGATAAGATATAATATTCATTGCGAAGTGTCATGTATACCTCGTATTCACTTCAAAAAGAATGTAAATGCGACACTTCCATGCTAGGCAAATAGCGTCTGCAGATGTCTACGCGTCGAAGGCAATAAGGTTCTAATGCTTCTTAAAACGCGATATCGCATCTCAATTCTATGATTCATGATGTGATATAATATTCATTGCGAAGTGTCATGTATACCTCGTATTCACTTCAAAAGAATGTAATGCGACTATTCCTTGCTAGGAAATAGCGCTCTGCAGATGCCTACGTATCGTAGCAATAGAGTTCTAATGCATGCTTATGTCGCGATATCGCATCTCATTTCTATGTTTCGTGATAACTTATAATATTCATTCCGCAGTGTCATGTAAACCTCGTATTCACTTCAAAAGAATGTAAACTCGACTATTCCTTGCTAGGGAAATAGCGTTTGAACATGTCTACGTATCGTAGAAATAATTTCTAATGCTACTTAAATCGCGATATGACACTTCATTTATATGTTTCGTGATAAGATATAATATTCATTGCGAAGTGTCATGAATACCTCGTATTCACTTCAGAACAATGTAAGTGCGACACTTCCATGCTAGGAAATAGCGTTTGCAGATTTCTCCGCATCGATGCGATAGAGTTCTAATGCTTCTTAGAACGCGATATCGCATTTCTCTTCTATGTTTCATGATAAGATATAATGTTCTTGCGAAGTGTCATGTATACATCGTATTCACTTTAAAAGAATCTAAATGCGACATTTCCATGCTAGGAAATAGCCCTTGCAGATATCTCCGCATTGAGGCAATAGAGTCCTAATGCTTCTTAAAACGAGATGTCGCATTTCATTCTATGTTTCGTGATAATATATAATATTCATTGCGAAGTGCCATGTGTACCTCGTATTCATTTCAAAAGAATGTAAATGCGACTATTGCTTGCTAGGAAATAGAGTTTGCAGATATCTCCGCATCGAGGCCATAGAATTCTAATGCTTCTGAAAACGCGGTATCGCATCTCTCTTCTATGTTCATGATAGGATATAATATTCATTACGAAGTGTCATGTGTACCTCGTATTCACTTCAAAAGAATGTAAATGCGACTGTTGCTTGCTAGGAATAGCGTTTGCAGATGTCTGCGTATCGTAGCAATAGAGTTCTAATGCTACTTAAATCGCGATATCGCATCTCATTTACATGTTTCGAGTTAAGATATAATATTCATTGCGAAGTGTCATGTAAACCTCCTTATTCACTTCAAAAGAATGTAAATGCGACATTTCCTTGCTAGGAAATAGCGTATTCAGATGTCTACGTATCGTAGCAATAGATTTCTATTGCTACACAAATCGCGATTTCGCATCTCATTTCTATGTTTCCTGATAAGATATAATATTCATTGCGAAGTGTAATGTATACCTCGTATTCACTTCAAAAGAATGTAAATGCGACTATTGCTTGCTAGGAAATTGCGTTTGCAGATGTCTCCGCATCGAGCCATAGAGTTCTAATGCTTCTTTAAACGCGATATCGCATCTCTCTTCTATGTTTCATGATAAGATATAATATTCATTGCGAAGTGTCATGTATACCTCGTATTCACTTCAAAAGAATGTAAGTACGACTATACCTTGCTAGGAAAATAGCGTTTGCAGATGTCAACGTATCGTAGCAATAGGGTTCTAATGCTACTTAAATCGCGATATCGCATCTCATTTCTGTGTTTCGTGATAGATGTAATATTCATTGCGAAGTGTCATGTACACCTCGTATTCACCTCAAAGGAATGTAAATGCGACACTTCCATGTTAGGAAATAGCGTCTGCAGATGTCTACTCGTCGGAGGCAATAGAGTTCTAATGTTTCTTAAACGCGATATCGTACCTCACTTCTATGCTTCATGATAAGATAAATATTCATTGCGAAGTGTCATGTATACCTCGCATTCACTTCAAAAGAATGTAAATGCGACACTTCCATGCTAGGAAATAGCGTTTGCAAGATGTCTACGTATCGTGCAATAGAGTTCTAATGCTTCTTAAAACGCGATTTCGCATCTCACTTCTATGATTCACGATAAGATATAATATTCATTCCGAGGTGTCATGTTTACCTCGAATTCACTTCGAAATAATGTAAATGCGACACTTCCATGCAAGGAAATAGCGTTTGCAAATATCTCCCCATCGATGCAATAGTGTTATAATGCTTCTTAAAACGCGCTATCGCATCTCACTTCTATGTTACATGATAAGATATAATGTTCATTGCGAAGTGTCATGTATACCTCGTATTCACTTCAAAAGAATGTAAATGCGCATCTTCCTTGCTAGGAAATAGCGTTTGCAGATGTCTATGTATCGTAGCAATACAGTACTAATGCTTCTCAAAAGGCGATATCGCATCTCATTCCTATGCTTCGTGATAAGATATAATATTCATTGCGAGGTGTCATGTACACCTCGTATTCACCACAAAAGGATGTGAATGCGACACATCCATGCTAGGAAATTGCTGCAGATGTCTACGCGTCGAGGCAATAGAGTTCTAATGCTTCTTAAAACGCGATATCGCATCTCACTTTTATGTTTCATGATAAGATAAAATTTTCATTGCGAAGTGTCATGTATACCTCGTATTCACTTCAAAAGAATGTAACTGCGACTCTTCCATGCTAGGAAATAGCGTTTAAAGATGTCTCCGCATCGAGGTCATAGAGTTTTAATGGCTTCTTACAAAGGCGATATCGCATCTCTCTTCTATGTTTCATGATAAGATATAATATTCATTGCGAAGTGTCATGTATTCCTCGTATTCACTTCAAAAGAATGTAAATGCGACTATTGCTTGCTAGGAAATAGCGTTTGCAGATGTCTACGTATCGTAGCAATAGAGTTCTAATGCTACTTAAAACTCGATATCGCATCTCTCTTCTATGGTTCGTGATAAGATATAATGTTCTTTGCGAAGTGTCATGTTACCTCGCAAACACTCCAAACGATTGTAAATGCGACACTTCCTTGCTAGGAAATAGCGTATTCAGATGTCCACGTATCGTGGCAAAAGAGTTCTAATGCTACTTAAATCGCGATATCGCAACTCATTTCTACGTTTCGTGATAAGATATAATATTCATTGCGAAGTGTCATATACACCTCGTATTCACTTCTAAAGAATGTAAATGCGACACTTCGATGCTAGGAAATAGCGTCTGCAGATGTCTCCGCATCGAGGCCATAGAGTTCTAATGCTTCTTAGAACGCGATATCGAATCTCTCTTCTATGTTTCATGAAAAGATATAATATCCATTACGAAGTGTAATGTATACCTCGTATTCTCTCCAAACAAATGTAAATGCGACACTTCCTTGCTAGGAAATGGCGTTTTCAGATGTCTACGTATCGGAGCAATAAAGTTCTAATGCTTCTCAAAACGCGATATCGCATCTCATTTCTATGCTTCGTGATAAGATATAATATTCAATGCGAAGTGTCATGTATACCTCGTATTCACTTCAAAAGAATGTTAATGCGACGTTTCCATCCTTGGGAATATCGTTTGCAGATGACTACTTATCGCAGCAAAAGTGTCCTAATGCTTCTTAAAACGAGATGTCGCATTTCATTTCTATGTTTCGTGATAAGGTATAATATTCATTGCGAAATGTCATGTAGGCATCGTATTCACTTCAAATGAATGTAAATGCGACGCTTCCTTGCTAGGAAATAGCGTTTGCATATGTCTTCGTATCGTAGCAATAGACATCTTGTGCTTCTTAAAACGCGATATTGCATCTCACTCCTATCTTTCATGATAAGGTATAATATTCATTGCGAAGTGTCATGTATACCTGGTACTCACTTCAAAAGAATGTAAATGCGACGATTCCATCCTAGGAAATAGCGTTTGCAGATGTCTACGTATCGTAGCAAAAGAGTCCCAATGCTTCTTAAAACGAGATGTCACATTTCATTTCTATGTTTGGTGATAAGATATAATATTCAATGCGAAGTGTCATGTATACCTCGTACTCACTTCAAAAGAATGTAAATGCGACACTTCCTTGCTAGGAAATAGCGTTTGCAGATGTCTACGTATCGTGGCAATAGAGATTTAATGCATCTTAGAACGAGATGTCGCATCTCGTTTTTCTGTTTCATGATAAGATATAACATTCTTTGCGAAGTGTCATGTAGACATCGTATTCACTTCAAATGAATGTAAATGCGACACTTCCTTGCTAGGAACAAGCGTTTGCAGATGTCTACGTATAGTAGCAATAGAGTTCTAATGCTACTTAAATCGCGATATCGCATCTCATTTCTGTGTCTCGTGATAAGATGTAATATTCATTGCGAAGTGTCATGTACACCTCGTATTCACATCAAAAGAATGTAAATGCGACTATTGCTTGCTAGGAAATAACGTTTGCAGATGTCTACGTATCGTAGCAATAGAGTTCTAATGCTTCTTAAAACGCGATATCGCATCTCACTTCTATGTTTCAGGATAAGATATAATATTCATTGCGAAGTGTCATGTATACCTCCTATTCAATACAAAAGAATGTAAATGCGACTATTCCTTGCTAGGAAAATCGTTTGCAGATGTCACCGTATCGTAGCAATAGAGTTCTAATGCTACTTAAATCGCGATATCGCATCTCATATCTGTGTTTCGTGATAAGATATAATATTCATTGCGAAGTGTCATGTATACCTCGAATTCACTTCAAAAGAATCTAAATGCGACATTTCCATGCTAGGACATAGCCCTTGCAGATATCTCCGCATTGAGGCAATAGAGTCCTAATGCTTCTTAAAACGAGATGTCGCATTTCATTTCTATGTTTCGTGATAATATATAATATTCATTGCGAAGTGCCATGTGTACCTCGTATTCATTTCAAAAGAATGTAAATGCGACTATTGCTTGCTAGGAAATAGCGTTTGCAGATATCTCCGCATCGAGGCCATAGAATTTTAATGCTTCTGAAAACGCGATATCGCATCTCTCTTCTATGTTTCATGATAGGATATAATATTCATTACGAAGTGTCATGTGTACCTCGTATTCACTTCAAAAGAATGTAAATGCGACTGTTGCTTGCTAGGAAATAGCGTTTGCAGATGTCTGCGTATCGTAGCAATAGAGTTCTAATGCTACTTAAGTCGCGATATCGCATCTCATTTACATGTTTCGACTTAAGAAATAATATTCATTGCGAAGTGTCATGCATACCTCGTATTCACTTCAAAAGAATGTAAATGCGACTATACCTTGCTAGGAAATAGCGTTTGCAGATGTCAACGTATCGTAGCAATAGGGTTCTAATGCTACTTAAATCGCGATATCGCATCTCATTTCTGTGTTTCGTGATAAGATGTAATATTCATTGCGAAGTGTCATGTACACCTCGTATTCACTTCAAAGGAATGTAAATGCGACACTTCCATGTTAGGAAATAGCGTCTGCAGATGTCTACTCGTCGAGGCAATAGAGTTCTAATGCTTCTTAAAACGCGATATCGCATCTCACTTCTATGATTCACGATAAGATATAATATTCATTGCGGAGTGTCATGTATACCTCGTATTCACTTCAAAAGAATGAAAATGCGACTATTCCTTGCTATGGCATAGCGTTTGCAGATGCCTACGTATCGTAGCAATAGGGTTCTAATGCTTCTTAGATCGCTATATCGCATCTCATTTCTATGTTTCGTGATAAGATATAATGTTCATTGCGAAGTGTCATGTATACCTCGTATTCACTTCAAGAGAATATAAATGCGAATCTCCCTTGCTAGGAAATAGCGTTTGCAGATGCCTTCGTATCGTAGCAATAGAGTTCTAATGCTTCTTAGATCGCGATATCTCACCTCATTTCTATGTTTCGTGATAAGATATAATATTCATTGCGAAGTGTCACGTACACCTCGTATTCACTACAAAAGGATGTAAATGCGACACATCCATGCTAGGAAATTGCGTCTGCAGATATCTCCACATCGAGGCAATAGGTTTCTAATGCTTCTTAAGACGCGATATCGCATCTCACTTATATGTTACATGATAAGATATAATGTTCATTGTGAACTGTCATGTATACCTCGTATTCACTCCAAAAGAATGTAAATGAGAATCATCCTTGCTAGGAAATAGCGTTTGCAGATGTCTACGTTTCGTAGCAACAGTGTTCTAATGCTTCTCAAAACGCGATAACGCATCTCATTCCTATGCTTCATGATAAGATATAATATTCATTCCGAAGTGTCTTGCATACCTCGAATTCCCTTCAAAAGAATGTAAATGCGACACTTGCATGCTAGGAAATAGCGTTTGCAGATATCTGAGCATCGAGGCAATAGGGATCTAATGCTTCTTAAAACGCGATATCGCATCTCTCTACTATGTTACATCATAAGATATAATTTTCATTGCGAAGTGTAATGTATACCTCGTATTCACTTCAAAAGAATGTAAATGCGACTATTCCTTGCTAGGAAATAGCGTGGTCAGATGTCTACGTATCGTAGCAATAGAGTTCTAATGCTACTTAAATCGCGATATCGCTTCTCATTTCTATGTTTCGTGATAAGATATAATATTCATTGCGAAGTGTCATGAATACCTCGTATTCACTTCCAAAGAATGTAACTGCGACTATTGCTTGCTAGGAAATAGCGTTTGCAGATGTCTCCGCATCGAGGCCATAGAGTTCTAATGCTGCTTGAAACGCGATATCGCATCTCTCTCCTATGTTTCATGATAAGATATAATATTCATTGCGAAGTGTCATGTATACCTCGTACTCACTTCAAAAGAATGTAAATGCGACACTTCCTTGCTAGGAAATAGCGTTTGTAGATGTCTACGTATCGTTGCAATAGGGTTCTAATGCTTCTAAAAACGGGAAATCGCATCTCATTTCTATGATTCATGATAAGATATAACATTCATTGCGAAGTGTCATGTAGACATCGTATTCACTTCAAAAGAAAGTAAATGCGGCACAACCATGCTAGGAAATAGCGTTTGCATATGTCTACGTATCGTAGCAACAGAGTTCTAACGCTTCATAAAACTCGATATCGCAACTCATTTCTATGTTTCATGACAAGATATAAGATTCATTGCGAAGAGTCATGTATATCTCGTATTCACCACAAAAGAATGTAAATGCGACACTTCCTCTCTAGGAAATTACGTTTCCAGATGTCTACTTATCGAAGCAATAGAGTTCTAATGCTTCTTAAAATGCGATACGCATCTCATTTCTATGTTTCATGATAAGATATAATCTTCATTGCGAAGTGTCATGTATACCTCGTCTACAGTTCAAAAGATTGGGGGGGGGGGGGGGGGGGAGGTTCTACCATCGTGTATTTCACGCTCCTCGCAAATACAGCTATCGCGATGGTCCGTGTCGCGCTTCTCGCATGGGTGGTGATCTGCGGGCTAGTCTAACCGAAGCAGGGGGGGGGGGGGGTGAGCGAGCCTTGTGACTTCACCACGTCACAGTACGTACAAATTTGCGATTAAGTAGCTATGTGTTCAAATTCAATTCCGAATAATGCACTAAAAAGCATCCCAGATAACAAACGGCTAGATGGTAGCGACACCATGCCGGCACTATATTGCCACTTCCGAGGAGTGTCAGCTGATTCGTAGTCATCTGTGACCGGATTCGTTGACTAAAATGTCAGAACGTGTTACCAGCACGTTTTAGACAAGCGAATCGCGCAGAACCTGCACCATGGTGACACGCGTATCATCGCTCCATTCATGAATCTCCTCAGCAATGACGCAGGATCACATTTGGCAATGGGGAACCTGTGCTTTCATACAAATTAGAACCGTTAGATGTCAGTAGATGTTCAGCATATGAGTATTGATAGACATTTTGATGGTCGTTTTCCTATATTTATAGTTATTGAGCGAGTCGTATGTATTTCATTCAATCCATCATAGACTAAAAATATTATTTATAAAAAAAATATTACTTATAAAATAAAAATTCATGCTGTTGCGTCCCTAACTTCGCCTTGTGTAGTTTTTGAAATAACATGCTGTCATTGTATTTAATGTAACCCCCAATTGCATGAATTTGTATCAATAAATTGAAGAAAATATATATAAAATAAGTGTATATATTTTTATGACAAAGTAATTATCGACTTTATGGAAAAAATCGCCCTATCGAGCTAGTTTATAGAAAATAATAAAATCGAGTTCTTATATCTTTGTTTTGTGCCGGTGTATCTATATTGGAATCAAAATAAATAAATTGCACAGTTTAGTCATTTTTCATGTTTGCTTATTATTTTTATGGAAACAGCTTCCCCATTAGTAAATGTCAGCCTACGCCACAACCACGCGTGTAGCTATGGTGAGCTGATAGTGTCATTGTCACGGCCGTGTAGCCCGTGTGCTATATCTCGGTGCTTTAATAGTGCCGTGATACGAATGCCGCCCCAGTACTAACAGTATGCCATTTCGAAAGCTGAGTAGGAGCACTTTGTTAGCACAGTTCTGTCACGGAATTCGTTCCATCCGTTGTCATTGGCGTGCCAATCGCTGGCTGTTTGGGATATTGTAGTGCATGAGGCAGACTCGTTCCTTATCATCGCCAAGGAGATGGATTTTCACTCCTCCCTTTTTGAATTTTTTAAATTATTGTTTGGAATTTTTGCCGTTTCTGTATCTCTATGACCGCATTGTGGATTCAACTTATGTACGATCTTTTTGGTCTTCATCTTTTGTTACAGGTAAAATTATATATGTGATGCACGTTTGTTATGTAATGCTCCGATTTGTAAGCCTCAGATACTTTTATTCTTTGGTAAAGCAACTTATTCGATTAATATATATTTATTAGACATAGATATAAACAATTAGAAAAATGTTATTAAAACGCTATTAAATATGTTGTTGCAATTATATATTTAAGGTCTGAAGATGTAGATGCAATTAATGTCCGATATTTTACGTGATCCAATCGACGTATCAAGTGAGGCTATGAAATATAAAAATCTTTTACTATTCTTCGACCCCTTTACATGTTACATGAATGATAAGTTCTGCAAGACAAGAAGCCTGAATTAGTGAGATATCTAGGAACATAAGTAATTTGTAAGTAACACATCTTTTCTCTTTGAAATATTTGCCTTTGCATAGAATAGAACGTATAGATATAATTGCCTGTTTTGTATCCATTTCGGTCCAATTCTATTATAGCCTTTGAGCAGAAGTAATATTGATGATACTTGATTTTTGCAATAGTTCTTTAATTAACAGATTTTATTAACCTAGAATCATCATTTGACGGATGTATCAATCTACTTTGTAGCTCCATCAGTTTCTTTTTCTGCTCGCTACTTTCCATTTTCAGTTCCGTATACTTATCCTTTATCACCATCATATATGTTGCGTAAAATTACAATAACCTTTTGTCCTCAAATTTTGCGGATATTTCAAATAAATTTCCTTTGATTAAATAAACGGAAATTAAAAAACAGTGGCACGTACCATTTCTTGGAAACGTTGTATCGTAATTTGCATCTGACTGTTTTGAAAGGCACGCACTTTACTTAACGTTTGCAATGATTCGGTTGGCGAAGTAAAGTAATATTCTACTTTCGAAATTATTGGCTCTTGTAATTCTAAGGCAAATATCTGTCGACATCGTGAACATTGTTTTTTGGCAAAATTCCAGAAAAACAAATATACTATAAGTAAAATAATAAACATCATAATATTAAATTTAACTCTGTTCATCGTTGCCTTGTTGGACACATCCATAACTATATACAGGGTGGGGCAGTAGTAATTAGCACCTCAGATATCCACGAAACTATAAGTTTCATAGAAGTTTTTGCTAATATAAAATTGCATAGTACAAAGGGGCCATCCGTTGATGAAAATAGTTTTTTAAAATGAATTGGTATGTCCATTCTTCCGTACTACGATAGAGCATTTTAAAGCAAGTTTAACGATCTGTAACATGAAGGCATTGAAGGTTACAAAAAGTAAAGAAAGGCGATAATACTCACGGTTTTGATAGTAAATGAAACATACGTATTGTAAACAGTGGTGGAAGGAGTAATACTTACCGTTTACTTCACTGTGAATAAATACTTTTCGAAGGGCATTTCAATAGTTTGCAGCATAAGTTAAACATGATAAGATTAGTATTGAAAAATCGGTTCGAATACGTTTGGTTAGGCTGTTCTTTGTGCCGTTCATTTAATAAGTACTGAGCTGCGGATTCCTGAGGACAGCTCACAAAATTGTTGACCTATGGAAGATTATCATTGCGAATTTGAATCAAAAGGTAATTAAATTCCATTAGATTGTAAACAGATCTCAATGTTTCATTTTAGATAGTAAGATTAAATACTCTTTACAAAACTACAAGAATGGATACATACCTTTCTGTTATTATTATTTCATATAGAATTATAATTGCAATTATATAGTTCATTACGATAAAAAATATTTCTCAGAAAATTCTAAATATTAAATAAAAGAATCAAGTTAAACATTTTTAATAATTACGAATATGAAAAATACTTGAACATTCCAATAGAAAGATGTCTAAACAGGAGCTAGAAAAGTCAAACATTCGATTTCAATTCCAGAATTCATCTATAAGAGGTAAAATGTTTCGAAAGCTTTAATTACAGTCTTTAATGCAAGCAGTTGGGCAGAATTTCAATTTTTAAGAAAATTGATGAAAGTCAACCATTTTGAAGTGGTCAGAATCTTTGTCGTTTGAGCAATAAGTGAATAAGAAATAACTGCATAAATTCCAGGCTTAAAAACTTATGGATTAAATCCTATGCAGGACTCGTTTATGAGCGAGTTACTAAATAATAATCCACACTAAGTAATCATTTTAAAACTTAAACGATTACATCTCGCGAACTTTCAAAGATATCAGAAGCGTGAAAAGTATGTGGTTTATCAAAATCTCTTCTAAAAGAACGGACGAAGCCAATAGAAATCTTTGTTGAAGTAAGCAAGTTATAAAGTTCTAAGCAACGCGATGGCCCTTATCTGCCTATGTTTCATAGCAAGTAAGTTCTGAATTTCTATGAAATCCGATGGAATTTCTCACTACTAACGTTTCAAAGTAAGTTCTCGAATTCTCAGTTCTACGTTTAAAACTATGTGTGTTCAATATATCTATGTAAAGTGATGGTTCCTATTAGTTGTGACGGAAACCTATATATAGTAAGTCAGGAAGCTAGAAGGGGTT
Organism: Xylocopa sonorina; assembly: GCF_050948175.1. NCBI lineage: Eukaryota > Metazoa > Arthropoda > Insecta > Hymenoptera > Apidae > Xylocopa > Xylocopa sonorina. Next base: position 578,152 of record NW_027490237.1, read on the forward strand.
AATTATCTAAATGCTTTAAGGTGTAAAACGTACTTTAATCTAAAGCGATCTATCGTTCCACGGTATCCGCTCACGTACAACTTTTCTTGGGCGCCAGCTGCTCAGAAAGTAGCAAAGGGATAGACTACACGACCCCGGGAACCCTGGGGCGGAACAACCCTTGAAACTTCGAAATCCTCCTCCTCTCGACTACGCCTAGCCAAGTACACACACTCAGGTCGCGAGATACTGAAGTCACGGCATGTTTATTTATGGTCTCGACGTGGGTTTAACTAAGAAGGGCTACGGGAAACTACGCAACACGCCGCAAATTACCGGGTATCATAACTCGCTTCACGATATAAGATACAATATACAATATGCGACACAAGAAATGGGACGCTTAAGCGAATAAGGTCTCACGATCTCTTCTTCAGGTTCCTTGAATTCGCTGGTGGTCCTCGGGTCTCCTGCATCCTCCTCAGGGCTCCTTGGTGGAGTGGGCTGTAGGCTTCGGTATTGTTCGAGTCCATCGATAAGTGGATTTCGGCGATTTACTCTTCTCGCCCTCTTGGGTGTCCCCTGAGGGGAACCTCCTGATCATTAAAATTGCGTAGCGCCTCGCGCGCCGCGCTCCCATGGCCCACCTGCAGGGCCGCTGGACTTTTGACTCCTCTTTAGGGGGTTAAGGATGGTTGAGGACCTTCTCACATCCCAGAGCATTATAAAGCACAAAAGCAGATAAGCATAATGCGATGCATAGAGCTTTACAACCTTCTAACTTACTTTGAACTGTTTATATGGAATGCAATATTGAGGTGCATGAAGCATGACAAATTAAATGCTTCGGCACCTGGACATCTAGAAACGCTATCCCCGGGCAGGAAAGTATAGGCTTCACACTCAATTCATATGCAGAAGCAGATAAACATAACGCGATGCTATGAATATTACATCTTATCATGAAATATAGAAGTAAAATGCGCAGCCGCGTTTTACGAAGCATTAGAACTCAATTGCTTCTACATGTAGACATCTGGAAACGATATTTCCTAGCAAGGACATGTGATATTTACATTCTTTTGAAGTGTAGATTAGGTATACATAACACTTCGCTATAAATAGTATATCATATCATGAAACATAGAAATGAGGTGCGTTATCGCGTTTTAAGAAGCAATAGATCTCTATTGCTTCGATTCGTAGATATTTGGAAAACCATTTCCTAGCTAGGATGTGTGACATTTACATTCTTTTGACGTGTAGACGAGGTATACATAACACTTTGCAATGAATATTACACCTTATCACGAAACATTGAAATGAGATTCGATATCGCGTTTTAAGAAGCATTAGATCCGAATTGCTTCCATACGTAGACTTCTGGAAACGCTATTTTCTAGCAGGGAAGTGTGACATTTACTTTCTTTTGAAGTGTAGACGAGGTATACATAACACTTCGCAATGAATATTATATCTTATCATGAAACATAGAAATGAGATGCGATATCGCGTTTTAAGAAGCATAAGAACTCTATTGCTTCGATACGTAGACATCTGGAAACGCATTTCCTAGCAAGGAAGTGTAACATTTACTTTCTCTTGAAGTGTAGACGAGGTATACATAACACTTCGCAATGAATATTATATCTTATCATGAAACATAGAAATGAGATGCGATATCGCGTTTTAAGAAGCATAAGAACTCTATTGCTTCGATACGTAGACATCTGGAAACGCATTTCCTAGCAAGGAAGTGTGGTATTTACATTCTTTTGAAGTGCAGACGTGGTATACATTACACTTTGCCATGACTATTATATCTTATCATGAAACATAGAATTGAGATGCGATATCGCGATTTAAGTAGCATTAGAAATCTATTGCTACGATAAGTAGACATCTGAATACGCTATTTCCTAGCAAGGAAGTGTCCGCATTTACAATCGTTTGGAGTGAATACGAGGTATACATGACACTTCGCAATGAATATTATATCTTATCATGAAGCATAGAAATGTGAGGCGATAACGCGTTTTGAGAAGCACTACAACTCTATTGCTCTGATACGTAGGCATCTGCAAACTCTATTTCCTAGCAAGGAATAGTCGCATTTACATTCTTTTGAAGTGAATATGGGGCATACATGACACGTCGCAATGAATATTATATCTTATCACGAAACATATAAATGAGATGCGACATCGCGATTTAAGTAGCATTAGACCTCTACTGCTACGATACGTAGACATCTGCAAACGCTATTTCCTAGCAAGGAATAGTCGCATTTACATTCGTTTGGAGTGAATACGAGGTATACATGACACTTCGCAATGAATATTATATCTTATCATGAAGCATAGAAATGAGATGCGATATCGCGTTTTGAGGAGCACTACAACTCTATTGCTCCGATACGTAGGCATCTGCAAACGCTATTTCCTAGCAAGGAATAGTCGCATTTACACTCTTCTGAAGTGAATACGAGGAGTACATGACACATCGCAATGAATATTATATCTTATCACGAAACATAGGAATGAGATGCGATATCGCGATTTAAGTTGCATTAGAATTCTATTGCTACGATACCTAGACATCTGAATAAGCAACTTCCTAGGAAGGAAGTGTCGCATTTACATTCGTTTGGAGAGAATACGAGGTATACATGACACTTCGCAATGAATATTATATCTTATCACGAATCATAGAAATGAAATGCGACATCTCGTTTTAAGAAGCATTAGGACTCTTTTGCTATCGATACGTAGACATCTGCAAAGGCTATCTCCTATGATGGAAACGTCGCATTTACATTCTTTTGAAGGGAATACGAGGTATACATGACACTTCGCAATGAGTGTTATATCTTATCACGAAACATATAAATGAGATGCGATATCGCGATTTAAGTAGCATTAGAATTCTATTGCTACGATATGTAGGCACCTGCAAACGCTATTTCCTAGAAAGCAATAGACGCATTTACATTTTTTTGAAGTGAATACGAGGTATACATGACACTTCGCAATGAATATTATATCTTATCATGAAATATAGAAATGAGATGCGATATCGCGATTTAAGTAGCATTAGGACCCTTTTGCTACGATAAGTAGACATATGCAAACGATATTCCCAAGGAAGGAAACGTCGCATTTACATTCTTATGAAGTGAATACGAGGTGTACATGACACTTCGCAATGAGTATTATATCTTATCACGAAATATAGAAAAGAGATGCGATATCGCGATTTAAGTAGCATTAGAAACCTATTGCTACGATACGTAGACATCTGAATACGCTATTTCCTAGCACGGAAACGTCGCACTTACATTCGTTTGGAGTGAATACGAGGTATACATGACACTTCGCAATGGATATTATATCTTATCACGAAACATAGAAATGAAATGCGACATTTCGTTTTAAGAAGCATTAGGACACTTTTGCTACGATACGTAGACATCTGCGAAGGCTATTTCTTAGGATGGAAACGTCGCATTTACATTCTTTTGAAGGGAATACGAGGTATACATGACACTTCGCAATGAGTGTTATATCTTATCACGAAACATATAAACGAGATGCGATATCGCGATTTAAGTAGCATTAGAATTCTATTGCTACGATATGTAGGCATCTGCAAACGCTATTTCCTAGCAAGGAGTAGTCGCATTTACATTCTTTTGAAGTGAATACGAGGTATACATGACACTTCGCAATGAATATTGTATCTTATCACGAAATATAGAAGAGAGATGCGATATCGCGATTTAAGTAGCATTAGAACTCTATTGCTACGATACGTTGACATCTGCGAACGCTATTTCCTAGCAAGGAATAGTTGCATTTTCATTCTTTTGAAGTGAATACGAGGTATACATGACACTTCACAATGAATATTATATCTTATCATGAAACATAGAAGAGGGATGCGATGTCGCGTATTCAGAAGCATTAGAACTCTATGGCCTCGATGCGGAGACATCTGCAAACGCTATTTCCTAGCATGGAGGTGTCGCACTTACGTTCTTTTGAAGTGAATACGAGATATACATGACACTTCGCAATGAATATTATATCCTATCATGAAACATAGGAGTGAGATGCGATATCGCGTTTTAAGATGCATTAGATCTCTATTGCCTCGACGCGTAGACATCTGCAGACGTTATTTCCTAGGATGGAAGAGTCGCATTTACATTCTTTTGAAGTGAATACGAGGTGTACATGACACTTCGCAATGAATATTACATCTTATCACGAAACATAGAAATGAGATGCGATATCACGACTTAAGCAGCATTAGATCTCTATTGCTACGATACGTAGACATCTGCAGACGCTATTTCCTGGCATGGAAGCGTCGCATTTACATTCTTTTGTAGTGAATGCGAGGTGTACATGACACTTCGCAATGAATATTATCTCTTATCACGAAATATAGAAATGAGATGCGATATCGCGATTTAAGTAGTATTAGAACTCTATTGCTACGATACGTAGGCATCTGCAAACGCTATTTCCTAGCAAGGAAGATTCGCATTTACAATCTTTTGAAGTGAATACGAGGTATACAGAACACTTCGCACTGAACATTATATCCTATCATGTGACATAGACGTGAGATGCGATATCGCGCTTTAAGAAGCACTGGAACCATATTGCCTCGATGCGAAGATATCTGCAAACGCTATTTCCTAGCATGGAAGTGTCGCATTTACATTCTTTTGAAGAGAATTCGAGGTATACATGACACTTCGGTATGAATATTCTAACTTATCACGAATCATAGTAATGAGATGCGATATCGCGATCTAAGAAGCATTAGAACTCTATTGCTACGATACGTAGGCATCTGCAAACGCTATTTACTAGCAAGGAGTTGTCGCATTTACATTCTTTTGAAGTGAGTACGAGGTATACATGACACTTCGCAATGAATATTATATCTAATCACGAAACACAGATATGAGATGCGATATCGCGATTTAAGTAGCATTAGAACTCTATTGCTACGATACGTAGACATCTGCAAACGCTATTTGCTAGCATGCAATAGTCGCATTTACATTCTTTTGAAGTGAATACGAGGGATGCTAGACACTTCGCAATGAATATTATATCTTATCAGGAAACATAGAGGAGAGATGCGATATCGCGTCTTAAGAAGCATTAGAACTCCATTGCTACGATACGTAGGCATCTGCAAACGCTTTTTCCTAGCAAGGAAGATTCGCAATTACATTCTTTTGAAGTGAATACGAGGTATACATGACACTTCGCAATGAATATTATATCTTATCATGAAGCATAGAAATGTGAGGCGATAACGCGTTTTGAGAAGCACTACAACTCTATTGCTCTGATACGTAGGCATCTGCAAACTCTATTTCCTAGCAAGGAATAGTCGCATTTACATTCTTTTGAAGTGAATATGGGGCATACATGACACGTCGCAATGAATATTATATCTTATCACGAAACATATAAATGAGATGCGACATCGCGATTTAAGTAGCATTAGACCTCTACTGCTACGATACGTAGACATCTGCAAACGCTATTTCCTAGCAAGGAATAGTCGCATTTACATTCGTTTGGAGTGAATACGAGGTATACATGACACTTCGCAATGAATATTATATCTTATCATGAAGCATAGAAATGAGATGCGATATCGCGTTTTGAGGAGCACTACAACTCTATTGCTCCGATACGTAGGCATCTGCAAACGCTATTTCCTAGCAAGGAATAGTCGCATTTACACTCTTCTGAAGTGAATACGAGGAGTACATGACACATCGCAATGAATATTATATCTTATCACGAAACATAGGAATGAGATGCGATATCGCGATTTAAGTTGCATTAGAATTCTATTGCTACGATACCTAGACATCTGAATAAGCAACTTCCTAGGAAGGAAGTGTCGCATTTACATTCGTTTGGAGAGAATACGAGGTATACATGACACTTCGCAATGAATATTATATCTTATCACGAATCATAGAAATGAAATGCGACATCTCGTTTTAAGAAGCATTAGGACTCTTTTGCTATCGATACGTAGACATCTGCAAAGGCTATCTCCTATGATGGAAACGTCGCATTTACATTCTTTTGAAGGGAATACGAGGTATACATGACACTTCGCAATGAGTGTTATATCTTATCACGAAACATATAAATGAGATGCGATATCGCGATTTAAGTAGCATTAGAATTCTATTGCTACGATATGTAGGCACCTGCAAACGCTATTTCCTAGAAAGCAATAGACGCATTTACATTTTTTTGAAGTGAATACGAGGTATACATGACACTTCGCAATGAATATTATATCTTATCATGAAATATAGAAATGAGATGCGATATCGCGTTTTAAGTAGCATTAGGACCCTTTTGCTACGATAAGTAGACATCTGCAAACGATATTCCCAAGGAAGGAAACGTCGCATTTACATTCTTATGAAGTGAATACGAGGTGTACATGACACTTCGCAATGAGTATTATATCTTATCACGAAATATAGAAAAGAGATGCGATATCGCGATTTAAGTAGCATTAGAAACCTATTGCTACGATACGTAGACATCTGAATACGCTATTTCCTAGCACGGAAACGTCGCACTTACATTCGTTTGGAGTGAATACGAGGTATACATGACACTTCGCAATGGATATTATATCTTATCACGAAACATAGAAATGAAATGCGACATTTCGTTTTAAGAAGCATTAGGACACTTTTGCTACGATACGTAGACATCTGCGAAGGCTATTTCTTAGGATGGAAACGTCGCATTTACATTCTTTTGAAGGGAATACGAGGTATACATGACACTTCGCAATGAGTGTTATATCTTATCACGAAACATATAAACGAGATGCGATATCGCGATTTAAGTAGCATTAGAATTCTATTGCTACGATATGTAGGCATCTGCAAACGCTATTTCCTAGCAAGGAGTAGTCGCATTTACATTCTTTTGAAGTGAATACGAGGCATACATGACACTTCGCAATGAATATTGTATCTTATCACGAAATATAGAAGAGAGATGCGATATCGCGATTTAAGTAGCATTAGAACTCTATTGCTACGATACGTTGACATCTGCGAACGCTATTTCCTAGCAAGGAATAGTTGCATTTTCATTCTTTTGAAGTGAATACGAGGTATACATGACACTTCACAATGAATATTATATCTTATCATGAAACATAGAAGAGGGATGCGATGTCGCGTATTCAGAAGCATTAGAACTCTATGGCCTCGATGCGGAGACATCTGCAAACGCTATTTCCTAGCATGGAGGTGTCGCACTTACGTTCTTTTGAAGTGAATACCAGATATACATGACACTTCGCAATGAATATTATATCCTATCATGAAACATAGGAGTGAGATGCGATATCGCGTTTTAAGATGCATTAGATCTCTATTGCCTCGACGCGTAGACATCTGCAGACGTTATTTCCTAGGATGGAAGAGTCGCATTTACATTCTTTTGAAGTGAATACGAGGTGTACATGACACTTCGCAATGAATATTACATCTTATCACGAAACATAGAAATGAGATGCGATATCACGACTTAAGCAGCATTAGATCTCTATTGCTACGATACGTAGACATCTGCAGACGCTATTTCCTGGCATGGAAGCGTCGCATTTACATTCTTTTGTAGTGAATGCGAGGTGTACATGACACTTCGCAATGAATATTATCTCTTATCACGAAATATAGAAATGAGATGCGATATCGCGATTTAAGTAGTATTAGAACTCTATTGCTACGATACGTAGGCATCTGCAAACGCTATTTCCTAGCAAGGAAGATTCGCATTTACAATCTTTTGAAGTGAATACGAGGTATACAGAACACTTCGCACTGAACATTATATCCTATCATGTGACATAGACGTGAGATGCGATATCGCGCTTTAAGAAGCACTGGAACCATATTGCCTCGATGCGAAGATATCTGCAAACGCTATTTCCTAGCATGGAAGTGTCGCATTTACATTCTTTTGAAGAGAATTCGAGGTATACATGACACTTCGGTATGAATATTCTAACTTATCACGAATCATAGTAATGAGATGCGATATCGCGATCTAAGAAGCATTAGAACTCTATTGCTACGATACGTAGGCATCTGCAAACGCTATTTACTAGCAAGGAGTTGTCGCATTTACATTCTTTTGAAGTGAGTACGAGGTATACATGACACTTCGCAATGAATATTATATCTAATCACGAAACACAGATATGAGATGCGATATCGCGATTTAAGTAGCATTAGAACTCTATTGCTACGATACGTAGACATCTGCAAACGCTATTTGCTAGCATGCAATAGTCGCATTTACATTCTTTTGAAGTGAATACGAGGGATGCTAGACACTTCGCAATGAATATTATATCTTATCAGGAAACATAGAGGAGAGATGCGATATCGCGTCTTAAGAAGCATTAGAACTCCATTGCTACGATACGTAGGCATCTGCAAACGCTTTTTCCTAGCAAGGAAGATTCGCAATTACATTCTTTTGAAGTGAATACGAGGTATACATGACACTTCGCAAAGAACATTATACCTTCTCATGAAACATAGAAGTGAGATGCGATATCGCGTTTTAAGAAGCATTAGAACTCTATTGCCTCGACGCGTGGAGATCTGCAGACGCTATTTCCTAGCATGGAAGTGTCGCATTTACATTCTTTTGAAGTGAATACGAAGTGTACATGTCACTTCGCAATGAATATTATATCTTATCACGAAACATGGCCTCGATGCGGAGACATCTGCAAACGTTATTTCCTAGCATGGAAGTGTCGCACTTACATTCTTTTGAAGCGAATACGAGGTATACATGACACTTCGCAATGAATATTATATCTCATCACGATACATATAAATGAGATGCGATATCGCGTTTTGAGAAGCATTAGAACTCTATTGCTACGATACATATACATCTGCAAACGCCATTTCCTAGCAAGGAAGATTCGCATTTACATTCTTTTGAAGTGAATACGAGGTATACATGACACTTCGCAATGAACATTATATCTTATCATGTGACATAGAATTGAGATGCGATATCGCGTTTTAAGAAGCATTAGAACTCTATTGCCTCGACGCGTAGACATCTGCAGACGCTATTTCCAAGCATGGAAGTGTCGTATTTACGTTCTTTTGTAGTGAACACGAGGTATACATGACACTTCGCAATGAATATTATATCTTATCACGAAGCATAGAAATGAGATGCGATATCGCGTTCTGAGAAGCATTAGAACTCTATTGCTACGATACATAGACATCTGAAAACGCTATTTCCTAGCAAGGAAGATTCGCATTTACATTCTTTTGAAGTGAATACGAGGTATACGTGACATTTCGCAATGAATATTATAACTAATCACGAAACATAGAAATGAGTTGCGATATCGCGATTTAAGCAGCATAAGAACTCTATTGCTACGATACGTAGACATCTGCAAACGCTATTTCCTAGCAAGGGAGTGTTGCATTTACATTCTTTTGAAGTGAATACGAGGAATGCATGACACTTCGCAATGAATATTATATCTTATCACGAATCATAGAAATGAGATGCGATATGGCGTTTTAAGGGGCATTAGTACTCTATAGCTTCGATACAGAGATATCTGGGAACGTAATTTCCTAGAAAGGAACCTCCTCGCACCCCCCAGCATCAACCTCTGGATGCATGCAACCAGCCAAGCTTGCCTGCAGAATCAGCAACTGGAAGTGTTCGCGCGCGCCTACCTGCACGCGCTCACTCACACCGAGTTCCGCTGCCTCACTCGCACCGCCGAGTATACCTGTCTCGCTCGTACCGGGCACCAGTGTCTCACTCGCACCACCGAATATACCTGTCTCGCCCGCACCAAGGTCGGGCAGCCCTATCTCCCTCGCACCGAGGATTCCGTCCTGCAGGAAGACGTAGCCGCAGCCCATCACCTGAATGGGGTCTTTTCCAATTCCGGGAACAGGATCTGCTAGAACATATATATTACTTCTAAGCTAGGACATACATACCATATCATGACGCATATATAAGAATTCCTAGATCTAAGTTACACTAAGTAAGATGCGTCCGGCAAGCGGCATGCGCTGCTGGCCCCACCACGAGCCGCGAGTCTCCACTCGCTGGACCGCGCGCTCTCCGCCTCGAGACGCGAGTCCGCCACTCGCGGGACCGCGATCTCCCTACCACGAGCGTCCGCGACCGTAGCGCCCCGCGAACCGAGGAGGTCAGAGATGCGTCTCCAGAGCACACACTCTGACTCGAGATCTCCTACCGAGGAGTCGAAACCTCTAGTTCTAGATCGTTAGCCACCTCAATGTGGGGTTCAGGCATCGTATTTCTATTTCCATTTTAACTTAGTCTTAGTCTTAGAATAATTCCAGTTCTTGTATACTTTAAACCAAGAATATATTTTATTTTTACTTTTACTATATTCAAGTACAAGTTCTTTTACCAAGTCTACTATTTCCACATCCATTAATTTTATCAAGTGTTAACAATACTAGTTCTATTTTTAACATTACATTTAACTACGAATTCTTCCACGGGTTCTTCCATACAAATGGGGTTGCTCTTCATCAAATGGAAGGACTATAGAAATCGGCTTTGTGACGTTGAGACCGCCGCTTATCCTTCAGATCTTAGTCGAAAGTACAGAAAAACCTGGTGAATGAATCGTGCTGCCGGTTTGCGAAGAACGCGACGTGCGAGTATGAAGAATTTCATACGATCACTTGTGCGTGAATATTTGGAGGGAGTTCCGAGATTCCTCGTATACCAGCGACCTGCCTTCGCACCAGTCCAGACGCCGCTTTTCGAAGCGACCGTCGACGCTTCCGATCCAGACACCACGACGCATCACGCCGATTCTGCCACATTCAGCATCATCGCTGAATTCCCACCGCCGTCCTCGTCTTCGCTGGCGACTGATCAAGATTTCCGTAGCAGCCAACAGAACGAAATCCGCTACGATCCCAGCGAACGATCATCCACGCCGTTTCTACGTACAAATCGAGAGGGAAGTCATCGAAAGGTAGGGTCATTCCCTTATTATCGCGAGTGTTTTCGCTAGTGTCGCGTCAGCCGAAATTGTCGGACCCCGTCTTAACGCGTTCCCGCGGACCGAATTACCGAAAAATAGGCTCGTGTCGTAAAGCCTCCGGAGCAACGGAAAATAGTTTCGCCGGACGTGACACCTCGTATTCACTTCAAAAGAATGTAAATGCGACACTTCCTTGCTAGGAAATAAGGTAGATATCTACGTATCGAAGAAATAGAGCTCTAATGCTTCTTGAATCGCCATATCGCATCTCATTTCTATGTTTCATCATAAGATATAATATTCATTGTTCAGTGTTATGTATATCTCGCCTACACTTCAAATGAATGTAAATACGATACTTCCTTCCTAGGAAATAGCGTTTGCAGATGTCTACGTATCGTAGCAATAGAGTTCTAATGCTTCTTAAGACGCGATATCGCTCCTCATTTCCATGTTTCATGATAACATATAATATTCATTACGAAGTCTTATGTATTCCTCGTGTGCACATCATATGAATGTAAATGCGACACTTCCTTGCTATTAAATAGCGTTTGCAAATGTCTACGTGTCGTAGCAATGGAGTTCTAATGCTTTTTAAGTCGCGATATCGCATCTCATTTCGATGTTTCGTGATAAGGTATAATATTCATTGCGAAGTGTCATGTATACCTCGTATTCACTTCAAAAGAATGTAAATGCGACACTCCCATGCTAGGTAATAGCGTTTGCAGATGTCTGCGAATCGTAGCAATAGAGTTCTAGTGCTTCTTAAAACGCGATATCGCATCTTACTTCTATGTTTCATGATAAGATATAATATTCATTGCGACGTGTCATGTATACCTCGTATTCACTTCAAACGAATGTAAATGCGACACTTCCATACTAGGAAATAGCGGTTGCAGATGTCTACGAATCGTAGCAATAGAGTTCTAGTGCTTCTTAAAACGCGATATCGCATCTTACTTCTATGTTTCATGATAAGATATAATATTCATTGCGACGTGTCATGTATACCTCGTATTCACTTCAAACGAATGTAAATGCGACACTTCCATGCTAGGAAATAGCGGTTGCAGATGTCTACGAATCGTAGCAATAGAGTTCTAGTGCTTCTTAAAACGCGATATCGCATCTTACTTCTATGTTTCATGATAAGATATAATATTCATTGCGACGTGTCATGTATACCTCGTATTCACTTCAAACGAATGTAAATACGACACTTCCATGCTAGGAAATAGCGTTTGCAGATGTCCACGTATCGTAGCAATTGAGTTCTAATGCTTCTTAGAACGCGATTTCGCATCTCATTTCTACGTTTCATGATAAGATATAATATTCTTTGCGAAGTGTCATGTATACCTCGTACTCACATCACAAGAATTTAAATGCGACACTTCCATGCTAGGAAATAGCGTTTGCAGATGTCTACGTATCGTAGCAATAGAGTTCTAATTCACCTCAAAACGCGATATCGTAACTCATTCCTATGTTTCATGATAACATATAATATTCATTGCGAAGTGTCATGTATATCTCGTATTCACTTGAAAAGAATGTAAATGCGACACTTCCATGCTAGGAAATAGCGTTTGCATATGTCTACGTATCGTAGCAATAGAGTTCTAATGCTACTTAAAACGAGATGTCGCATTTCATTTCTATGATTCGTGATAAGATATAATATTCATTGTGGAGTGTTATGTATACCTCGTATTCACTTCAAAAGAATGTAAATGCGACACTTCCATGCTAGGAAATAACACATGCAGATGTCTACGCATCGTAGCAGTAGAGTTCTAGTGCTCCTTAAATCGCGATATATTATTTCACTTCTATGTTTCGAGATAAGATATAATATTCATTGCGAAGTGTTATGTGTACCTCGTATTATCTTAAAAAGAATGTAAATGCGGCACTTCCATGCTAGGAAATAGCGTTTGCAGATGTCTACGTATCGTAGCAATATAGTTCTAATGCTTCTTAAAATGGGAAGTCGTATTTCATTTCTATGTTTCGTAATAAGATATAATATTCATTGTGGAATGTTATGTATACCTCGATTTCACTTCACAAGAATGTAAATGCGACACTTCCATGCTAGGAAAAAGCGTTTGCAGATGTCTACGTATCGTAGCAATAGAGTTCTAATGCTTCTTAAAACGCCATATCGCATCTCACTTCTACGTTTCATGATACGATATAATATTCATTGCAAAGTGTCATGTATACCTCGTATTCACTTCAAAAGGATGTAAGTGCGACACTTCCTTGCCAGGAAATATTGTTTGCAGATATCTACGTATCGTAGCAATGGAGATCTAATGCTTCTCAAAACGCGATATCGCATCTCATTTCTATGTTTCGTGACAAGATATAATATTCATTGCGACGTGTCATGTATACCTCATATTCACTTCAAAGGAATGTAAATGCGACACTCCCATGCTAGGTAATAGCGTTTGCAGATGTCTACGAATCGTAGCAATAGAGTTCTAGTGCTTCTTAAAACGCGATATCGCATCTTACTTCTATGTTTCATGATAAGATATAATATTCATTGCGACGTGTCATGTATACCTCGTATTCACTTCAAACGAATGTAAATGCGACACTTCCATGCTAGGAAATAGCGTTTGCAGATGTCTACGTATCGTAGCAATAGAGTTCTAACTCTTCTTAAAACGCCATATCGCATCTCACTTCTACGTTTCATGATACGATATAATATTCATTGCGAAGTGTCATGTATATCTCGTATTCACTTCAAAGGAATGTAAATGCGAAACTTCAATGCTAGGAAATAGCATTTGCAGATGTCAACGTATCATAGCTATAGAGTTCTAATGCTTCTTAAAACGAGATGTCGCATTTCATTTCTATGTTTTGTAATAAGATATAATATTCATTGTGTAATGTTATGTATACCTCGTATTCACTTCAATGGAATGTAAGTGCGACATTTCCTTGCCAGGAAATAGAGTTTGCAGATATCTACGTATATTAGCAATAGAGTTCTAATGCTTCTCAAACCGCGATATACCACGTCATTTCTACGTTTCATGATAAGATATAATATTCTTTGCGAAGTGTCATGTATACCTCGTACTCACATCACAAGAATTTAAATGCGACACTTCCATGCTAGGAAATAGCGTTTGCAGATGTCTACGTATCGTAGCAATAGAGTTCTAATTCACCTCAAAACGCGATATCGTAACTCATTCCTATGTTTCATGATAACATATAATATTCATTGCGAAGTGTCATGTATATCTCGTACTCACTTGAAAAGAATGTAAATGCGACACTTCCATGCTAGGAAATAGCGTTTGCATATGTCTACGTATCGTAGCAATAGAGTTCTAATGCTACTTAAAACGAGATGTCGCATTTCATTTCTATGATTCGTGATAAGATATAATATTCATTGTGGAGTGTTATGTATACCTCGTATTCACTTCAAAAGAATGTAAATGCGACACTTCCATGCTAGGAAATAACACATGCAGATGTCTACGCATCGTAGCAATAGAGTTCTAATGCTTCTTAAAACGAGATGTCGTATTTCATTTCTATGTTTCGTAATAAGATATAATATACATTGTGGAATGTTATGTATACCTCGTATTCACTTCAAAAGAATGTAAGTGCGACACATCCTTGCTAGGAAATAGCATTTGCAGATGTCGACGTATCGTAGCAATAGAGTTCTAATGCTTCTTAAAACGAGATGTCGTATTTCATTTCTATGTTTCGTAATAAGGTATAATATTCATTGTGTAATGTTATGTATACCTCGTATTCACTTCAATGGAATGTAAGTGCGATATTTCCATGCTAGGAAATGGCGTTTGCAGATGTCTACGTATCGTAGCAATAGAGTTCTAATGCTTCTTAAAACGAGATGTCGTATTTCATTTCTATGTTTCGTAATAAGATATAATATTCATTGTGTAATGTTATGTATACCTCGTATTCACTTCAATGGAATGTAAGTGCGACACTTCCATGCTAGGAAATAGCGTTTGCAGATGTCTACGTATCGTAGCAATACAGTTCCAATGCTTCTTAAAACGAGATGTAGCATCTCACTGCTATGTTTCATGATAAGATATAGTATTCATTGCGAAGTTTCATGTATACCTCGTATTCACTTCAAAAGAATGTAAATGCGACACTTCCTTGCTAGGAAATAGCGTCTGCAGATGTCTAGGTATCGTAGCAATAGAGTTCAAATGCTTCTTAAAACGACATATTGCATCTCATATCTATGTTTCATGATAAGATATAATATTCATTGCGAAGTGTTATGCATTCCTCGTATACGATTCAAACGAATGTAAATGCGACACTTCCTTGCAAGGAAATAGCGTTTGCAGATGTCTACGTATCGAAGCAATAGAGTTCAAATGCTTCTTAAAACGAGATATTGCATCTCATATCTATGTTTCATGATAAGATATAATATGATTTGCGAAGTGTTATGCATTCCGCGTCTACGATTCAAATGAATGTAAATGCGACACTTCCCTGCAAGGAAATAGCGTTTGCAGATGTCTATGTATCGTAACAATAGATTTCTTATGATTCTTAAAACGCGATATCGCATCTCATTTCTATCTTTCATGGTAAGATATAATATGATTTGCGAAGTGTCATGTATTCCTCGTCTACACTTCAAATGAATGTGAAAGCAACACTTCCTCGCTAGGAAATAGCGTTTTCAGATGTCTACGTATCGTAGCAATAGACTTCATATGATTCTTAAAACGCGATATCGCATCTCATTTCTATGTTTCATGGTAAGATATAACATGATTTGCGAAGTGTTATGTATTCCTCGTCTACACTTCAAATGAATGTGAATGCGATACATCCTCGCTAGGAAATAGCGTTTGCATATGTCTACGTATCGCAGCAATAGCTTTCTAATGCTTCTTAAAACGCGATATCGCATCTCATTTCTATGTTTCATGGTAAGATATAACATGATTTGCGTAGTGTTATGTATTCCTCGTCTACACTTCAAATGAATGTGAATGCGATACTTCCACGCTAGAAAATAGCGTTTGCAGATGTCTACGTATCGTAGCAATAGCTTTCTAATGCTTCTTAAAACGCGATATCGCATCTCATTTCTATGTTTCATGGTAAGATATAATATGATTTGCGAAGTGTTATGTATTCCTCCTCTACACTTCAAATGAATGTAAATGCGACACTTCCTTGCAAGGAAATAGCGTTTGCAGTTGTCTACCTATCGTAGCAATAGTGTTCTAATGCTTCTTAAAACGAGATATCGCATCTCATTTCTATGTTTCATGGTAAGATATAATATGATTTGCGAAGTGTTATGTATTCCTCGTCTACACATCAAATGAATGTAAATGCGACACTTCCTTGCAAGAAAATAGCGTTTGCTGATGTCTACGTATCGAAGCAATAGTGTTCAAATGCTTCTTAAAACGAGATATTGCATCCTATATCTATGTCTCATGATAAGATATAACATCCATTGCGAAGCTTTATGCATTCCTCGTATGCGATTCAAATGAATGTAAATGCGACACTTCCTTGCAAGGAAATAGCGTTTGCAGTTTTCTACGTATCGTAGCAATAGAGTTCTTATGATTCTTAAAACGCGATATCGCATCTCATTTCCATCATTCATGGTATGATATAATATGATTTGCGAAGTGTTATGTATTCCTCGTCTACACTTCAAATGAATGTGAATGCGACACTTCCTCGCTAGGAAATAGCGTTTGCAGACGTCTACGTATCGTAGCAATAGATATGTAATGGTTCTTAAAACGCGATGTCGCATCTCATTTCTATGTTTCATGGCTAGATATAATATGATTTGCGAAGTGTTATGTATTCCTCGTCTACACTTCAAATGAATGTGAATGCGATACTTCCACGCTAGAAAATAGCGTTTGCAGATGTCTACGTATCGTAGCAATAGCTTTCTAATGCTTCTTAAAACGCGATATCGCATCTCATTTCTATGTTTCATGGTAAGATATAATATGATTTGCGAAGTGTCATGTATTCCTCGTCTACACTTCAAATGAATGTGAAAGCAACACTTCCTCGCTAGGAAATAGCGTTTTCAGATGTCTACGTATCGTAGCAATAGACTTCATATGATTCTTAAAACGCGATATCGCATCTCATTTCTATGTTTCATGGTAAGATATAACATGATTTGCGAAGTGTTATGTATTCCTCGTCTACACTTCAAATGAATGTGAATGCGACACTTCCTTGCAAGGAAATAGCGTTTGCAGTTGTCTACCTATCGTAGCAATAGTGTTCTAATGCTTCTTAAAACGAGATATCGCATCTCATTTCTATGTTTCATGGTAAGATATAATATGATTTGCGAAGTGTTATGTATTCCTCGTCTACACATCAAATGAATGTAAATGCGACACTTCCTTGCAAGAAAATAGCGTTTGCTGATGTCTACGTATCGAAGCAATAGTGTTCAAATGCTTCTTAAAACGAGATATTGCATCCTATATCTATGTCTCATGATAAGATATAACATCCATTGCGAAGCTTTATGCATTCCTCGTATGCGATTCAAATGAATGTAAATGCGACACTTCCTTGCAAGGAAATAGCGTTTGCAGTTTTCTACGTATCGTAGCAATAGAGTTCTTATGATTCTTAAAACGCGATATCGCATCTCATTTCCATCTTTCATGGTATGATATAATATGATTTGCGAAGTGTTATGTATTCCTCGTCTACACTTCAAATGAATGTGAATGCGACACTTCCTCGCTAGGAAATAGCGTTTGCAGACGTCTACGTATCGTAGCAATAGATATGTAATGGTTCTTAAAACGCGATGTCGCATCTCATTTCTATGTTTCATGGCTAGATATAATATGATTTGCGAAGTGTTATGTATTCCTCGTCTACACTTCAAATGAATGTAAATGCGACACTTCCTTGCTAGGAAATAGCGTCTGCAGATGTCTAGGTATCGTAGCGATAGTGTTCTAATGCTTCCTAAAACGCGATATCGCATCTCATTTCTATGTTTCATGGTAAGATATAATATGATTTGCGAAGTGTTATGTATTCCTCGTCTACACTTCAAATGAATGTGAATGCGACACTTCCTCGCTAGGAAATAGCGTTTGCAGATGTCTACGTATCGTAGCAATAGATTTCTAATGCTTCTTAAAACGCGACATCGCATCTCATCTCTATGTTTCATGGTAAGATATAGTATGATTTGCGAAGTGTTATGTATTCCTCGTATACACTTCAAATGAATGTAAATGGGACACTTCCTTGCAAGGAAATAGCGCTTGCAGATGTCTACGTATCGTAGCAATAGAGTTCTTATGATTCTTAATACGCCATATCGCATCTCATTTCTATGTTTCATGGTAAGATATAATATGATTTGCGAGGTGTTATGTATTCCTCGTCTACACTTCAAATGAATGTAAATGCGACACTTCCTTGCAAGGAAATAGCGTTTGCAGATGTCTACCTATCGTAGCAATAGAGTTCTAATGCTTCTTAAAAAGCGATACCGCATCTCATTTCTATGTTTCATGGTAAGATATAATATGATTTGCGAAGTGTTATGTATTCCTCGTCTACACTTCAAATGAATGTAAATGCGACACTTCTTTGCAAGGAAATAGCGTTTGCAGATGTCTACCTACCGTAGCAATAGAGTTCTAATGCTTCTTAAAACGCGAAATCGCATTTCATTTCTATGTTTCATGGTAAGATATAGTATGATTTGCGAAGTGTTATGTATTACTCGTCTACACTTCAAATGAATGTGAATGCAACACTTCCTCGCTAGGAAATAGCGTTTTCAGATGACTACGTATCGTAGCAATAGACTTCATATGATTCTTAAAACGCGATATCGCATCTCATTTCTATGTTTCATGGTAAGATATAACATGATTTGCGAAGTGTTATGTATTCCTCGTCTACACTTCAAATGAATGTGAATGCGATACTTCCTCGCTAGGAAATAGCGTTTGCATATGTCTACGTATCGTAGCAATAGCTTTCTAATGCTTCTTAAAACGCGATATCGCATCTCATTTCTATGTTTCATGGTAAGATATAACATGATTTGCGTAGTGTTATGTATTCCTCGTCTACACTTCAAATGAATGTGAATGCGATACTTCCACGCTAGAAAATAGCGTTTGCAGATGTCTACGTATCGTAGCAATAGCTTTCTAATGCTTCTTAAAACGCGATATCGCATCTCATTTCTATGTTTCATGGTAAGATATAACATGATTTGCGAAGTGTTATGTATTTCTCGCCTACACTTCAAATGAATGTGAATGCGATACCTCCTCGCTAGGTAATAGCGTTTGCAGATGTCTACGTATCGTAGCAATAGCTTTGTAATGCTTCTTAAAACGCGATATCGCATCTCATTTCTATGTTTCATGGTAAGATATAATATGATTTGCGAAGTGTTATGTATTCCTCGTCTACACTTCAAATGAATGTGAATGCGACACTTCCTCGCTAGGAAATAGCGTTTGCAGATGTCTACGTATCGTAGCAATAGCTTTCTAATGCTTCTTAAAACGCGATATCGCATCTCATTTCTATGTTTCATGGTAAGATATAATATTCATTGCGAAGTGTTATGCATTCCTCGTATGCGACTCAAATGAATGTAAATGCGACACTTCCTCGCTAGGAAATAGCGTTTGCAGATGTCTACGTATCGTAGCAATAGATTTCTAATGCTTCTTAAAACGCGACATCGCATCTCATTTCTATGTTTCATGGTAAGATATAGTATGATTTGCGAAGTGTTATGTATTCCTCGTATACACTTCAAATGAATGTAAATGGGACACTTCCTTGCAAGGAAATAGCGCTTGCAGATGTCTACGTATCGTAGCAATAGAGTTCTTATGATTCTTAATACGCGATATCGCATCTCATTTCTATGTTTCATGGTAAGATACAATATGATTTGCGAAGTGTTATGTATTCCTCGTCTACACTTCAAATGAATGTGAATGCGACACTTCCTCGCTAGGAAATAGCGTTTTCTATGTTTCATGGTAAGATATAATATGATTTGCGAAGTGTTATGTATTCCTCGTCTACACTTCAAATGAATGTGAATGCGACACTTCCTCGCTAGGAAATAGCGTTTGCAGATGTCTACGTATCGTAGCAATAGCTTTCTAATGCTTCTTAAAACGCGATATCGCATCTCATTTCTATGTTTCATGGTAAGATATAATATGATTTGCGAAGTGTTATGTATTCCTCCTCTACACTTCAAATGAATGTAAATGCGACACTTCCTTGCAAGGAAATAGCGTTTGCAGTTGTCTACCTATCGTAGCAATAGTGTTCTAATGCTTCTTAAAACGAGATATCGCATCTCATTTCTATGTTTCATGGTAAGATATAATATGATTTGCGAAGTGTTATGTATTCCTCGTCTACACATCAAATGAATGTAAATGCGACACTTCCTTGCAAGCAAATAGCGTTTGCTGATGTCTACGTATCGAAGCAATAGTGTTCAAATGCTTCTTAAAACGAGATATTGCATCCTATATCTATGTCTCATGATAAGATATAATATTCATTGCGAAGTGTTATGCATTCCTCGTATGCGATTCAAATGAATGTAAATGCGACACTTCCTTGCAAGGAAATAGCGTTTGCAGTTTTCTACGTATCGTAGCAATAGAGTTCTGATGATTCTTAAAACGCGATATCGCATCTCATTTCCATCTTTCATGGTAGGATATAATATGATTTGCGAAGTGTTATGTATTCCTCGTCTACACTTCAAATGAATGTGAATGCGACACTTCCTCGCTAGGAAATAGCGTTTGCGGACGTCTACGTATCGTAGCAATAGATATGTAATGCTTCTTAAAACGCGATGTCGCATCTCATTTCTATGTTTCATGGCTAGATATAATATGATTTGCGAAGTGTTATGTATTCCTCGTCTACACTTCAAATGAATGTGAATGCGACACTTCCTCGCTAGGAAATAGCGTTTGCAGATGTCTACATATCGTAGCAATAGATTTCTAATCCTTCTTAAAACGCGATATCGCATCTCATTTCTATGTTTCATGGTAAGACATAATATGATTTGCAAAGTGTCATGTATTCCTCGTCTACACTTCAAATGAATGTAAATACAACACTTCCTTGCAAGGAAATAGCGTTTGCAGATGTTTACCTATCGTAGCAATAGAGTTCTAATGCTTCTTAAAACGCGATATCGCATCTCATTTCTATGTTTCATGGTAAGATATAATATGATTTGCGAAGTGTTATGTATTCCTCGTCTGCACTTCAAATGAATGTAAATGGGACACTTCCTTGCAAGGAAATAGCGTTTGCAGTTGTCTACCTATCGTAGCAATAGTGTTCTAATGCTTCTTAAAACGAGATTTCGCATCTCATTTCTATGTTTCATGGTAAGATACAATATGATTTGCGAAGTGTTATGTATTCCTCGTCTACACTTCAAATGAATGTGAATGCGACACTTCCTCGCTAGGAAATAGCGTTTGCAGATGTCTACGTATCGTAGCAATAGCTTTCTAATGCTTCTTAAAACGCGATATCGCATCTCATTTCTATGTTTCATGGTAAGATATAATATGATTTGCGATGTGTTATGTATTCCTCCACTACACTTCAAATGAATGTAAATGCGACACTTCCTTGCAAGGAAATAGCGCT